>NW_024543223.1:7435000-7757500 GCF_018167655.1 Microtus oregoni
CCATAATGCCAAGTTTGTGGGTGCTGAGGTTTGAACCAAAAGCTCTGTGCATACCAAGCAAATGCTGTACTAACTGAGCTATACCCCCAGGTTTCCTCTCACCTTTCAAAAATGCCCACTAGGCTTCTATGGCAGAACCCTCTCTCAAATCCCCCTCAATGGCTTCTCTATGCTCAGACCTCCACTCGCAGGGGTTAGACACTGGAATCTGTCAGCTCTCTGCCACACAGCTACTCTCATGGCCTCCAGAGGCTTCTGTGGCATGCCAGAGTCGGCCAAAAGTATCCCTGGCCTTCAGGTAGTTTGAACTAATGCCTACCCCAGAATACTCTTGAGAAATTCAAACCCACCTTGAACTTTTTGGATCCAGCAGACCCCAGGCAGAGTAGTGCCTCCTTTCTCCTGACTGCAAATTTCAGTAGGTCCAGCAGACCTCAGGCTGGGCAGCATCAACCTTCTCAAAGCCAAGAATTCATCTATGGCTCCTTTCCCTCCCAACCCATTTAGTTCCTTATCAGGGTGGATCTACTTTTCCTCTTGCTGTTCTCTTTCATCTGCCCATCCCGAGGCCCCTCGGATTTCTACCTTCTTCTGTCATCTGTTATCTGCAGTGGGCTCTCCACCTCTGTGACCCTCCCCTGGGGCACATGTGATAATAAGGGTGACAATCATGTCTGTCCTACACCTTCCTTGTCCTGACCCCTCCATCTTAACCATGGAGAGCATGCTCCTCCCTGAACAGCCCCGTCCCTGCCCTGCTCCTGTCACCCCACACCTCCTGACCCACCCTTATGCTACAGACGCAGGTCCCTTCCTCCCTAGTCCAGCTGTCTCCTTTCCATCTGATGCTCTTCTCCCAGTGTCCACTTGTCCCCCTGCTGTGTCCTGAGAGGGGACCGGTCATAACTTCCAGCTAAGTGTGCTGTCTTGTAGCACGGTAACCTCCACTAAACACATCATTCTGAATAGCTCGATGGGACTTGATTGTTTTTCTTTGAGAGGCTCTGAGTTACCTGGGGTCAAGGGTCATGATTATTCTATTTGTTGTTTCTCCCTCGGCACCTTGACCTTGCATGGCACACTGCGGCACTCCATAACTACTCATTAACTGAAGGATGATTGAGTCAGCTAATCTCCATATTCATGGTGCCAAGTGCATAATAAGTCTTCGGTAAATATTTTTGCATTTGACTGAATTGCAGCCAGTTCTCAATAACTAGGAAAGACATGCCATTTACGAAGATGAAGGGGATTGATTAGCTCACTGCGTAATTGAAGTTGGGGGTGTGGGGAAGTCAATGAACACAATTAGTTCCTTGTACATTCGACTTCACCAAGCCAAAGCCAGAATCCAGTGAGCTGTCAAACCCCTGACGTGCTTAGAATAGAGAGGCTGGGTTAACAGTTAACTAGCAAAACTTCTGTTCTTTAACCCAGTTCTGTCTGCTTTCAGAATAACTTACTGGAAGCAGAAATTCCTTTCTCCTCTTATCCAGTCACTACAGGTTGAGGGAGAAGAAGAAAGTAAGGAACTCGGGACACCGCTCAGGTGACTGTCATGTGCTGGGATGTGTGCATATCTTAACAGTAACCTCCACGGTTCAGAAAGCAAATGTCACTGTGGGTCTCTGCCCCCTGCCCTCCAGGCAGCAGAGCCAGCTCTCCAGAGGCATGACTTAGGAACTACCAGGACTCTGATGCTGAGTCCCTGCACAGGAAGCAGCTCTTTATCCCTATCAGAAAAATAAAAAATTCTGTTGTTCAATGGGTGGAGCTAGTGGGGCCGCTGGACGATTCCTTTCAGATAGAAGAGCCAGGCACATGGAAAAGGCTGGCAAATCCTATTTTATCACTGGATTTGGAACTCTGCTGTGGTCTTACTGAGGAGCAAAAGGATAGTCTTTTTACACCATCATCACCTTGATTTAAATCCTACCCCTCAGCAACTGGACCATCTCAGAGATGTCACTTAAATTGTGCTGACTCTTTATACTAGATATGATAAAATAGTTCTTGCTTTTCTCAACAACACATCAAATGCCTAACAGAAACATCCTGAGGAGAGGCTAACATGTGATCATTAATTTAGAAGCATGGCAGGGAAGATATGGTTTCTGGAATGGGCTGGTCTGAGGTAGATGGAGCTTGCAGCTTCTCACATGGTGCCAAACAGGAAACAGGAATGAGCGTAAGCAGGGCCAAGCTGTTACCTTTGAGGCCCACCCCCTGTGGCCTGGGTCCGTTAGCTAGGCCTTTGGTCTCAGAGATTACATGCTCTCCCAAAACATCACCACCAGCTGAGGAGCAAGGGTTCAAACACATAAACCCGTGAGAGTGTGTCTGTTTTCTTTCTATTACTATAATGAACACAACCAAAAGAAACCTGGGGAGGAAAGGGTTTGTTTAAGCTTCCATGTCCTGATCACAGTCCATCACGAAGGGAAGTCAGGGCATGAGCTAAAGGCAGGAACCTAGAGGTGGCAGCTGATGCAGAGGCCATGGGGAGTGTGGTTTACTAGCTTCCTTACCCTGACTTGCTCAGCCTGCTAGACTACCTGCCTATGGATGGCATCACCACAGTGTCCTGGACCCCTGCAGGGACCCTGGTGCTCACATGTGTTTAGGCAGAATATCCCACTGACTAAAGCTGTTTGGAATAAGTTTCAGTGTATGATCAGTAGCTTCCCTCAATACACACACACACACACACACACACACACACGCACACATACATACACACACATTCACAGACATACACACAGAGACACACACGCACACATACATACACACACATTCACACACACATTCACACACACACAGACACACACACACACACTTCCTGACATCATTTAAGAAACACCACTGCACACCTGTCTGACCACATCTTTACCCCTTGGCTCCAGACATCAACCACCCTGTTGACTTTTGGCTTTCTGATGACAGATCCAGGCACTCAGGCATGACACAGTTCCAAAAGTGTCACTTAGCCCTGGCTATGATCTACTGGGTGAGCTTGCCACAGGTCTGGCACCCCAGCAGGCTCCACTGTCTCTCTTCCCTGCTTCTCTAGAGCTGAGCATCCAGGAGAATCAGCTTCTTCAGCAGCACCGCTGTGGATAAACAACTTCATGCTCCCCAGCTTCCCAGTCTGCTCTGAAAGTGCATCCCCATGGGACTCCTTGCCTGGCTCCCTCTGACTGCAGGGCTTAACTCTTGGGACCCCACCTTGGCTGCTCTGGGTCTCAGATGTCCTCTCCCTTCACCAGCTGCCCTTCTACAGTGAGCAATCAGACCCAACTCCTGCTGGTGTGTATCCTCCTGGGAAACTGAGTTGGGATGATTCCCCAGAGAGCCAGGAAAATGTAGAGGGAAGGATGTAGCCTTGGAGGTTATCAGGTTACAAATTCAGTGGCAGGGAAAGCTTCATGGGAGCAAACCTGGGTTATGTGGAATGATGTGCAGTCAAATTAATGCTTCTTTTTCCTTCCTTCCCTCCTTCCTTCCTTCCTTCCTTCCCTCCTTCCTTCCTTTCATCTGTCCTTCCAAGGCAGTTTCATGTAGCTCAAGTTAGACTCAAACTCTGTGTGTAGTCAAAGATGACCTTGAACTTCTAAGACTCTGATTACAGGCACCTGTGGCCTTATCCAGTTATGCGGTACAGGGAACAGAACCCAGGGCTTCAAGGCACGCCCCCTTCCATTAGACACCAGGGTCAGCTCTTGAGTAGATGAGAGTCAAAGTAAGTGGCATTAAAACTGCAGATCTCAGTTCCAGCCTGGAAGGCCGTCACCATGTGTCCTCACCCATGGTGAGTAGAGATGACAGTTTGGGTGCTGACTTGGTCTCTCGGCAAGTCATTAGCTTAGTTCAAAGTCATAGTCTTAGGGTCTTCCCCCAATCTGGACTGTCAGATCTCCTTTAGGAAGGGCCAGTGCTCTGAGGACTATACACACACGGTCACCTTCCAGGCACGCAGCTAACTGGGGCGCTTTAGTTTCATTTGTGCTGATGCAGGAGATGATCTTAATTCAAAATTCCTGAATACAGGCCTTCATTGGCGAGCGAGGAGGCAGGAATTTGGGACAGCTAGTCATATGACATTTACAGTCAGAAACAGAGATAAGAACGCATGAACGTATACACGCTTGCTTGCTTGTGCTCCACTTCATTTCTCCACCCTTATAAGGTTCAGGATCCGCTGCCTAGGGAATTGTCCCCCCCCACATTGGGCACGTCTTCAATTAATTAAGTCAACCCACACACACGTGCCCATAGGCAAACTTGAGCTAAACAATCACTGAGTGAAACTCTGCCCAGGTAATCCCAGATTGTGTCAAGAGAACCGTTTAAGCTGAGCACTACATGGGGAAGAAAAAATTGTGTCCACATTATACGTCCACAGGCTATTTTCTTGTCAGATTCCCTGGCAGTGTAACACGCACTTCAACAGCATCTACTCTGAGCTAGCCAAAGTTACCTAGAGCTTTGGAAAGCCAGGATGTCCAAACTGTGGCCCATAGGTTGTGAGAGCACACACGTTTATTTTGTGGGACGTTGCAATACGGCATCGCAATCTATAAAGTTCATGGCCCAAAACCACGCAACTGAGTTATACAAAACAAACAAAAACTGAATGCTTTAAATACAATGAGGATTTTGTATTAGGCTGCATTCAAAACTACCCTGGGCTACATGCAGCATATGGGCTGTAGGCTGGGCTTCCTGTTTTAAAACAAACGGGGAGGGGTGCATTTGCAGTTTTGTGTAGAATACTGAGGATCTGAGGGTGTTGGTATCTATGGGGTTCCTGGAAGGATCCCCTGAGCTGATCTTGCACACTGTACTTCACACAACTTCCATGCTGAAAGTTATCAGATCCACCCTGGAAACTCCAAACGTACCCCAATCCCAGTGGCTCTGTAGATCTGCGGGCTCTGGCCCTGAGTGCAACCTTCTTCCATCTTTGGCTCCTGAGATGAGGCAGGTCTCTTTCACATTCATGCCCAGGGCTGAGAGAGTCTGCTCCTGGCCTGTGTTCATGCTGGCTGGCAGGGCTGATGCAGGAAGTCAAGGCTGGATGTTCGGTGCAGATGTTCTATGTCTACATGCCCACTCTCCACACATGAAGAGAGAAGCTGGGATTTGCTTCACAGAGCCGCAGCGCTGCTTTCAACCTCATTAAAAAGTGTTTTGTTTCCTTGTTGATAAATGTGTTTAATAACACCCCAGGCCTTTTTGCTAACAGTCTACACTCTTATCAGCAGAAACACTGAATCTGTAAGCAGCCAGAAATTTGTACTCCTAATTCATATGGATAGAGTAGGGGAAAAAAAACTTTAGGACATAAGTTAATTTAGAGCTGGAGGGAAATTCATGATAAGACAAGCTTCCAAGAGATCTTGAGAACTCAACTGTCAATCTGTCCTTGTGCCTGACATCTTCATTTTCTTCCCCAAATGCTGTGATAACATAGGATGACAAAGATAACTGGAGGGACAAAAAGTTTAATTGCCCAGGTTGTTGTCTGTCATTGCAGGGAAGCCAAGGTAGCAAGTCACATTTTATCCACAGACAAGAGCAGAGAGCAATGGGTTAGTTCATGCTTGCTAGGGCTCAGCCCACTTTCTCCACTCTTATCCAATCCAGAATATAGTGTCACCCATAGTGAGCGCATCTTCTAGCCTCAGTTAAGATAGTCAAGACAACCCCTCACAGACATAGCCACAAGCCACCTTAATCCAGACAATCCCATGGGGATTCTAGATTCTATTAAGTCAGCAAGTAAAATTAGTTTGACGTATTCCTTTCCTGGGACAGCCCTAACTAATTGTCACCAAGGAGCTTAAAACAGCAGGAATTAATTATCCCACAGTTCAAGAGGTCAAAAGTCCAGAGCCAAAGTATCAGCTGGTCTGTGCCATCTACGAAGACTCTGGGGGGTCCTTTCCTAACTCCGTCAGCAGTCTTTGGAACTCTGAATCCTATCTCTGTATCACTCCATCCCTTGCCTCCACCTTCTCCAGTTTCCCCCCATGTGTCCCTGTTTTCTTCTTACCCAGCCACTTCATTTGAGACTTTCCCTTGATCCAGGATGCTTTCAACTACACCAATAAAAACCTATTTCCACATCTGGCCCCATTCTCAGGTATCATGTGGTTGTTCATTGGGAGAGAAGAGCTACTCAGCTCAGAGTATCCACAAGAGTTCCCAACATAAGAAATGACCAGGGAAGGAAAACTGAGTGGAAGCTCCAGCCCACATTTAATATGCCTGTCATTCCACGGTGGTATACACATCTATAGTGGTCAGAGTCATAAACATAAAGTTTAGGAATCGAATTTGGACCTTCGCTCTTCAGCCTAGTAGAGTTGGGACAGAGCTTTCATCTCAGCACATAGACAGGAAGTCATGTGATTGTGCCCCCGTAAATTCCCAACTCAGGATAATGATTCAGAAGGGAAGTTCCCCAGATATCTAAACCACAGGCGTTTCTACCAAGTGATAGTTGAGCACCTGCTTCATTTTGAGGAAGAACAGTGCAGGGGTCAGGGCCTAGAATGACTGGAGGAACACCCACTGACACTTTTTAACTCAGTTGCTGAGCATTACAGTGGGAAGGGTGATGTCGATTCTGCTGCCTTCTGCATAGGGAACTGCACTTGTCACCAAAACTCAATGCTTAGAGGAAGGTGATGTGGACCATAAGCAATGAAAAAGCTAAGGCAATGGAGAAGTGAGATGTCACTTTGATACAGACACTTAATGGTTCAATATATCGCTGCATCAACCAGAAACAAGCATCCTTCATTCACTGAAATACATTTGGAAAATCCTAAAACACCTGCCTTATGCCCTTATAAGAGGTGAAAATCTGAGCACAGGCATAAGGGGACCATGGGAGGACGTGGAAATGATGACATTTATAAGCCACAAGTATGGCTGGCTGTTTGATGTGCTCTGGACATATTCCTTGAATGGAATACCTGTCCCCTGCCTGTCACTGTGAGAAGCAGTCTCCTCTGCTCTGACATCAAGATTGAGCACATATATCTCCAGTCTCGGCCTCTCTACCCACCAGCCTGGGGCTTTGTTCCCACATCTGAGAAATGGAATTGCTAATATCACCTTGCAAATCCACAGTAAGAATTGTAGATCTCCAGAAAGCAGTATGCATTCTACTTGGAAGGTCAAAGCCACAGGGTAAACTATGCTCACAGCAGTGGCTAGAAGTTAAGAAAAATACATGCGGAAGAGGGAAATTATTATAACCTAAAGGAAATGGTGAATCCTGGGCAAACATAGCAGCTTCTGGGGCTTTAGTCTCTGTATCAGCCTCCGAACGTGAACCGCGTCACTTGATCCACAATGTGTGGTAGTCCTCCCACCTAACAGCTCAGCGTATTCTCTCCACAACTGGAAATGCTCAAGGACTTACACAAACTGTGGGAAAACAAAGCCTTTTGGAAGAAAGCTTTAGTCATAACACAAATTGCCGAACACATGGCTAGGTTTTGTCAGCTTCTGGGAAGAAGGTGGAACTTGCCAACAGAAGTCTCAAGAAAATAACAATATCCAAGCTGAAGCAAAGCCAGACGCAAGTCCCCCAGGACTCCTGGGCTCCCCGGGGCTGAGCAGTCTTCTGAAGCACACGTTTGCATGAAGTTGCAATGAAAATGGTTCAAGTCTTTCCCTTTTCTACTCATGGAAACTGCAAATCCTTTACCTAGTCCTGGCTTGCTTTTGAAGCCCTGCTGGGTGAGTTGTGCTTTTCTTTCCTGAGGCAGAAGTGACACAGCCTGCCGGACTTTCTCAGACACTGATTTGCCATCTTCCCACCAGGTGTATGTGGGCTCATCACCACAGGCAAAACTCAGATACACTCAGATTACATACACAGACATGCAGGACACCTGTGGATTCAAAACTCTGTGTCAGGAAGAATAGAGCCTCCTTTTATGGAGTTGGGTGATAACGGGTCACGGTTAAGAAGCAGAAATGTCCAGAGGTAAGGCCCAAACCCAGTTTATAGTCCTCACCTGTCTGCAAACAACACACTAAACAACTGTGGACAAAAACTTGTTGTGAGAGAGCATCCATGTGTGTCAGACAGGGAACAGATGCCTAGGACGGACCAGTGTCCGGTAGAGCTGGGGCCCAGCCTCCTGTAGCAGAAGGTGGACAATGAAAGCCAATGAGGACCACTGTGTGTGGTGACAAGCAGGGGAGGAGTCCAGAGGTCTCTAGGGCAGAGGGTTCCACTGAACATGCTGGCCTTGCAAAGCAAATGGGTTCAGAGAAAAAACTAGAGAAACAAAGCCCCTGTCCTTTGGTGCGGGAGAATTGTATACATTCTGTCAATCATGTTTTAAATAAACGCTAATTGGCCAGGCAGGAAGTATAGGCAGGAAAACCAGACAGGAAGTAGAAATGATGCAATGAGAACAGGAGAATTCTGGGAAGGAGGAAGTTGATTCCTCCCATTCCTGCCCAGACTCCGAAGAAGCAAGATGTGAGCTGCCTTGCTGAGAAAGGTACCAAACCATGTGGCTAGCATAGATAAGAACAATGGGTTAATATAAGCTACAAGAGCTAATAAAAAGCCAGAGCTAATGGGCCAATCAGTTTCATAACTTATAGAGATCTCTGTGTGATTTTCTTTGGGGCTTGCTGGCTGTGGGGTACCGGGCGGGACAGAAACCCCAAAAAGCAGACCCCTCATGTTACAGTCCTTCCTTGAAGAGGAAAGCATGCATTCTCTTCTTGGGGAACAGGGAGGACACAGGCCTCAACAGGATCAAGGATCTTATGTGAGCTTTAGTGAGCAGTACAGCCCAGCCCTCTAACTACATAGGCACAGGGACTTCTCTGAACCATCCATGCTGACAAATAGAATAACATGGAATAAATGGAGAAAGTCTTACAACCTCACAACCTACCAAGACCAAATTATAAAGAAACAGCCAAAATGAACACACCAGTATCAAGCAGGAAGATTCAATTAGTGAGGAAAAGCCTTCTCTAAAGATAAGCCCGGGGCGAGACAGCCTCCCTGGAAAATTCAGCTGAACAAAGAATAACTGTCAATCCTTCTCCTGCAAAAGATGCCAGAGGTGGGAACTCTCAGATTCATGTCACAAGGTGTCATTGTCCTGACACCAAATCCAGACAGGCTACAAGGAAAGACAACCAAAGCTCTGCTCCCTGAGGAAGATACTGAAAAGGTCCTCAACAAGGTGTCAGCACAACAAATCACCAGCATCTTGGAAGGAACCCTCGCAGAAGAGTCTGGAAGGCGAATACCACCACCTGACTCGCGAACAGATGCAAAACAGAAACTGCCAGCCCATCTAAACAGATGAAAACCATGCGATTGAGATCTTCCAGAATTCCCCTTGTAAACTCCCCATCCCCTGTAGTTCAGGCTGCACATGGTGCTCACGAACAGAAGCCCTAAGCTGCATCAGCTGGAAGGGAAGAATTCCCTGCCAAGCTTGGTTTGTAATGTGAAGCACTGAGCCACCATGCCCTGAGCTCGCCTGGGACTTGTCAGACTACTTGAAAACTCACTCAGCAAAGCCTGGGAATGAATCATGGAACAGAAGTCACATCCTGCTTCAAAAAGTAAGTAGAGATGAATTAAAAAGAAAAATCAGTGAATAAAATCCCACATATCTTCATTATACAAGCTCTTGGCAAAGGGACACATTTCAGCACAATAAAAATCATTTGTGATACAGCAATGTCAGATTTATAGTCAAGAATGAGCAACTGGGAGCTTCCCTTGTAAGACCAATGGCATGTCAAGCCAGCTCCCTGTCTCCACTGCTACTTAGGGTACCAGGTGTGCCACCAAGAGAAACAAAAGACTTGGCCAAGTTGACACCTATGACTATAATCCAGGACCCCTGAGGCTTAAATAGGAGGATTGCCATGAACTCAAAGACAGCCTGGACAACAACAGAGAGAGATCCAGGCCAGCCAAGGTAATACAATAATGCCTACTCTATAATTAACAGATGATGATGATGAACCAAAGATCAAAAACAACATTCTAATCTTAAAGAATTAAAATCCCTACAAATGACCTGATCTTGTATACACCTCCTTAAACACCAAAGATTCTCCAAAATCCCCCTAAAATAGTAAATGGATTAGGTAAACGTACAAGTTTCATATATATACCATATATTTCTAATAACTTATCTGAAAAATGACCTTATTAATAATAGCATCAAAAACAATAAAATATTTACAATACATTTACCAAGGAGATGAAAATTCTCATACTCGCATGAGAAACATGGAGAGAGGAATTAAAGAGAGTAGATCACTGGAAATCTAGCTTCACAGGTCCTGAGAACAAAGACTGTTAAAATGCCCACACCACCCAAAAGGGCTGCACATCCAACTCCATTGCTATCCAAAATCCAAGGGCATTTTTTATGGAGATAGAGAAAAAAATGTAATTCATATAGGATGAATGAAATTCCCATAAAGATCTTATGGCGCACAAACAACTCTGACTTAAATGGTCAAAGTTGAGGGAAGCACACTGCTGGTTTCTAGTACTATAGTCATTGTTAAGATCTGCACGCAGAGTTCCTACAGTGCTCTAACCGGGGGGCAGTGTTTGGGAGGCTATGGAATACTTTGGAGATGGCTTCTAACTGGTGGACCTTGGGTTATACGTTTATAAATGTGTGTCTTCTCCACCCACTTTAGGTTTTTTTTCAAGGAGGAGGCTCTCGGGAAGCATGCTCATGTAGGAGGTAGAACTGGCCTGGTCCCAGTACATTGAGCACTATTGATCATGTGAGGCTCTGGAAGCCACGGGGAATCCCAAGGGGCAGGAAACATCCCTGACCCAATCACACTTGAGCACAGCAAAGCCAATCAAGAATGACAATAATTCACTAAAAGTGGCAACCGTGAAAACACTGGTTTTCCAACCATCAAAATACTGGTTTCACCACCACCTCTGGAGCCAGGCTCTGAGAATGTCTTGATGACAGTGCCAATCAGGTGTCTTGAATACGACAGCCTCCCAAGAATGCCAGGCAGGCAGTCACTCTCTGTTGTGCTTGGATCCTTATGTCGGTGAGGGTGCCGAGCAATCTTGAACAAGGACAATCTCCAACCTGTGACGTGCACAGCGTGCAGCTGCCCCATAGAATAACAAGCCTGCTCCCAATGAGAGTGTAACCATCTCACCACTGTCTGAAGAACGGCGTGTTCCGGGGGAGATCGCCACTTGGGTCTCCACATCTCGCTTTTAATAGGAGACAGAAGGTAATTGTTTTAGAAGATCTGAACAGAATGGAAGTGAGTTTTGTCTGTACGGCTCACTCCTTTCTAAAGGGAACCTGGCATTTGATAAAAGCTCTCCAGTGGGAAAGTGTCAGGCGGATCTGCAGATTCATGCGACATGTTTCCCAGAAGCTCGTTTTTGTCGTAGACATTCTGTACTGGAGACATCAGAAGGCGCGAGGCAGGCATCATCCCTGCCTCTTGGGACCCTCACATCTACCTCACACTGACTAGGATCTCTAACCTGTCATCTGTAAGAAAAGTACCCAGTGTACTAGAAAGGGGTTCCACAGGAAGTGCCACAGCTGGGCCTGGGGTCCTTAGAGAAGTGAGCTTAAACTGAGATGGGAGGATGGGCAGGAGTTGGGCGATGTCAGCAGAACAGCTATGCAGGGCAGGGGAAGCTGTCTGGGAGGGTCTGAGAGATGATCCTGAGCAGAGTCAACAGGCAGTTCAGATCCTGAAATGAGAACGGGGGTGGTGTTCAACAACTGCCTCCCCCGGGGAGAGCAGGGCCATGGCAGTAGAGCACGGAGCGGGTAAGAAAGGGTCACACCCAAGGACAGAGATGAAAATGATGCCCTTTATCTCGAGTGCCAGGGGAATCCTGTTAGTGTGGACTGGTCCAGGAGAAAGAAAGGGGGTAGAAAAGGAGAGAGGCATGAGAAGAGGGACAGGGAGAAGAATGAGGGGAGGAAGGGGGAAGAGAGAGAGAGAAAGTTATGGGGGAGAGAGAAAGGCACAAACACATGGGATGATACAGCCAATTTCTCCACTTAATAAGCTTAGCAATCAGCACGACTGCTGTGCTGTGTAACAAACTCACCTCAGCTCTTAGAAGCTTATGACCATAGCTATTTGCTTTTTCCTTTGTAACACAGTTCACACAGATCAGCTGACTTGCTGCATTTGCTCAGGGCCTGAGGCTGCTGGAGCTGCTGTAGCACAGGATAACGGGTGGGGGACTAACAGACAGCTGTCACGGTCCAGGAGCTTGGATGTGCAAGGGCAGGCGACTGCCCGATAGTCTTTGCTCCCACCATCTTGCCACTTTTCCTCACATGGTGGAAGGAGTGGGGTGTGCCTCTGAGATCTTTCATGAGGACACAGTCCCATACGTGAGGGGTCTCCTCTTGACCTCTTTACCTCACAGAGGCCCATGTTCTAACCCTGTCAATGGTGGTCTCAGAATCTGATTGAGGGATGGATCACTGCATTAGCGACCTGACTTGCTGCCGTGATAAAATGTCTAACAGACATTTGAAGGAGTTGGTCTGTCTCACAGTTCCAGGGTACAGTCCGTCAAGGTAAGGGACAGGTGGGAGCTGGAGCATGAGGCAGATGGTCACAGAGCATCTACAGCCAGGAAGCAAGGGCAGCTGAATTCAGGTCCTCAACATGTTTTCTTTTCATAATGCAGACTCAAGCCTAGGAATGACGCACCCATCTTTAAGATGAATCTTCCTACTCTTTAACCTAAACTAAATAATCCGTCAGAGCATGCTCAAAGGCTTCTCTCCCAAATGACGCTAGATCTCGTCATGTGACCGTCAGTACTAACCACCACAGGCACAGGCATCTAGACAGACAGCCTAACGCAGGCTCCATCTCAGCTATGTGCTATGCTCCCAATGCTACTAGATGTCTCTCCCTTCAGACAGTGGCACATTCTTCTGTTTCATTCACTCTAAGCACAGTGCAGACATCTCTGGCGGCCTTGAGATAAATCCATCCTGCTGGTTTCTGTAAGTCACGCTCATGTTTTGATGCCTAGAGTCAGCCTTGCCCTGCCTTTCCCACCCCTGGACCATCCCTGTGTTTGTGGACCAAGCCATGATTCCCTTTCCAGCCTCTGCTTAGATCCTTCACATCAAAGGTACTTTCTCAGACGGTTCTGAGATTGGTTTATGGGTCAACTTGACTGAGACCCAGGGTGCCCAGATATGTGGTCCAAATTTTTCCGGATGCAGCTCTCCAGGTACGTGACAGAAAATTGGATGAATCAACTGGGAAAGTAGCTGGTTCTCTCCACCATGAACAGGCCCCATCCTGTCTGTGGAAGGCCTGGAGAGAACTGAGCCGCTGCCCCTCCCACTCCAGCCGCTGCCATTCTTTGAGCTGAGCCACAAGCTGCTTGTGGGTCAGGGCCCTGCAGGCTTTTAGACTAAATTCTCCCCGTTGCCTCTCCTCAGCCTGTGAGTTGCCCTTCTGGGGACTTCCCAGCCTGTTGCATAACAGAACTCTTTGTGAGCCTGCATCCCATCTCTGGGAAGTTCTAAGAGCATCTTGTGGCAGACACTGTCTGTTCCTCATCTTCCTCCCGTCTGCCCTTACATGGCAACTACAGCACCTGCGTCTGTTTCTGCACTTGAGGACATCCTCTCGAGGGAGGAAGCCGCTGTGGGCTGCACATCGGGTGGGAAAGGCAGAATTCAGTGTGTCCCGGCAGCAGCTCTCATCCAGTACCTGGCGGGCGGGCGTGGCTTAGCATCCCAGGTCCTTGTACCAGTGCATGGTGATTCTGAAGTGTGGTCTCCACTGTTCTTCAAAGCCCACAGCACCCTGTGTTCCCATGGCACCCGGTTTGAAGACAGCCTGTGGTGACTGCTTGTTCCTTCCTGCCTGTTTCCCCTCCACACAAGTGTCTGGAAAGCACATTGGGAAGCCACCTCTTCTAACGGGACCATTCTCTCGGGAGTTCACCTCTAGATAAGCCCAGACGGAGACATTGCTATTGAAGGGGTTCACACATAGTGCGAAGAGTTCTCAGAACTAAACCTTCTAAAAAGCTGTGATTAGAACATCAATGACTGCAGAGAGATTGGAATGTTGTGGGGGTCCAAAACCTAATTACGTTTATCTTACTCTATCTTTAGCCTTGTATGCAGCCATTCTTTGGTTACCTCTGTGTCTGGCCTAAGTTCCTGCGACTAACAGACAACCCTTTAGAATGTCTTAACAAAACCCTAGTATCTACCAACCAATAAGCTAAGAGTGCCATTAGACAGCACCTGAAGCCTATGGCTGAGAGATGGCCCCACTTCTTAATACCCCGCCAGGGTGGGTGACTTGTGACTTCCTTTGTTCCACTACTTTAAAAAGCTCATCAAACTGTTACCACATTGCAGCATGGAATCTGCGGGGACCTAAATCTGTCTTCCAGGGTCATGTCAACTCATATTTGGCTACAGATTTATCCTGTTTGCATCATAGCACCCTGGTACCTCCTTCCTGGGACATATTTTATTCTGTGGTTGTTAGTGAATTTGTCTACTAACTTGTGTCTGTGTGTAACAAGGTCACTGGTTTCCTCGCATCCTCTGTGTTCTGCTCAGAGTCTGCAGGGTGAACACTGGTGGAGCAGCCAACCCTGAACATAACCCTCTCCTTCCCCACGTTAGCTCCCTCATTAGGAAAGAGAGACCACGGTGACAGAAAACGGCTTCCGACTTAACGATCTGAGAAGCTGAGATGCTGGGGCTGGCAGGTAAGAAGGGACACGGTGTCACTGTCTGACAAGGTTCTAGATGTGAACGTGGCTTCAGACAGCTTTGATTGGATGGGGTGCCAGGACAGCACAGCTAAGCTGTTAGGAGGGGGAAAGGCAGAGAGAGAGGAACAGCCTCCTTCGTGGGTCTGTGGTAGCTGCCAATGGGATGCAGCCTGGTGCAGCTCCAGCCAGGAGTCTACACAGAAACGGCCTTTAGCGGTTCCCATCCCTGGAGACTAGTGAGTGCTCCCCACTCACACATGACTGTCCTCCCCTAATTATTGTTCTCGTCATTCTCCGGTTTCCCTCGTGGCTTCTACTTATAAGTTCAGGAGGTAGAAAATCAGTCTCCTTTGTGAAATCCACAGACCCCCACGTTGACAGAGGACCCTGAAGCCCAGGGCATGCAAAGATGTGCAACGCAGCAGGAACTGGAATGCCCACCCTGCAGGTCACTTCAACTCCAGACAGAAGAGAGAATACATGGAAAATCTGAATCATCCTTAAAATTGGTTGATATTGGTTGTTGGCTTGACAGGGTCTTAACATATCAAAGACAGACTTGGGCCTCCCCGTGAGGGGTTATCTAAGTCAGGATGAGGTGAGAGAATCCATTCTTAATGTGGATGCCACCCTGATCTGAATAAAAAGGGAAGATGCAGTGGACACCAGTTTTCATCCCTTCCTCCCGCTGCCATGCTCCGCCCCACTCCCATGGCGGACTGCACTCTTGAACTGTGAATGGAAATAAACCCTCCCTTCCTTTTGCTTTGTTCTCAGCAAAGAGAACTGTGACCAACAGAGAATTAACCATATAACCACAAATGCTCTTCAGATCCTGAAGATCTGGTGTGGATGCTCTCACTGATGGTAGGCCGTGCTGGGACTGCATGCAGTCTTCAGAGAAGAGAAAAGAGCTCCAAGGCAGCCCTGATGCAGACACCACGAGACTCTTGGGAAACCTCTTTGACCATGCCAGCCAAGGCTGTGTATGTGTACAGGAGAGTGTACCCACTGCAAATGCATGCCTCGGAACTCACGGGCACATCACAGCACAGTTGTGCGATGCACATATGACTTGTCCCGGCCTCAAGATGGAAGCAGCCTTAATCCTAAGCGTGTGCCATGTACCCAGGTGCCAGGATGCTATCTATGTAGGGAAGTGCAAGGAGCAGTTTAGAGAAACCCCTGGAAATCAGTTACGAAGGAAGACTAGCCTCGGAGTTACAGGCACACAAAGTTGCACGGCCGGAACAAGCTAAACTATGGTAAGCAAGCCAGTTCACTCTCATTCGGGGGAGCAGATGTGAAGAGGAGGGCACGGATGAGCGTTCTGAGCACAGTGTGTAAGCAGTGGTCACACAGGGACGCTCACCTTGCAAAGACACTTCGAGCCGGATACCAGTGATCTGTGCAGTTGTCACTATAGTTCTAGACAGTACTGTGGTGGTTCACTAAAACAATGGAGTTTTCAAAAACAATGAACTACAGTGTGTGCCAATAAGAGGAAAGAAACAGAAAGATGTCAGGGAAGAACTTTGGAGTTTGCCAAGAGGCCAACTTCTCTAGAAACCAAGTAGAGGACTAAATCTTAATATCTCTCTCTCTCTCTCTCTCTCTCTCTCTCTCTCTCTCTCTCTCTCTCTGTGTGTGTGTGTGTGTGTGTGTGTGTGTCTGTGTGTGTGTGTGTGTCTGTCTGTCTGTCTGTCTCAGTAAATACAACAGAAAGGACAGGCATGGTTTGTTTGTACCATTCTGTAATTTTTTGGTTAATACCTGACTATGGCCTCAGTTGGTGCTGGGTGGGGAAGGGCCCAGACAGAAGGTGGATGAAGGATGTCTTAAGGAAGGAGACATGTTGCCACAGCTGAACCACTGATTGACCCAGCATCACTAGACGTCTAGCCCAACACTGAATCCAATGCACAGCCCTGCCAGTGCAAAGTTCACACCGCAAGTTAATCAATTTAAATTAAGCCTATATTTAATATATATTGAAGATGTATGAAGGCCAGGGGAACAAATTAAATGTAGTAAAAATCCAGTACATGAAACAGTTTTCAAAAAAACTGAATACTTTCACAAATAAATCATATAAAAATATTTTAATGAGATTTATTTATTTCCTGTGTATGAATGTCTGTGCACCACAAGTATGCCTGGTGCCTGGGGAGGTCAAAAGAGAGTACTGTATCCCCTGGGACTGGAGGCATGCATGGTTGTAAGCCATCATGTGGGTGTTGGGAATCAAGGACAAGTCCTTTGCAAGAATAGCATGTGGTCTTAAACCTCTGAGCCATCACTTCAGCCCCAAAACGTCATTTTTAGAAAGTAGCAACTCTAACTAAAAACAATGAAATTTAAAAGAGCCAGCATCTAGGACGCAGTGCATTTTAATCAGCAGTCTATAAGAGACATGTTTTGGGCAGGAGAGGAACTGTGACCGTGGGGTGGGTGGCGTTAAGTCACTGCTGCCAGTTGTGTGGAGACAGGAAAAGACTTCTATTTCTTTCCACGGCAAAGTTCTGTTCCAGGAGGTTGGGCCTCTCGGGTGACTGGCCCAGCCGTGTGTTCTAGAGGAAAACTACAGAAAGCTCACAGGACGCAACAAAAGCCATGCCAGAGCTTTAGATAATCACCTCTCTAGCTTCATGGTTTCAGAAGCAGTCAACTGAAGTCAGAAGACAAAGACGGCCTCTGTTGTTGATTAATTCAGCCTTTTGATAAGATGGGGAAAGAACATGGACAGATGAGGATTTTGTCTTCTGGCGTCTTCACAATCTTGGAGGAAGCAAAGCAGCCAGAAAGGAAAGAACAACCCATTCATCGAGACAATAGTAGGGGAGTGGAAGGTACCATCCAGAATAGATGTGGGTGTCACAAAGCTAGCTATGATCTTTGTGGCAAAGGTCACACCTGAGGACAGAGAGACCTCTGGTGTGCCAAAAAGCAATGAGCCCCTCTCTGTAGAAAAGCTGACCTGGAGGCTTGAACAGGAAGTTACAACAAGATATCTAAATTAATTAATCTGATTAAAAAGTACTCAGCATTGATGGTTATGAGAAGTGCCCGTCAAAACTGCTCTGAACCCTCACTGCACCATGAGTGAGCCAAGGCACAAGCTACAGTCCATTGCCTACTGTGATGCAGCTTGACGTGAGAGCTAAGTCTCTGCACAAACATGGATCAAGACGAGAATTAAAAATATAATGATGTACAGTCGTGCACTAGGCATAAAATTGGTGCAAATCAATCAAGAAAGCTACATACGGCAACATGGATGGACATTGCAGATAACACTGGGTCCAGAAGGCCATACACAAATAAACATTTGTGATTGTGTTTGTGTGAGGCCCAGAGATAAGGAAAACTGTTGTTCTAGGGCCAGGCAAAGTCGTGCACACCTTTAATCCCAGCACTCGGGAGACAGAGGCAAATGGATCTCTGTGAGTTCGAGACCAGCCTGGTCTACACAGCAAGTTCTAGGACAGCCAAAACTACGTAGTGAAAGCCTGTCTCAAAAAACAAACAACAACAATGTGACCTACAGTTCTATAATTCCCAATGATAATGATACTGGGCAAAAAGATGCAGCTTAGGGTCACGATGGAGCTCCTGGTTGCTGCTGGTGTTCTGTTCTTCAGCTGCTAACATGAACGGGTTAACTTTCTGAAACACATTAGTGCCATACTTGTGCCCTGTGCACTTTTATATATGTGGGGTTTTTTTTAGTAGAAGTTAATGATCATCTCTATTGTTTTATCAAACCTTTAGCAAACTGGGGAATCTGTGGAGCTAACCTGGTGACAGTTGGCCATCCAAAGCCTAAAATAAACATCCATAATGTGCAAACTTCAGAAGAATTGTTGCCAAGGTATGAGGAATGGCTAAGGTATCCTGTGTTACCTTATCCTAAACTGTGTCCAATATCCTAAACTACTGTATAAAATTGGAAAAAAGCTGGAAGAATCTTCACCTTTGAGAACCTTGGTAGGCAGTATTTCAAGGGTCTCAGCCTTACTAACAGTAGAAAATGAAGAGCCCTGATCTTGCAGAGGACCCAAATTTGGTTCCAGCACCTATAGGTGGGGAATTGACAACTCCAAGAGCTCCAGATCCAGGACAATCAGCACCCTCTTCTGGCCTCTATGTGTTCTACACTTAAATGCACATACCCACACATAGACCCATATACATATTTACAAAGTAATTTTTTTCTTATTTTATTTTAATTTCACTTTACAACCCGACTGTAGCCTCCCCATCCATCCCTTCCCTTCCCCCAATCCTCTTCTCCTCTGTTTCTGTTCAGAAGGGGGTAGGCCTCTTATGGGTGTCAACAAAGCATGGCATATCAAACTGAAGCAGGACCAAGCTCCTTCCCTCGTATCAAGGCTGGGCAAGGCAACCCAGTGTGAGAAACAAGATCCTGAAATCCAGCAAAAGCACTCTAGACAGGCCTCGCTCCCCCTGCCAGGAGTCCCACAGGCAGCCCAAGTCATACAACTGTCACTCACATGCAGAGGGTCCAGGTCGATTGGTCTAGAATCTGCAAATTCCCATGAGCTCAGGTTAGCCAATTCTGTGGGTTTCCCTGAGACAACCCTGGTTCCCCTGGCTCATACAATGCTTCCTCCCTTTCTCAAGAGGGTTCTCAAAGCTCGGCCCAGTGCTTGGCCATGGATTTCCACATCTATTTTTATCAGTCTCTGGATGAAGGCTCTCTGATGACAATTGGGGTAGTTGCCAATCTGATCACAGGAGATGGCCAGTTCAGGCTACGCAGCCACTATTGCTAGGAGTCTTAACTGGGCTCATCCCTGTAGATTTGTGGGAGTTTCTACCTGACTCCCAAAATGCTACCCCATTAACATGTCTCTTTCCTTACTCTTCCCCTCTGTCCATCCCCTCAGTCTGATCTCTCATGTTCCCATCCTCACCAGCCACCAGTCCACCCTAGAGATCACTTCTATTCTCCTTTCCCAGGGAGGTCCATGCATGCTCCTTTGGGCCCTCTTTGTTACATTGTCTCTCTGGGGCTGTGGATTGTAGCATGGTTGTCCTTTGCTTTACAGCTAATATGCACTTACGAGTCTGGGTCTGATTACTCAGGTGATTTTTTTCTAGTTCCATTTGTTCACCTTCAAATTTACTGATGTCATTGCTTTTAATAGCTGAGTAATACTCCTTTGTGTAAATGTACCACATTTCCTTTATCCATTCTTCAGTTAAGAGGCATCTAGGTTGTTTCCAGGTTCTGGCTATGACAAATAAAACTGCTATGAACATAGCTAAGCAAGTGTCCTTGTGGTATAATTGATCATCCTTTGGATATATGCCCAAGAGTGGTATAGCTGAGTCTTGGGATAGATCTATTCCTAATTGTCTGAGCAACCACTATGTTGATTTCCAAAGTAGTTATACAAGTTTGCACTCCCAACAGCAATGGAGGAGTGTTCCCTTTCCCCGACATGCTCTCCAGCATAAGCTGTCATTGGTTTTGATCTTAGCCATACTGACTGGTGTAAAATGGAATCTGAATCATTTTGATTTGCATTTCTATGATGGTTAAGGATGTTGAACAATTCCTTAATTGTATCTCAGCCATTTGAGATTCTTCTTTTGTGAATTCTATTTAGAACAGTACTCCATTTTTAATTGAATTATTTAGCTTTTTGGTGTCTAATTTCTTGAGTTCTTTATATATTTTGGTGATCAGTCCTCTGTCAGAAAAATGGTCATTTTACCAAAAGCAGTCTACAGATTCAACACAATCCCCTTCAAAACCAATACATTTCTTTACAGACCTTGAAAGAACAATGCTCAACTTCATATGGAAAAACAAAAAACCAAGGATAGATAAAATAATCCTGTACAATAAAAGAACTACCACAAACATCTCCATCACTGACCTCAAGCTCTACTACAAAGCTATAATAAGAAAAACAGCAGAGTATTGGCCTAAAAAACAGACACATTGATTAACAGAATCAAATCAAGACCCAGACATAAATCCACAAACCTTGTATACTTTATTTGACAAAGAAGCCAAAACAATACAATGGAGAAAAGAAAGCATCTTAAAAAAGCTGGTATAACTGGATGTCAGCATACAGAAGACTGCAAATAGACCCATATCAATTACCCTGCATAAAACTCAAGTCCAAGTAGATCAAAGACCCCAACATCAATCAAGCTACTTTCAACCTGAAAGAAGAGAAAGTGGGAAAATGTAGTAAGTTAAGATCTACCAGGCTAAGAGGAGCCAACATGGAGTCTGCCTGGTGCCGTCAGAGGTCCTAATTGTACCTAGCCAATGAGAGGCAATCACGTGATATCAATGGATTGGAAGGCCTGGGTGCTGGGAGAGTATATAAGTTTTCCCCATTGTTAAATAACTAAGTCTGCTGTGTTCCTTCTACCTGACTCCTGGTGTTGACACTGCACCTTCTCACCCCCTCCCCGAGGAAGACGTTAGGGCGCAGCGACAGGAGAGAGCCTTGAACACCCTGGCAAGGGAAACAGCTTCCTGAGTAAATGCACCAGTAGCACAGACACTGAGATAGAAAATAAATGGGACCTCCTGAAACTAAAAGCTTCTGTAAGGCAGAGGACACAGTCAATAAGATAAAACAGCATCCCACATAACGGGAAAAGGTCTTCATCATCCCTCTGCAAAAGGTAAATCTTCAAAAACATATATTGTGAGAATCTATTGTATCGTACTGGTGAAAGCTGGTCTTGGGTCGAGGTGGACAAAGGGACACTAGCTAGACTTGGGGTACTGAAGGGAATGACCCTCCTGGGGAGTCACCTGCCGAGAGCTTGTCAGTTCGAAGATGTGCAAACCCCACGACTTAGTTGTGCCACCACTTCTCGGTGGGTGTCGTTTGGTACTTGCCTCACAGAGACTCCTATGGTGTACATTAGGGAACCCAAATGAGGATGTTCTCATCAGCAGGAGAACGAGTTGATCAATCGTGGCACAATCAGAGGGACTGCTGCAGAGGCAGAGTGGCCCAGCTGAATGAGCCACAGCCTGAGTGTAAACAAGAAAAAAAAAAAGATAACAAGGGGGAAATAAACAAGATGCACGAAACGCAGAACGATCTAGCTCCATCATTATAGGGTTTAAAAATAGGACGTATTACTGAGATTATATAATGTTAGGCAAAAGACTGCATCCCCATGACATGAACATGCAGAAGTGACGTTGATACAGCTCTCTGCGCCTCCTACTCTGCATGCTTTTCCAGGGCTAGACCACCTGATGCTTACAGCAACCCTGTCGGGTGGCTATGACGATGTGAATTTTATAGGTGAGGAAACAGAGCCGTTGTGGTATGGAGCAAGGTCCCCATGTCACAAAGCTGTGAGGTGGCTCAGACAGGAAAGAGCAAGGGTCTCCAGTCCGAATCTGAAATAGATCCCCACAGACTCAAACATTTGAACGTTTGGTCTCAGGCAGTGACACTATCAGGGGAAGTGGGGCCTAGCTCCAGCAAAGGGATTTCTTGGGGGTGAACCTTCTCCCTTCCTGTCTGGTCTCTGCTTCCTATTGTACGGAGATGCCAGAGAGTGAAGAGTCTCATCGTCATGGAGCTGCCCTCCTCCGTACTCCCAGCTCCCCTTCCCCCACAGTCAATAGCAGGCTTCTGGCAGGTGCATCATCAACCTTACACTCCACTGGAGGAGGATGCTACCTCGAGCAGATACTGGACAAACAGGAGGGTGTGGGCAGGCGATCAACAAGTGACAGAACTCAGCCCATCTTCCTGCTCCCGTGTCTCTTTTACTCCAAGATGCCTTCGCAATAGAAGAGCGCGGCCCAGATGTAAATTGGCAACCTTGTCAGACAGAAATCTGGGTTTCAGTTTTATTATTGGATGGCCCACTATTCAGTCCCAAAGGGTGGAAATGCAAATTAAAGGGATGTTTTGAATTTTTTAAAAAAGTTTTTCAGAAGCCTAAGTCATTATAGTCATAATTGGGGTACAAGATGGAATAAAATTCCCATTGTACCAAGATAAAGATAAATGGATAATAATTTCTATCGTTCCATTCTTGAGAAAGAGACAGTGTCTTTAACAAACTCCTGTATCAATGGCCATCACAATTGCCCATCCCTTCATTGTGAGCCAAATGGCTGTTCTTCTGGCATTGACAAAAGGAGCAATTTTAGTTTTTCTTTGTTTTTTTTTTCTGCATCTTCTCTTTTGCTTTCTTGCTTTCTTTCATTCCTTGTCTCTCTCTTTCAGGAGAGCAACGACAATGCATAAATGCCTGAATCAGATGCCAAAAATGGTGCCACCAGGCAGAACAGACTCCTGGGCAGCTGTGAGCTGTACCCCAGGGTTCTTGCAATGCTGAGTTCCATCCCCTGCACCAACAACTCCTACAATGTCTGCCCTGCCCACACAGGTCACATCTCTCCCATGTCCCTCTACGGTCATGTCATCTTTGCCATGAGGTCAAGAATCTGGGATTGATGACCATGCTGGTCTTGCTACTTCTTAGCTATGTGGCCAGGAAAACCACTCAACCTCTCTGTGCCTCCCTTTGGCGGTAACAAACGGAGGCCCTCTACTTGCTACTTGACCTAATCAGTAAGCTTCTTTGAAGAACTGAGTTAGAAGTGGGCTTTTAGAACCTAACATTTCATTTAAATATGCAAATTTCTGATGTCAGAAAACCAGTCGTCTGGGCACTCACAGGGTCTTCTGCAGATGGTAGTAGCTGCCCACTGTCTGAGCTAGCCGCTCATGGAAACTTGGAAGTTCATGAGTGGAAAGGACTATGTCTCATGGTTGTGACCACTGCCCCCAAATGCAACAGAACTGGGTTCCCCACACATTAGTCTAGCACCACACCCATTCATCCCTATCATAGTCGCTGTGTTTCTGGCCCCTCCCTTTTGTCTAGAACATTCTCCTGCACAGCTTTACTCTGAAGTCCTTTCCATTTTTCAAGGCCATGATCACTTAACACCTCTGCCACAAGGGCTGTCTCAGCATCTCTGGCCCCAACTGAAGCCATGTTCCTTATCTGACTCTCTCCAGACATCAGATGCAACATGTTCCAAGGTTTTCTTTCCATGGCCAGCCGTTTACCCCTCTTAGTTGTAAACACACACACACACACACACACACACACACATGTGCACGTGCATTCACACATACATATAGAGTATACACATACCACACAAACACAAGCATACACATACACACACCAGTTCACAGCGTGGAGACATTAACTCATTAATGTTCCCCAATAGGACACAGTCTCTAGAGTGCATAAGAAAAATGTCCCCGCCTGGCCTAATGCCCACATTCTGTGTCCTGGAACCCAAGGATGCCATATATCTGAAAAAGGGGGCATAGAGTTATAAATGAAGCTGAGGTTGCTGTTCATGTCTGGCAGGGGCCCAAGGATATCGTAGGGCCCTGCGTCAGAGTGAAGACTCCACCAGCCTCTGCTGGTTTTGAAGAGGCTTAGAACCGAAGAATGCATGCCGCCTCTAGAAACAGGAAAGGGAAGGAAATGGATTGTGGCCCGCATGTTCCAGAAGGAAATGGCCCTGCTGGCTCTTTCACTTACCCTGGTGGAGCCTATTGTTGGCTTTTGACCTTCAGAACTGCAATAAACAACAGTGTCCCCGGAATATCAGAACTGATTGGTGTACACCACCCCACGCCGAGTCCCTGGGCACACAAACACGCTTCTGATGGGAGAAAAAAACAAAAGGCAGATGCCATGGGGTCTAGAGCATGACCCACCGTTTGATAGCTTCTGGTGATCTTAAGATGTTTTACTATGAAGGAGCACAGGTCCCTCGCCTGTAAATGGAGCCAGCAGCACAGAAGCCGCTGGTACACTCACATATGCGGCTGTTACACTCCCTTAGTGTGGGAAACTCCCAGGAGAGCGTTTCTACCCACTTGCTGCTGCTGACAATAGGTTCTGTAACCAGAGAAATAGTTCTTATTCTAGGCCATATGCGGTCTTGGATGCATCCTCAACCACATCTTCTGTGGCATGTGTGAATGATGTTTGCTGATCCTTGCTCCCTCTTCCTCCCCTGCCCCACTGTGGATGTGACTCCCCACACCAAGTCACAGGCTCCTCCAGCTCTGTTATGGCTTTCCATGTAACACGCTGAAGTGTGGCTGCTCAGCTCCTGCTGCTAAAGGCAGAGTCTCTTTCCTTTCTTCTTGCATGTGGGCAGGCTTAGAGACTTGATTTGGTCATACAGTGTGGGATGGGAGTCCAAGCTGAGGGCTCAGGAGGGTCTCTCACTGTCTTAGTCAGTGTTCTACTGCTGTGAAGAGACACTATGATCACAGCAACTCTTACAAAGGAAAGCATCTAATTGGGGCTTGTTTACAGGTTCAGAGGTATGGTCCATTGCCATACCATGGCAGCATGTAAGCAGACATGATGCTAGAGAAGTAGCTGAGAGTTCTCCATTCAGATCCACAGACAGCAGGGAGAGAGAGAGAGAGAGAGAGAGAGAGAGAGAGAGAGAGAGAGAGAGACTGGGTCCGGCTTGAGCATTTGAAACCACAAAGCCCACCCCTAGTGACACACCTACTCCAAAAGGCCACAGTTCCTAATCAAGTCAAATAATGCCACTCCCTAATAACATGCATTCAAATATGTGAGCCAATCGGGGCCGTTCCTACTCAAATCACCACACTGACCATTTGTATATAATTTTTCTTTGGACCAAACCCATGTCTTTGAAGCAATTCCTTTGTTCTTTCTTCTTGTAGAATCATGGCTCGGGAGATTACACCTAAGTGTTTGATTTGAGCTGACCTTTGTATACATAAAACTCAGGCATCTACCTCTGTTGCTCTGCACATAGATGCATGGTTTTCCCTGTATCATTTATCAAAGAGACTAGCCTTTTCAAAAGCATATTCTAGGTGCCTTTATTGTAGACCAAGTGACTATAGCAGGTGACATGAAATAGAGAGAATTCACCTTATCCAAACCTATCATACACCAGTCAGGACCTGATGACCTCCCCTCCACCCCGCAGTGCACCACAGATGCCTGAGAGATGCCTCTGAGACATAAGCTGAGCCTGAATGAGCATACCGTCCAGCTGTATTTTAAGCCTCTGGGATTGGGAGCTTTGTTACAGCAGCAATAGTTTACTAATACATGGGGTTCCCTACCTAGTGACTGGAGAAACATCTAAATTGCGAATGACAGTGACCAATGGGTAGATGATAAGAGGTTCACTTTGAATGTTAGATTTAAATCCTTCAAAAAGTACAGTGGCAATTAATATTCTTCACAGAAACAGAAAAGCAATGAAAAATTCACACCTGAGCACAAAGGACTCCAAATCATGAAAGCAATCCTGAAAACAACAGGCAAACCTGGAAGCAATACATAGCCTGAGTTTAAAACGTTCTACAAAGCTGTACTAGCCACACGGCACGGCATCAGCACAAGCACAGGCACATAGGTCAAAGAACAGAATGAAGAACCCCAAATAAATGCATATGCTTGCAGCAACCTGCAACAAAGGCACCCAGAGCATATATGAGGGGAAACGCAGAAGCTTTGATAGATGATACAAAAAACTATGCATCCATACACAGAAGACTAGAACTAAGCCCTGTACTTCATCGTATACAAAAGTCAACTTAAATGACTAAAAGCTTAGACATAAGACTCCAGACTATGAGGCTGTGAGAAGAGAGCTCTGGTGGTCCTGTGAGAAGGGTCCCCCATAGGCTTCTGTGTTTAGACAGTTGGTCCCTAGTTGGCGATGCTGCTTGGGAGGGTTATGGAATCTTTAGAAGGTGCAGCTTTGCTGGAGGAAGTGAATTATTGAGGGAGGGCCTTGAGGACTTCCAGCCACGTTTCATTTCCTCTTCTCTATCTTGGCTTCAGTCTTGGGGTTGAAATGTGGTTTCTATCTTCCATACTGTGGCCAATTGCTGTGAGCCCCACCCACCACCATCATGGAGTCTCCCTCCGGAACTATAAGCCAAATAAACTGTTTCTTCCTTAAGTCACTTCTGTCATGGTGTTATTGCAGCAATATAAAAGTCACTAGGCATAGGGGAATACATCAGGACAGGTTTGGGATATGACCCCAAAGCCATAGGCAATAAAAGCAAAACCACATAAAAGGGTTACACTAATATCAGCAGAATGAGGAGACAGCTTCGGAATAGGAGAGAATAACTACAAACCTGTCACTTCTGAGGGGATCGGGTGCCCAGGATACACAAAGAACATCAAAACAAACAATCCCTGGCAGGGAGAGGACACCAAAGCACTTATCTTGCTGGAGTGAGGGCTCGAGTTTGATCTCCAGAACTGATATAAAGAGGTAGGCATAATGGTAGATGCTTGCAAGCCTAGTGCTGGCAGAATGGGCGGCAGAGCCAGGTACATTCCTGGAAGCTCTTAATGAGGCTTCAGGCGATGAAAGACCCTGTCTCACACAAAGGCTAGGCCGTGCCTGAGGAATGAACTGAGAGATTGTCATCTGGCTTTCACACGCGTGTGAGCACACATACATCCCCAAGATAGACATGCACACATGCGTGCCTCCACACAAAATCAAACAATGCAATGCAGATCTGAATATAGGATTTTTCTAAGATGACGTAGAAACTGCCAGCAAGTCTATGAAAATGCCTGGCATCACTGACTAGGGATGTAAACCAAAGCTACAGTGAGTGAGCCCTTAAAAACCTTATCTCCTAGGAAGGCAGAGGAAAGGGGATTGAAGTCTCAAAGCCTGACTGGTGAACTTCGATGAAACCTGTCTCAAGATTATACACACACACACACACACACACACAGACATGCCTACGTACATTAAGTCAAAAGTCAGAAATAAAAAACAGTAGTGATGAACTCAAACACTTTAATGAGAATATAAATTAGCACAGCCTTTACAGAAAAGAATATGGAAGCTCCAAATAATCTAGAACTAGAAATAGCACTTGATACAGTTCAGACAACTGTCTCCTCATGGTTGAAATGCTCCTTCTTGAAGAGGGGAGGAGGCTGATAATATGCTCGAGCAGAGGTTCTCAGCCTGTGAGTCAAATGACCCTTTCACGTCTCCTAAGACCACCAGAAAACCCAGATATTTACATCACAATTCATCACAGCAGCAAAACTACAGTTAGAAAGTAGAAACAAAAATAACTTCACAGTTGTGAGTGACCACAACATGGGGAACTGTATTAAAGGATCACAGCTTTAGGAAAGTTGAAATCCACTGTGCTAGAGAAACTGACAAGGCTCAGAAAGTTCGTGAAACTTACAAGATTCACAACACCACCCCCCACCCCAGGTTATAAAAGCCAAGTAATCAATTTATGAGGAGCAGACTCTCAAGAGGAGCTGCCTGCAAGCTGAGCACTAGAGATGTGGCTTACTGGAGTCATTACCCATGGTGGGGTGGGCTTCCTGGTGGTGTAATTGTCTTTGCGTTTCCCTGGCTCCTGTGAGTTACCACCAATAAATTTGCTGATTCACTAAGCTAGACTTGAGTGGGCTCATTTCTTTGGTCCATCACCAGTGTCCAACCTTGGGATAAATATCTGTTTTCTCATGTCTCACTAACACCACTGTTGAATGCACATCTTAAGAAATGAAAGTGGGCCGGGTGGTGGTGGCGCATGCCTTTAATCCCAGCACTCGGGAGGCAGAGGCAGGCGGATCTCTGTGAGTTCGAGACCAGCCTGGTCTACAAGAGCTAGTTCCAGGACAGGCTCCAAAAACCACAGAGAAACCCTGTCTCAAAAAACCAAAAAAAAAAAAAAAAAAGAAATGAAAGTGGTTGTGACCCTTGCTCCCTGTTAACTGCAACACTGTTCACGGTAGCAGGACATGGTATCAGTGGGGAGAGGGGATAAAGCCAGCGTGGCTTATTAACACAGCCTTCCAGCCACTCGAGGATCAGATCCTGTCAGCTGGAGGACCTTAAGTGACTGGAGTCCGATCCAAAAAGGCAAATGCCACGAGTGTCTCATGTGTAGGCACGAACACAGTCGGCAGAAGTAAAGAGTAGAGTGTGGTTATCTGAGGCTGGGGAGGGTGCTGCAGGACTATTTAGAGGGTTTGCCCCAGAATACAAAATTCCGTGGGCTGGGTATTCAACTCAGTGGTGGGGTGCCTGCCTAGCATGCACAAAGGTCAATCCCCAGCCCCACAGAAAAAGTTCAAAATTTTAGTTAGACAAGGAAAAGGCTTTTGTTTGAAGAAATCTGGTGTTTGGCCACTATTGTCTATGGTAAATTGTGATGTCTGTCTTTGTCACAGTGGCTAAAATAAATTTTGAATGTTTCAATACAAATAAATGTTAAATTTGAGGTTATGGATTTGCTAGTGGCACACTAGACACTTGTATTAAAAAGTCATACCATGCCCTGTCAACATAAACCATGTAAAAAGCGTGTGTTAATTTATAAAAATGTGGAAATGCCTCCTCTGAAACCAATGGGATAGAAGCCACCCCCATAAGAGACTAAGAGTTGTCACTCCTATGCCCTAGGCATCTGCTCTGGGCTCCATTACGGTATTCAGAAGCCAGAACAGGGTGAAGAACACAGAGATGAGAAGCAGGGGTGTTGCCAGCCCTAGGGGTCTGCCAAGGAGCCAACAGGGCTTTGTACTTGATGAGTGCAGAGGTGCCTATCTAAACCAGATTGTCTTTCCCAAAAGACAGGTGTGTGTGTGTGTGTGTGTGTGTGTGTGTGTGTGTGTGTGTGTGTAAAAAGGAGGAAACTCTAAGTAAGGTGAAATAAGACAAGCCCTTCCAGCCAAGTCAGTTGCAACGCATTATGAACAAGGTAGGTGCTGTGCTGTGCTCTGGCGTGGGGACGTTAGCGGTTATTTCAGGGCTGTCACTGAGCTAGAAAGCAGAGAATACTAAATTTAAAACATCATAAAGGGGGGGCTGGAGAGATGGCTCAGAGGTTAAGAGCATTGCCTGCTCTTCCAAAGGTCCTGAGTTCAATTCCCAGCAACCACATGGTGGCTCACAACCATCTGTAATGGGGTCGGGTGCCCTCTTCTGGCCTGCAGGCATATACACAGACAGAATATTGTATACATAATAAATAAATAAATAAATAAATAAATATTTTTATTTATAAAAATAATATACATCATAAAGGGTAGCGCTTTGGGTTCAGCACCTTTCTTAAGTAAGCAGCCCCGGGGCTGCTGCCTCAGCCTTGGTGTCATTTCCGGGTGGTTTCTAATTTGTCCTGTCAGGTTCGCACACTCTTACGGGAGTGGTGTTCGCCACTGTTGCTTGCATCCTGTTGAAGTTGGTTTTGGAGACACGGAAATTGTGTTGGATTTTACAGCGTGCTTCCTCAGGACATCTCAGTCATGTGTCTCCCCAGGAAGACAGCTGTCGGACCTGATGCTCAGGGAGTCACACGTGTCACGTGTCTATGCTCATGCCTCTCGATGTTTCACTGCAGTGCTCTTGCTGGTGCTCTGTGACTTCTAGGGGAGGACGAAGTGCCCAAGTGTCTCCTGCTGGGAACCTGTGTGGCAAGCCCTGCGCTCCAGCACACAGTGTCTATATCTCATTTAAGGTTCCCGTTTACCCAAACGATCCAGTTCCTGTTGCATGATGGGTAAAGAAACAGAAGCAAAGTATTCAAGTCCATTTCTCAACTAGTAATTTTAAGTGTCAGGACATTTAAGGTTGTTTCTACCCAGTGTCCCACCCTGCAGGATGGTCCTGATAAATTGGCCAGAGAAACATTTGTTGACAGGAGAATCTCTCAGAGAACATCCTGGAAAACGCTGAGCTAAAGTCCAGTTAATAACCAAAGTGCTGAATTTTGCTTTTCTCAACACTTTTTAGTGACATAAATCGTGGCAGAGTCCCTGGCTATGACATTAAATATTGATTGAAGAAGAGGACACGCATCTTTAGCCTATGGATTTTCAATACAGATCTTGATGCTTCCGTGGTGTGGGCATTAGTAGCTGTGCTCAAGAAAAAAACAAGAATCAGGAGATTGTACCCTGGGGCTAAGCTCAACAATATGATGTCAATTTGTAAGGCTGTGGAAGGCTCAAGTGGGGAAAGTTGATTTCATAGAGTTATTTTCCCCAATTATATACACAATTTCTCCAACAAACACATTTCTTCCTAGGGAAGAGAAAAACAAATAAAATTACAGCAAGAAGAAAGGGGAAAAATCTTCACACCATGACCTTGGAGACAATTCCTTCACTATTTTTCTCCACCATTTTCAATATTTTGCTTTCTCCATCCTTAGAATCCTTCCGTGAATTTAATTTTTACTATAACTAAAATGTCACCAAATGCCCCATCAATATGTAGAATCATGATGTGTCATTCTGTGAAACTTCCTAAACACCATCAGTTTATGCTTTCCTGATATTCTGCTACAGGGGTACACTGTAGCCAAGGACCTCTTCCCCATACGGACTGTTCAGGGTGTTAACACTTTCACTGCCAGACCTGGGCTATGACAGCATCTCTGGGGTCCACAAGCTGCTAGCATTTCAACAAGTTAATCCAGACAGCTGGGGCTCAGGACAGCACATTCAGGGATGCGGGGTGACAAGCCACATGTGACAGCCACTTCTCCAGCTCAGAGAAGTGGAGTCGAAGTGGGTAAGCATGGTGCATGGGGGAGTTGAGAGACTTTGACAGGATCTACACGTTCACCAAAGCAAATAAAGTGAGAGACAGCTAAGATATCCTGGGAGGCTGGAGGGGCAGATATCCCAGGGAAAAAAATGAAAAAAACAAAGATATCAAAGAAGAGGGGCCCATACCAGAGACAGCAGCATAGGGGTGATTTGCTCTTTTGACATTGAAATGCAGATGAGTAGTGGCTCAATTATTATTTCTCTCTGTAGTGAGCACTGGATGTAATTTAGTCCTCTGCCGTTTAAAGCATGCTGTCCAGTGTATTTGCAGAGCACATTGTACTGCTAGTCTCTAGAGGGGAGGTATATGAACACCATCTCACCAGGCTACCGTAAAACAGATGTGATTAGAGGCAACTGATGAACGGAGGTTATGGGGCTCACAAACAGTAATTTGTCCCCAGACAACCAGCAACAAGTGGTCAGGCCAGAGCTGAAGGCAAAACACTTCCAAGAGCTTGTCTCTTTGCTGGTATCAAGAGGCAGCTGTCAACACACTCCACAAAGTGAGATGGAAACATCTTGAACAGCAATGGAGATGAGAACCCAGGGGAACGATGAGTTGAAGATGGATTTTATCCATCTTCTGGACCCTCCAAGGGCTGTCTTAGAAATGACAAGTGTTAGAGGCTTAAAATGCACAGAAAGGAAGGTAGAGGGGAAACTGGGGAAGAGAACGAAAGGGAGTAAAGTGGAAGGAGGGGAAGGGAAGGAGACATGGGGGATAAGCACAATGCATACACTTGCAGGAAACGTCCTTCTGTAACTCCTCACTGTGTGAGTAACTTCTATGCACTATGTGTAACTTCTGTAACTATGCACTCCACAGCTGTGCATAGTATATACATACAGCTGTGCATATTCCTTGCTGTGAATAGACAGCAAGGGAGAAAAGGTTGTCAGGAAAAATACGATCACAAACGTTTCTACCTTAGAAACCCTAGTTTGAGAAAGTTGCATGAAAACAGAGTTAGCAACATGTACCGGTTACTCATCGTAGCATTGTTTGGATGGAACAGGAAATGTAGCCAATTTGAGCACACAGAGAAAATAAAGGTAAGACACAGAAAGTTCATGTAGTATTCAAACCATTGGGAGTTTTATTAAACATATCATCAGTACGTGAAAAATGTGTTGGTTTGAATGAGCAACATTCCCCAAAGGCTCGTGTGTTTGGATAATTGGTCTGTAGTTGGTGGCGATGGTGGTTTGAATGATATTGGCCCCCATATGCTCATATATTTGAATACTCAGAACCTAGTTGATGGAACTGTTTAGGAAACATTAGGAAGTACCACCTTGTTGGAGGAGGTGTCTCACTGGCGGTAGGCTTGAGATGTCAAAAGCCCACACCGTTACCAGTAGAGGGTTCTTTCCCCCTCTCTCTGTCTTGCACTCCTCTCTGTGTGTCTCTGTCTCTGTCTGTTTCTCTCTCTCTCCTCTCTCGACAGATTTCAAAAGCCCACACCATTACCAGTAGAGAGGGTTCTCTCTCTCTCTCTCTCTCTCTCTCTCTCTCTCTCTCTGTGTGTGTGTGTGTGTGTGTGTGTGTGTGTGTGTGTGTGTCCCTCTCCCTCAGTTCTTCATGGGGGTGTAGATCAGATATAATCTGCCAGTTACTGCTCCAGCACCATGTCTACCTACCTATTGCCATGCTCCCCACCATGATGGCCATGAACGCCCCCTTTGGAACTGTAAGTCCCAATAAACTTTTCCTTCAAAAAGTTGCTTTGGCCATGGTGTCTTGACACAGAAATAGGAAAGTTTCTGAGACAATGATGATATTTGAAAAGGTTATGGAAGTTTCAGGAGCAGGAACTTTAGTTGGTGGAACTTTAGTTGGTGGAAGAAGTAGTAGTTTGGGGTGGACTTTGAGGGTTTATAGCCACACCCTGCTTCCTGTGTGTGGGTGAACTGTAACCAGCCAACTTCCTGCCGATGCCACCATGCTATACTTTCCTTGCCATGATGAACACTGTTCGTCTAGACCCATAGCTAGAGCAAAACCTCTCTTTCCTATGCTGCTTTTTGTCAAAGTGACAGAAATAACTAATACAGAAAATAAACATCCTTCACAGTGAAAGTCTGGAAAGCCAGGTACAAAATTGTACCAAATAATTAAAAGCATTTATGCATGGAAAGAAAAACATCCTCTTGAGAGATTAAGCAAAATATAACACTGATTTCACAGTATTGGTGTTTTTGATTTTAGTTTAGTTTGTTTCATTAGTTTGGTTTGGTTTTATTTGGTTGGTCTTTTGTCTTGTGATTTGGAAGATTTTACAATGCTTTATCAATATGTACCATTTTATGACAGAAAAACGTGGACACAGAAAACACCAAAGGATCTGTGTGGGAAGGCACTGGAAAGAAACACAAGCGCATCCACTGTCAGACACTGAGTACTGATTCAATATTGGCAGTATATGCTAGGGATACAGGAATGAGAGAGGAAGTCTAAACACTCCATCATTTCACAGACCCTTTCTCACCTAATGTAAGAATTCCGGCTAATGCCATGCTGACTTAATCAGCAAGTCATCTCACAAGCTTGGGCAGGTGTGGGTTACCTTCCCCACAGATTTTCCCATCAGCCATGTGTGCTCCAGTGCCTCACATCCATCTACATAAGTGTAGGCCCACATTCCTCTCCATGAGTACAGCAGAGGCCCACACACGTCTCCATGAATCCCCCAGGACCCCATATCCCACTGGTGTCGCTGGCCCTGCATCCCTCTCTATCAATGCATCCTCTGGCTTGTGCATGGAGCTAGGTAGGAGGCAGTTCCATCTCCTGGAGCAATCTGGTGAGCAACAGCTGGGCTGAGGTCTACTGATGGGAAACACTCGGCTGAGCAGAGGGACTCTGAGAGCCTTAACTTGGCAGCAATGGTGGGGTCACACTACGGGCTTCTCTATAGTCTAGGTAAGAGCAGAGAAGTAGAAAAAGTCAGAATCAAGGGTAGCCCAGGATTCTGAGCTGGCCACCTGGACAGATGGGGTTTCCATAGCCTGCAGGAAGAGGGACCTGATTAGGAGTGAAGGTGAGGAGTTCAGTTATAAGCCAGGCCCAGTGCTGCATGCTCTTAATCCCAGCATGTGGAAGACGGAGGCAGGAATATTTCCATGAGTTGAAGGCTACTCTGGGCTATTTAGCAAAGACCGTATCATCCAGAGCAACAAAACAAGACCCTCTTCTCAAAGCCATTTCTAGAAGTTCGATTCAATACCTACAGTAAAACTATGCATACAGTCCTCTAACTCACTCAGGAACAGCAAACCCAACTTAAACAAATATTCAGAGTATTACATAATTCTCTCTTCTAGCCATAAAGTAGTGAGCCAGACACTGACAAAAAAGAGTCTGGGTACCCTATGATCCCACATTGGTAGCCATGTAACCACGGCAAAGATCCACATAGAGTTAGTTTATCATCGTTACCATTTTGCAACCTGTAATCACCCTGAATATAGCTCATCAGTTTAAAACATGACATCCACGGTGTTAGCTGGTAAGATGCAAAATGTTCGTGATGTCACCTCAGATCAACTTTATGAATATGCAGCACTTAATAGCCAACAAAACCCACTGTGAGCAGAGAGGCTTGTCAGCAATCCAGCATGGCATTGCAACCCCCAAGACGTGAAAAGGGATTTATCCCCATATTTCCAGCCTGGATGTAAGAAGAAAATGATTCTCAATTCAAAAATCAGAAACAAGGGTGATTAATTTGACATCTCATATATACATATACATATATATTCTAACTTTACATATATATAAAGTTAGAATATATACATATATATTCTAACTTTATATATATATAAAGTTTATATTCTAAATTTATATATATAAAGTTATATTCTAACTTTATATATATATAAAGTTATATTCTAACTTTATATATATATAAAGTTAGAATAAGGCAAATGCCCAAATAGGGGACAAGGTAAGAATATTAATATTTGCTTGCAGTGGAATGGAAGTCCACTGTTACAAGGTAAGACTATGCAGCACTGTACACACTGGACCATTTGGTCCTCTGGTCTTCTCCCCCACAGCTGCAGGATACATTCCTGTGGACACCGGGACTTTATGACTCCTTCACTCTGTTCTGTCTGGTCATGTGACTTTTTCTTGATACAAAGCCATGTGACTTCAGTTGATGACGAGGCAAACATAAGTCTGTAGCGGATATCAAGAGCCTGACATACTCAATAGAAGAATGGATGCATGTTTACAGAGCAGTGTTCATAGAGGTCATGTGAAAATCAGAGGGATAGTTACTGGGTCTGGGAATCGGTCCATGGTCCTTAATAAGATCCTCACATTCCATTTCTAGTCTAGCACATGATTAGAATGAAAAACAAGCTGAATACCTGTGGCTCTCTAGAAAGACCACATTGAGTTACAGCTTCTATGCTTGTGCTTTTCTGGTGACATCAACCCTTAAAGTGTACGTTTTTGAAACACCAGTGACTGGCTAGGACAAATCATGAATGCATTCATGCCCTGCCTTCCGAAAGTCATGGTGCTGGGAGCTAAACTAAGAAAAACTCAACGGGACACTAGGATTCATTTTCGTACTTCCCATCCCTCTTCAGAACTATGACTGCCTGCTGAGATGGGGATGGAAGACATGAGCGTGGTGGGTGCTAGGTGGGAGATTCGTAGCCCTGAGTAGACAGGAGGGCAGTGGCAGGGCTCCAAGTTTGGTGTAAAAGGAGGTACCTCCCCGTGAGTGGGAGAGTGGTGTAATAACCAGAGTCCAGGAGTAACGGGCTTTCTTGAGAATAAAAACAAAAACTAAAAGCAGTCTATCCTTAAAGGATCTGGTACTGCTACTTTGCTTGAGCAGCGTATTTCTTAACTGCATTCTAAAACATATCTTTATACCTACAGATAAGTGTAGCTCTCACTCCACATCAAAGAAACGTCTCTTACAGCGAATGAAGGTCATTTGTTACAGAAAACCACAACTGGTTGTACTGCAGAGACCAACTGATCATGGGGTACTCAGTCCCAAAAGACACCTCTATAGTACAGCTCCCACATCTATGGCTCCAGGAACAACATGGAAGATCGGATGGGAAGACTGGACAAGCCAGAGGACCAGAAGTATGATGTCTGGTCTAAGAGTTTTATCTCCCAGAACAACAAGCAAGCTAAACCCATGATACCTCAATGAGTAACAACGACGTATCAATAAATATGCTCACTAGGGAGAGGAGCATATCCTGGAGTCCCACCTCTAGACAAAGGACAGCAGACAAGTAATGACTGCCAGAGAGGGAGAAAGAGCCTCTTCCAGCTATAACCGCCCTAATTGGTTCTCTAAAGAGCTCAGCTCTGAAATCATATAAACACTAACAATACTAAATAGACTCAGCCGGTTGTATTTGTATATTTACACATTGTACACACACACACATATATATATATATATACATACATACATATACGCAATAATAAAGAAAAAGAAACCATCAATTTGAGAGGAAGTGAGTGGGACAAGGGAGATGCTAGAGAGAGAGAGACATGGGCAAGGACAGAGGAAGGAGAGGGAAGGGGGTGAAGTGATGTAATTTTTATTTTTTATTTACTTATTGTGTATACAGTATTCTGCCTACATTCATGCTTGCAGGCCAGAAGGCACGAGATCTCATTACAGATGGCTGTAAGCTACCAGGTGGTTGGTGGGAACTGAACTCAGAACCTTTAGACAATCAGGCAGTGCTCTTAACCACTGAGCCATCTCTCCAGCCTGAAGTGATGTAATTTTATTTTAATTTTAAAAGAGACTCGTCCTGCCAGACTCTGAAACAAAACCCAAAGATCAAAAAAGGTGGCCAGATGCCAAGCAGTGGTGGCGCATGCCTTTAATCCCAGCACTCAGGAGGCAGAGGCCGGCAGATCTCTGTGAGTTCGAGGCCAGCCTGGTCTACAAGAGCTAGTGCCAGGACAGGCTCCAAAGCTACAGAGAAACCCTGTCTCGAAAAACAAAACAAAACAAAACAAAACAAAACAAAAAAGTGGCCAGTCAGCTATTTTCCCACTAACACAAAACTCAACACTGCCTCAGGGATGTGACAAAGGACCATATGACAGCAGAAGCTACAATGTCTCAAGTTAAAGGTCATTGCCTACAGTGCTACAGAAGCCATGGAAACATTCTAAGGTAATAAACACCTGCTGATGCTGTGGCGCCAGTCTTCAGTGCTTTCCCTGTGGCATCCATAGGGCACCACTGCAGGAGCCAGTTTGCAAAGGAATTCCTACAGCTGTGGGGAAACAGGCCATGTCTCCAGATGCTGGCTGCATTGACCAGCTCAACATGGCCAGGTTTTTGGGATCAGCAGAGTCGTGGGGCATCTTTATGGAACACCAAACACAGGGGACAAATGCACAAGAAAGTTCAGGAGAGGTGTGGAAATTTATTCTTTTTTTTTTAATTTATTTATTTATTAAGGATTTCTGCCTCGTCCCCGCAACCGCTTCCCATTTCCCTCCCCCTCCCCCGATCAAGTCCCCCTCCCTCATCTGCTCGAAGAGCAATCAGGGTTCCCTGACCTGTGGGAAGCCCAAGGACTGCCCACCTCTATCCAGGTCTCCTAAGGTGAGCATTCAAACTGCCTAGGCTCCCACAAAGCCAGTACGTGCAGTAGGATCAAAAACCCACTGCAATTGTTCTTGAATTCTCAGTATTCCTCACTGTCTGCTATGTTCAGCTAGTCCGGATTTATCCCATGCTTTTTCAGACCTAGGCCAGCTGGCCTTGGTGAGATCCCAATAGAACATCCCCATTGTCTTAGTGTGTGGGTGCACCCCTCGTGGTCCTGAGTTCCTTGCTCGTGCTCCGTCTCCTTCTGCTCCTGATTTGGACCTTGAGATTTCTGTCCGGTGCTCCCGTGTGGGTCTCTGTCTCTGTCTCCTTTCATCGCCTGATGAAGGTTAATATTCAGGAGGATGCCTATGTGTTTGTCTTTGGATTCACCTTATTTAGCTTCTCTAGGAACATGAATTATAAGCTCAATGTCCTTTATTTATGGCTAGAAACCAAATATGAGTGAGTACATCCCATGTTCCTCTTTTTGGGTCTGGCTTACCTCACTCAGGATAGTGTTTTCTATTTCCATCCATTTGTATGCAAAATTCAAGAAGTCTTTGTTTTTTACTGCTGAGTAATACTCTAATATGTATATATTCCATACTTTCTTCATCCATTCTTCCGTTGAAGGGCATCTAGGTTGTTTCCAGGTTCTGGCTATTACAAACAATGCTGCTATGAACATAGTTGAGCATATACTTTTGTTGTATGATAGGGCCTCTCTTGGGTATATTCCCAAGAGTGGTATTGCTGGATCCAGGGGTAGGTTGATCCCGAATTTCCTGAGAAACCGAAACACTGCTTTCCAGAGTGGTTGGAAATTTAGAAAAAAAAAAAAACGAAAAATCTAGAGTGGAAGGATGCAAAATCTTAAACTTCACTGAATAGGAAGCAATAAAGAGACAGGATCCATGAACTTGAAAACAGTTCAATAGCAATGTTTATAAAACTAAAGCAAAGTAAGAAATACACACACTCTCTCTCCCTCTCATTCCCTCTCTCTCTCTCTCTCTCTCTCATTCTCTCTCTCTCATTCTCTCTCATTCTCTCTCTCATTCTTTCTCTCTCTCATTCTCTCTCTCTCTCTCTCACACACACACACACACACACTCTCTCTCATTCTCTCTCTCTCATTCTCTCTCTCATTCTTTCTCTCTCTCATTCTCTCTCTCTCACACACACACACATACACACACTCTCTCTCATTCTCTCTCTCTCTCTCTCTCTCTCTCACACACACACACACACACACACTCACAGGATCTACACAATGTTTCTCAGTGGTCTGATCCACATGTCACACCGGCTACAAGGAGGAGAAAGGAGATAAAATTGGATGTGAAACTCATCCAAAATTGTCCCAAATTTGATTTAAAACACCAATCCACAACCTGAGAAGTTCTCCAAACCAAACATGGCAAAAGTAAAGGAAATCAATCACATCTCCACATGTTACATACAAAGGGATAAAAGCCAGTGTTGACAACAACATCTGGAAACAGATGGGGTGGGAAAATGTGCTTTCCAGAGAACAGGGCAGTTGGAATAGCAGGGGTCTTCTCTTCAGAAAGAACAAAGGATGGGTTCTTTTTTCATTTATTTTACTTTTCTCATTTATTTTATTTATGCATTTATGTATGTGGGTGTTTTTACTGCCTGTGTATCTGTGCACCACATGTGTCTAGTTCGACAGAGGCCAGAAGAGGGCATTGGATTCCCCAGAAATGGAGTCAACAGACAGCTGTGAGCTGACAGGTGAGTGCTGAGATTTGAACCTGGGTCCCGGGCAAGAGCAGTCGGTGCTCTTAAGCCCTGAACACGTCTCCAGTCCCAGAATGGAGTCTTTAGTGTGTCTTTAAAGTGCTCAGAGAAATTTGTCAGCTTTGAATTCTGTGTCCAATCACAATACTTTTTGCAAACAAAACTGAAGTGTCTGGAATGGCAGGGAAACCCTTGAACTCACGGGGGCTGCTGTTGAGCTGTGCAGGATGAAGCCAGTCAAGACCCCAGCATGGCTAGGGGCTGTGGACATCACTGGGCCCCACTTTTCTGTGGTTGCTGGGGATCCAAACTGCCCAGCAGGTGCTTTATCAACCAATCCACTGATAGGCCCCGAATATGAGTTTTGTAATACACGAGCCTGTAAAAAGTTAAGGTTGCCAGTTAAAACCTTTCGGTCCGCAGGCTTCTATTGAGCCTGATGAGATGGGGAAGGGGGAGAGATGGTAGCTAGCGAACCGGCTCTGCAGGGTTTCTTCCTAACCCTAAGCGGGGTAGCTCACAGCCATTTGTAACTCAAGTTCCATGGGATCCAATGCCTTTTTCTGGTTTCCATGAGCACAATATTCACACAGTACACAAACATTCGTGCATACAACTACTCATACACATAAAGGGGTTTGGGTGGGGTTTTTTTTAAAAAATGAAAAATGAAAGAGGGAATTGATAGCCTGCAAGATGCTAATGGGTATGGGTTTTGATGCAGACCATAATTCCAAGTCATCTCATGTTATCTGAGAAACCCCTCTGCTTTACAGACTTCAGTCATGAATTTAGAGCAGAGTGCTGCCTTGTTGCTTACAGACAGATGCATCCAGAAGATGGAGCCCAGGAGGGTCTCCTGTAAGAGTCACTGAGAGGCAGAGGCGGAGGCGAGGACAGTTTCCAGCTACACAGCCTCAGCCTGATTTGGGCGGGGGGGGGGGGCGTCTTGTTCAGTGACCATGTGTGGGGGGAGATAATGGTGAATTGCTGTTTTCATTCCCTCCTTATCCTTTCATCGCACAGGAAGTAAAGGAGCTGCTAAAACAGTGCTAGTGTGAGATTGACAGCTACAATTGGAGATGTACTTCAAGAAAGACAGGAGAAACAAAACAGCAAAGCAAATCTCTTTCAAATGCAAATGCACAGACAGCAAACTCTAGGCTCAAGCCTGGAAGGTGCGCTCTGGAAAGCTCCCCCGATTCTCCTGAAGACTGTTGAGTAAATTATACTCCAGAGAGGACGTTTAAGAAGCTGTGCTGGAGCTTATTAAATACGGCACGAAGCAACTTTTCGATTTTGCTTGAAAAGTGTGCTTTAAAATAATTGCGTTCTTAATGGAATTTATAAATATCTTGCACCACGAAAGTGATCAGCAGAGGACTTGCTGGGTTTAATAATCTGCGCTGCTGCCGACGACAGCAAGCTTTCTGGCATTTTCTAACAGACTAGAAGACATGTAAAGCCCCTGCAGATGTTTTCGTGTGGATGTGTGCATCATATCCGGCTGCCAAAAGAACCGTGTCAGTTAGGTATGGTGACACACACCGGGAATCCCAGCACTCAAAGGGCTGAGGCAGGAGGATTGTGAATTTGAAACCAACCTGGACTATGTAGGGAGTTCCAGTCCAGCCTGGGCTTATCTAAGTAAGACCCTGCCTCAAAAGCAGAAGGAGGAAGGGTGGAGGGGAGAAAGGGGCCTGTTACACATGTGAATATTTCTGCACAGGTTCGCCTCGGTTGCCAACATGGCTGTGTCTGGAATCAGCTAAGAGACAAGCCACTGGGCACACCAGTGAGGGACTTTCTCAGCCAGAATAACTGAAGGGTGGGTGGCAGCGTCCTGGGGCAGCCCGGATGACAGGAGACCCGAAAGCTTAGTGCTTTTTATTTGCTTGCCTCCATCTTTCTAGCAAGTTCATCTACCCTGCTGCTATTGCCTCTATCCTTCTGCTCTGGTTTCAAAACCCAGCTTCTCTGGGCTCGTAGAAGATGAGTGGCTTTCCAGGAATCCTCCAGGTTTTCAACACCAGGTTGATCTGCTGAGGTGCCCAGCCTCGTAGTGGAGTTCTCAGCCTCTCCAGAGCGCAGATGGCTCTTGCTAGACAAACTTTATTGTGTGAACCAACCTAATAACCTCACCCCTTCTTTAAGTATCTGGGGTGTGTGCATTCGTTTGCACTCATGGAGGGCAGAAGAGGGTTTTGGGTCCCTTGGAGGTGTAATTACAATTGTGTGGGGAATGGTGGCTTGTTATGTGGGTCCTTGGTCTGAACTCTGGTCCTCACGTATGTAACAAGTGCTCCTAACAGCTAAGCCCTCACTCCAATCTATATTCCTTCTGAAACAAGTGCTCCTAACAGTCTAAGCCCTCACTCTTAGTCTATATTCCTTCAGTCAGTCAGTTCCTCTAGGGAACCCTGACTAATATCACTTTAAAAAGATGGTGCACACATGACCCTCCTCCATATCTTTTGGATTTTAATGTCCCTGGTCATTAGTTTCTTCCCATCAGCCCACCATGTAGTCTGCAGCCAGCATCAAAGCTTAGCAACAGTCCCCGGATTGAAGCTATGGTATTGCCTCTTCTACCAGCAGAGCCAGCCGTGTGGGTGTGCAGCCTGCTCAGCAACCATGGCTTGGCTTCCCACTCCACTGATGCTCTTGCCTTGGAAGTTTGCTTGGAAAACATTACGACAGCTCATGCTCAGGAGCCACCTGGAGTTGCAGTGGATCCCCGTGGGAATATGGGCAGGTATGACGCCTGAAATACAGAATTCTGGGGCTCCTCACAATATGTGCAGGTTTGGAAAAAGCCAGAAGAGCTCAACAGGAGAGAGGGACTTCCCTGCACTTGGGTAGCAGAGAGTGTCATTGCTAAAAGGTGCCTTCGAATGTAAGCCCTGAACAAGTGTGTGTGTGTTAGCAGGCATGGAATGGCCAAGGAACCCTGTTGCATTTTTCTTGCGTCTGTCTTTGGGTCTAGACCCCCATATCCTCATAGGCTTGGATGTTTGGTCATGAGGGAATGGCACTATTTAGGAGGATTAGGAGATGTGGTCTTTTGTGTATCATTGGGGATGGGTTTCAGAAGCCCAAACGAGGCCCAGGGACACTCTCTCTTCCTGCTACCTGAGAATCTGGATGCAGAACTCTCAGTTACTTCCCCAGCACCATGGTTGCCTCCATGTGCCATGCTCCCTGACATGATGACAAAGGACTAAATCTCTGAACCTGTAAGCAAGTCCCAGTTAAATTCTTCCAAGAGTTGCCATGGTCATGGTATCTCTTTGTAGTAATAGAACACTTACTAAGACAATACCCAGGGTCCACATCTGAGCTTTGTATGCATTCACACACACACACACACACACACACACACACACACCATGTACAGTGAGTGAATGTGTTCATTGGGAAAGATGATCCTACTTGTAATTCATTTTTTTGCACCTACCTCACTTTATCTTGCTTTCTATTTGCAGAAGTCTCTGTCTTGGTTAACTTTCTACAGCTGTGATAAAACACCACAACTAAAAGCACTTATAAAGTGTTTCATTTGACTTGTGGTCTCAAAGGGCTAGAACCCATGATGGCAGAGGAAAAGAACAACTGAGAGCTCACATCTTGATCCACACCCACAAGGCAGAGAGTGAGCACACCGGGAACCACAGGAGTCTTTGGAAACCTGAAAGCCACCTCCAATGTCACACCTCCTCCAACAAGGCCACGCCTCCTAATCCTTCCCAAACTGGGGAATCCTCCCCAATTCTACCAACTGGGACCAAGTACTCAAACACAAACGTATGGGGACCATTCTCATTCAAACCACCACAGTCTGCATCCGTTCATTTATAACTGAAAAGCAAGTTCCATTGCAGAAAGCCCTAGGGAAGTAATGCCCATAAACACAGGGAGAAGTGCCAAGCAATTGTACAGGTAGCTCTTAAACTTAGCAAAATGACTACTGTAGGTATAACACAAGTGTGGAGGGTTTGGGAAGAGACATCAGTGGGGAAGGGTGGTCCAGGTAGAGGGACATAAGTAAGATAGTGACACAGTTTTATCATCTGCTAATGGTGTGGCTAATATCTGTACCCCAGATCTCAATACGCTGTCAGTCTGTCTTATACTCCATTCCAAACGTCAGAGACTACCTGTGATGCTAATTAAATATACTTTTTTTTACTCCCTGGATGTCGCCTATATTTTTCCCCAAATATTTTAATGATACACATTGATTGTGTAGGATGAAGGCTTATTGTGACATTTCCAAACCTGTAGATAACATTCTTAGATAGCATTCATCCCTTGGTTAGCATCCTTTCCCCACCCACTTCCTCTGGGCCATTCCTGATCCTTTTTCTATTTTCAACTCTTTTTTCCCTCTAGATTCTACATTTGACATGATTAATAATACATTTCATCCATTTTCCTGCAAACAAGGGGATTTGTTCTTCTTTATGGCTTACTAATACTTTCCTGCGCATGCACAGTGCACTGGACTCAGCATCCATTTACTGACGTCACGCCTTGGCTGTCATAAGCAGTGCAGGGAGAAACACGAGCAGGTGTCTGCTGCACCCTGACTTGACCCCTGCAGGACTTGCATCTGGGTCACATGGCACTCCTATTTTTCGTTTTTATGAAACTACATACTGATTTCTGTAGTGGCTAGACTGACATTCTTACCAGCACTGTATAACGGTTTCTTATTTCCCACATCCTGCAGCACTTGCTGGGGCTTTTTGTTTTGTTTTTGTTTCTTGGCAGCGCTGGGAAGTGAACCCAGAACCTTGTGCATGCTAGGCAATCGCTCTAACCCTGAACTACATTCCCAACCCCACTTCTAGTTGTCTGCAGGGAAGCCTTTCTGACTGGGGCTGCCTGGAATTTCTATGCAGTCTTTATTTGCATTTCCCTGACAACTTTAGAAGCGAAACCTTATTTTTCATGTGCTTATTGGCAATTTTGTACTTGGTTTGGAAAGTGTCTGTTTGCGCTCATCTGCTCCTCTGTTGATTGTTTTCCAGGGTTTTTTGATGTTCAGCTTTTAGTTCTTTTTTTAACAGAACATTTTGTTACATCAGTTTTGCATCATCCAAACAGACACCTCACGGTATTGGCCACTTCCCAGCTGGCAGGAAAATTTTCCAATAGTTCACAAGGTTTTTGCTGAAACATTTTTTTTCCCCAGAAAAAAAAAAAGTTCCTTTTCAGCCTAAGAATTAGCTCCTGTATCTGGGCGCCTTGCAGTTATTCTTCCAGTAGCATGTGTGTGCAGTAGCATGTACTGACGTGTATATGGAAGTGCATATGGCTGGGCGATGGTGGCATACGCCTTTAATTCCAGCACTCGGGAGGCAGAAGCAGGTGGATCTCTGTGAGTTCAACCAGTCTACAAGAGCTACTTCCAGCTAGGGCTGTGATACAAAAAAAAACCCGTCTCCAAAAAATCAAGAAAGAGCAGGAGGAGGAGGAAGAGAAGGAGGAGGAGGAAGAGAAGGAGGAGGAGGAAGAGGAGGGGGGAGGAGCAGGAGGAGGAGGAGGAGAAGGAGGAGAAGGTATATGCAATAGTGTATACATATTGTAACATGTATGTGCAGAAGCGTGGGCATGTGTGCCAGGGTGCATGTGTGGTTGTCGCAGAACAACCTTGGTTGTCAGTCCTTATTTGAGACCAAGTCCTTCCTCGTTTTTCAGCCCTGTACAGTCGCAAGCCATTCTTCCAGGCTTTGCACGGGTGACTTGGGGTCCTCACACTTGTCCACAAGCACTCCCCCACTCTCAAGTTTCTCTTCTTGTTTTCAAATACTTGGCTCTGCTTTAACCATGCCCAGCTTTTTGTTTCTCACTCTTTGATGTAATATCTATACTGTTATTTTGGAGATTTGATCAAGAACATCAAGATTTGTGTGTGTTCACAAGCTCCTGCTTAGAGTTTCACATACGACCAGTCCTACAAGACCAGGGCTCTTCACCACACTCACATAGCAATGCTGAACTTGAATTCTTTATATTTTCTGAATATTTATTCTCTGTTAGATGAATAGCTGCAAAATTATCGGGCTTGAAATTTGCTTTTCCGGACATAACTTTGTTTGTTTCCATATTTTGTTTCCTAAGAACATCATTTCCCATGCTCTCCCTCTGTATCCAGGCCTTTGTCGGGGAGGTATGGTTCTTGACAGAGCGAGCAATGGGATCTTGCTTTTTAATCCAGCATCCTGTACAGACAGTATCTTCTCATCTGGGTAATGAAGACCATTTACACCCAGGGTCATAATTTTGTTGTTTTCCTAGTGCTTGATTCTTGTCTAATTCTCACTTGATTATCTACGGAATTACTAAGATTTATTGGCTTCTATGCTCTTGTAATGTCTACCTTCCTCTTGGGTGTATGTAGAATTCCTTTAAATGTCTTCCTTAATGCTGGGCTAGTGATCATAAACTCCTTTAGCTTATGTCTCTCCTAGCAGGTCTTTACTTCTCCTTTAATTCTAAAAGGTAACTGCGGGTGCAGTATAGATTGTCGGCAGCTGCTTTCCAGGCCTCGGAATGCACCATTCTATGAGCTCCTGGCTCTTAGGTTTGGGTTGGAAACTTTGCTGCTTCTGACGGTTTTACCCTTGTAAAAGGCTTCACAGTTTTCTCTCACAACTTTCAATCTTCTGTGTTTGTGTTGAGCTCCTGCAGTCTTAACCACAATGTGGTACAAACTGGTTTTTCTCACACCACCTCTGTTTGGGGTTCTAAGTAACTCCTACACCTGAATGTCTAGATCTTTCCCAAGATTTGGGAAATCTTCCACTATTATTTCACTTGGTAGGTTTTCCATGCCATTAATTTTTGCCTCAATACCATTTTCTGCTCCCTAAATACCTAAATTTAGTCTTTAAACCCCATCCCACGGGTCTCATGCACTTTGTTCCTGCCTGCTGTTCTTGCTTCGTTGCTGTCTGAGTGTTAAAATGGATCAGCTGTGTCTTCAAACCCTGGGAATTTCCCTCTGCTTGGTCTAGGCTGTTGGTGAGACTCTTCACTGTTCTTTTTGGAATTACTAACTGTTTTGGTTTCCTTTCTGCTGCGTGATCTCATTAGAAGAACTTAAGGGAGGAAGAGGCTTAATCTGGGTTTCAGGTTCATCGTTGTCCATTTGTCCATCATTGACAGAAACCAAGGCAGGAACTCAAACATGAACTTGAAGCAGAACCTGAGTTGCAAGTCTACAGCTCACTCATGTGTCACTGTCTTTCTGATAAGGACCAAGACCACCAGCCCAGGGAGCGGTGCTACTCTCAGTGGGATGAGCCTCCTGTATCAATTACCAACCAAGCCAATTCCTTACAGATGTGCCTATGGGCTGACCTGATGTGGGCAATCACTCAGTTGAGACTCCATTCTTTGATGACCGTACACTGTGTCAAGCTGTCAGCTAAGGCTAACTGGGACACTTAGCTTCTTTTTTGCGAAGCTTTTGATATTTTTTTGTTTCTCTTTGAAAGTCAACCCCTTCCTCTCCCAAACTTCCCATTACATCTTGTGCTATCTTCCTGAATGCGTTAAGATATTTCATGATTTTTAAAATTCATTGATGTTGTGAATTCTTATCTGGTAGTATATCCCCTTCAGCATATTTGGAGTTGGTTGCAAGACAATCATAAATGCTTGGAGAAGCCACGCTGCCTTGCCTTTTAAGGTCTTCTGCTTTTCTATGTTAGACACGTATATGTGGTGAAATTGATAGTTCTGCATTTTTATATGAGAGCCTTTGGGGGAAGCAGCTATCTCTTGATGTTATCTCCAGAGTCAGGGTTTGTTGTAAAGTGTTGAATACATTTCCCAAACTGAGTCAATGGTTTTCTCCAAGGCTCTGCATGCACAGCATTAAGCTTCAGCACATCCTCTCCATGCCCCGCCTCTCAAAGGAGCTGCTTTCTGGGTGTTTCCATTGCTAAGCTGTGGAGAAGCTAGAAAGAGCTGCTTGCTTCTAATTGGTTGTCCCAGTTACCCCCAAAGTGTGTATTTTAAGTGCTTCTGGAAGCACTAGACTTGGCTCCCTTTACCCTCTTTCTTTTCAAACCCTGGTAGGCTATCTCCTTCATATTCAAAGAAAGACCCCTGTCACCTCTGAAAGGTTACAGGGCTTTCCCTTGCCTATTCTGACACATATTCATGAAAAGGTAAATGCGATGCCGCTACTTCCTAAGCGGGTGGGTCCCGTGGGAGAGGCCACAAGACCACAGAGCTTCCTGGGGGAGGCATATTCATTTTCAAAATAACTGGAGTTGCAGCTGTGATGGACTTTGCAAAGAAGCCCGTGTTCACATCAGAGGAAAGTGGCTTTGTACCTTTTACACTTTCCCAGCTCGCAAAGTCCAGACTCACCGGGAGCCTGGTCTCTGGGTATGTCTGTGGGAGGTTAGAAAGATTAAAATTGTGGAGGAAGGAATCCCTGTTCCCTAAGCAGGGGATCCTGGGCTGCATAAGTGGAGAAAGTGAGCTGAGTCCTGCTGGCTGAGCTGACAGGCAACCAATGCTGCCTTCTGACTGTGAATATCATGTGACCAGCTGCTTCAAGCTCCTGCCGCTGCCACCTCCCTGCCGAGATGTCCTGCAACCTGGAGCTAGGAAAAAATCCTTCCTCCTGCAAGTTGTGCTTGAACATTTTATTGCAGCAACTGGGGGTGGGGGGGGGTGACAGCAGCTGTGTGCCAGAGTCTGGACATGGGATTTTAAGCACTGTTTACTGATTTAACTCAGTAAAGATGAACTGAGAGAAATAAGCAGGTTCTGGAGCACCAAGAGCCTTGAAAACTTATTACAGTTCTAATCTTTACCTAATAGACTGGTGAGGGCCACTGAAGGGTGTTGAGCCAGGAAAACTGACATCACCATACTTGTGAGTTCGCTAAGCTAGCTGCTCTTGGTAAAAGTTGTCCCCTAAAGTACAAATGTCTAGGGGAGTCCAATGATGTGTGATATCTGAACCAGAGTGTTGCTATGCTGGCTAGTTTTATGTTAGCTTGACACCGGCTAGAGTCATTTGGGAAGAGGGAACTGCAATTGAAAAAATGACCCCCACATAATGGCCTGTGGGCAACACTGGGGAGCACCAGCTCGGAGATGGCAACGCCCACAGTGAGCTGAGTTCTCCCACGGCAGCTTCAATTAAGAAAATACACCACGGGCCATAAGGGAAATGCAGTAAGTGCAGCGGCCTTAACATAAGACCTTGTGAAGGACTAGAACGGGCCAGCAAAGGCAGGGGAAATAAGAGCATCTCACAGCTGACAAGGGGACATCAGGTAGGATCGCAGAGAACCTCAGCAAATGAAATCAGGTTACTAGAAAAAAAGTAAGAAGCTTCGAAATGGCCCTTTGCAGGAGCGGAAAAACAACTAGGAACTAAGTGAATGAAGCAACCTCAGGTTGTTAACGAGAGCGTACATTTGAAGCCGCAATGACATGCAGTTACATGCTCATCCAGTCAACAAAGGGGAAGAGCCAGTAACCCAGAATGCTGGCAAGGCCAAAGAGGCCAGCTGCCCTGTGTGGCAGCCACCAGCCAAGCAGTTCAAGTTGACTGGATCTTACTATGTAGACCAGGCTGCCCTCAAATTAACAAGCCTCCTGCCTCTGACTCCTAAATGCTTGGGCTACAAGCATGGCTCAACCACTGTTCTAATGCTGTGAAGAGAATCTGTGACAAAGACAACTCCTCTAAAAGAAAGAATTTAATTGGAGGCTTGCCTGCAGTGTCATAAATTTAATCCATTATCATCATTGTGGAGAGCATGGCGATACACAGGCAGATGTGGTGTTGGAGAGGTAGCTGAGAGTTCTACATCCTGATCTGCAGGCAGCAGGAAGAGAGCCTGAGCCTGGTGTGGGTTTTGGAAATTTCAATGTTCACTCCTAGTGACATACACAAGGCCACACCTCTGAATCCTCCTAAACCTTTCAGGTAGGGCCACCCCCTGATGACTAAGTATACAGATAGCTGAGCCTATGGGGGCCATTCTTAATCAAACCACCACAAAGTATATGTCACCAAGCCTGGCATATGTCCCTCATAGCTTTCAAGCACTTTGACTGTCTAGCTCAATTTAAGATGTGCCCTACATGGAGAAGGCATATATAATTGCAAAAGCTTAGTGTTGATTGGCAGTGGTGGCATTTGAATAGATTTGGTTAAACAGATTGATAAAGCCAGCGCCACTGTGGAAGCAGAAAGAATCGGGTGATACTAACAGAAGATGATAAACCACGTAAACTAGTCTGTGGTGACTGAATCTGGTCTCCACGTCATGATGCTTCTGTGGAGACTGAGGAATGACTGTGCGTGGCTTCCTGGAATTTGAGGGGATAAGTCACTCTGCACAGTTTCTGCTGGAACCTTACAAAACTGCACATGTATGTATTCTTCAGCCAGTCCAGTGGTTCTCCTTGAGTGCACATCACCAAAACACCCCTGTATGTGTGCATCAGGAGGAGCATGCAAAATTATGGTCCACAGAGCTGCTCATGAGAGCCAAAATCTAGGAACAGTATGAATAAAAGGAAAAGTGAATGATGGTATAGTCATGCAATAGAATATTATACAGCAACAAAAAGCAACTGAATCCTAGTATCCACAGTCTCTTGGGTGAATCTTGGACACTCAGCCTCAAGTAAGAGCAGCAAGTCACAAAAGTATGCCTAAAAATGTGACCATTTTTGTGATTACCAAACCCAATACAAACTAAACACGGTTGTCTAGGGATAGGAATGTTTGGAAAGGGGACAGGGCGTGATCTATTTCTTCTGCGTGGTGGTCAGTTCAGGAGTGATTTAATTTTTTGTTCAAGCAAGAAAGGTTACAGCTATCTGCTATTTCGAAGAACCAACAGGTCACGACAGCACTAGTGAAAGCTGCTTCCCTGGGGTTGTGGCAGAACTCAAGATGCAGCAGCTTGAGGAGTGCCACAGAGAGAGCAGAACATGGCAGAGAGAGGGGGAGAGGCTGTGGGTGATGCTGAGAATTGGAAAAGCTAGCGTTGGGTGAATCTCGGGAGGCACAGCTGTCCATCTTCAAGCGGCTCTTAAGCACTGACCAACACCGAGGAGGAGAGTGGCTTCCAATGATCTGGGGCATTTTGACCAATGACCAAGAGAGGCTATAATGAGTGCATACAATTTATCTCTAGAAATTCCATCTGGAGGAACAATAGCACTCTCACTGGAGAACAGTGATTCAGGTCAGATGTGCTAGAGAAAGGCCAGGTCAAATGAATGGGCCCAACATTAAGGGCTCTTCCCCCTTCCAAGAGTGTCTGTCAAATCTGAAAGCAAATTCCAAGAGACTGAGAAGACACCAGATCTGGAAGTCCTCAGAAGCTGTGGGGGCGGGGGCAATACTAAAAGTAAGAGTCTACCAACAGGGAGGTTTGCACAACACCCCTGGCAACCCCTCAAGGATAGCAAGGGCTACATCCAAGAACTGTCCTCACAGGATTTCAAGCCCCCTCTCCCATTCTCTGTGAGGATTCAGATGAAAGATGACTGCTTGTCCTGTGGAGGTCACTGCTATGAAGGGAAACATCCCCTGAAGTCTTCTGTTATCTCTGTAATTTTCCAGGTAAATCATAGACTTATACGGTAGTTACACACCATATTGTTTATCAATTCAAGCTATTCTGTGAAAAGTATCAATCATACAAAAGGAAAGACAAATTTAAGCAACAGGAAACAGGAGATCCACAGTGTTACTACAAAAAAAAAAAGTAAGAAAGAAAGAAAAGAAAAGCAAAATTACCAATCAATGTGTTGAAGAAACTTCAAGGCAAATTTAGAGCATTGTAAGTCATTGAAAGAGATCGACTCAGCAATTCCAGAGCTGAAAACCCAACAGTTAATGCGAGGAACTTAATAGCTGCACTTAGCAGCAGAAAGACAGACTTGAAGTGATTAAAATAAATAGGCCGGAAGAAAATGTTCAGAATAAAACAAAAATGACTCAAGCCACAAAATTATGGTCAAAACTATGCAGGGTCTCTATGGAAAGTCTTACGCCACTGTACTCTCTATGTGATGATGTGGGGAGAAAGAGTCAACATCAGGACCAGAACTAAGAGGCAAAATAAGATCCTCTAAAGGTAGCACATGTAAGGGTAGACTCAAGAAGCTGTCTCCACAAGCAGGAACAGCCAGAACATCACAGGTGATACATTGTGCTGCATTCCTGAAAATGAAAAATTAACTCTTATGAACAGACAGACAAGAAAAGGCAAACTTAAATAGGACAAAAGCAGTACTGGCAGCCACCTCTCAGAATGACAGAGGACAGAAGACAACGGGATCTACTTCAAATCACTGAAGGAGAAAATGGCAATATGAAACTTGACAGCTACAAAATAATTCTACATAAATTCAGACATTTCAAGGCACAAAGAAATGTGGAAAAACTTGTCACCAGTAGTAAGCAGACATTAGCAGGAATGCCAAATGAAATGACTCAGTCAAGAGAAAATAATGTTAGTGGAATTACTTAGGTGAAATACAGAATGAGGAGTAAGAGTAGGGTGAACCAGGAAATAGAGCTCATGATCTAAAACTGTTTCAAAACCCTGAGAGGGGGGGAAATCCACCTTTCTGCTGCATACTGGCTGCTTGCTGTAGAAATGGGCAAGTTCATGAAACTCAGGGAAGTGGTGCTGGTCCTGACTGAACGCTATTCTGAACGCAAAGCTGTTATCATGAAGAACATTGATGGTACTTCAGACCACCCTTAAAGCCATGCCCTGGTGGCTGGAACTGACCACTATCCCCAAAAAGTAATAACTTCCATGGGTAAGAAGAAAACCACCAAGAAACCAAAGAACAAGACCTTCATGAAAGTTTGTAAGTACAACCACCTCATGCCCACAGGTCCTCCGTGGACATCCCCTTGGAAAAGGATGTCTTTAGAGATGCAGGCCTGGAATGCAAGCCCAGGCAGGAGGTCAAGGTCAAGTATGAGGAATAATATAAGACAGAGAAGAACAAAGGACTTTTTTCAGAAGCTTTGCTTTTAGGTATATTTTTGTTTCCATCATTAAAAATTTAAAAAAAAACAGTTAAACAAAGAAAGCAAACAGGAATCAAACAAATTCAAACTATAGTCAATAGCTGATAACCCAAAGATCAATCAAGAACAATAAGTGAGCAAGGAAGTGCAAATTGTCCAAACCAGAACTGAAAAAGGAGTCATTACAACAGACCCTATCAACACTAGGTGGAGATTAGGACATCAGATGTAACATTGTACAGTACACTTGAAATTCACCTAGGATAGCAGTATTTCATAAACCCTTTCAGAAAATAGCAAGGCCCATCTATAGTTCTGTTAATAGAATTGATTTAATGCAATTAAAACAATACTGAAGCCATCAAAAAGATACTATTGGGGCTGGGGAGACAGCTGAGTGCTTAAGAACACTGTTCTTACAGAGAACCTGGATTTGGTTCCTAGCACCCACATGGAGACTCACAACCCGCTGTAACTCCAGTTCCAGAGGTTCTGCTGCCCTCTTTGGGCCTCCATATGTACTGCATGCACTCAATGCACATAAATCCATGTAAACTCACAAATATATACATTAACTAATAAAAAGTTTTTTAAAAGACATTCTTTCTACCTATTTTCTGAAGGCAGTTTGGAAGATTGCTATGTCTAATAGTTGGGCAAGTGTACCTATAATGACACCTAGGCCTAGACTTGTCATCTCAGAAAGACTCACTGGGCCATAGAACTATTGAACTTCCCCAACACTTAGATTCTCTGATGGAGGAAGGTCATTGGTTAAATAAAAAGAAACTGCTTGGCCCTCATTGGTTAGAAGATAGGTGGGAGGAGTAAACAGAACAGAACGCTGGGAGGAAGAGGAAGTGAGCTCAGACTCCACAGCTCTCCTCTCGGGAGCAGACGCCTCAGAGAGACACCATGCCCCGCTCCTGGGCAGACACACGCTATGAAGCTTCGACCCAGGAAGGACATAGGCTAGAATCTTCCCGGTAAGACCGGTGCTCACAGATTATTAGAGATGGGTTGATCCGGATATCAGAATTAGCCAGTAAGGGCTAGAGCTAAAGGGCCAAGCAGTGTTTAAATGAATACAATTTGTGTGTTGTTATTTCGGGGCAAAAGCTAGCCAGGCTACCGGGGTGCTGGGGATGCAGCCCCACCGCTCATATTACTACAATTCTCCTCCTGTCATTTTGATAAGTTTTACTTTCACTGAGTAGTTTTTCGAAACAGTAATCTTTTTTGAATCAGTTAGGGTCTGGCTGTAATACCTTCCTATGAAAAAATTATAAACTAAATACAAGCAAGTCAAATCCAGGATAATACCAAGCCATAACAAATGAGAATCCTGGTTAGTTAGTTGGTTAGTTAGTTAGTTAGTTAGTTAGTTTTTGTCAACTTGACACAAAGTAGAGTCATCTGTAAAGAGGGTAACCTCAGTTGAAAAAACAAAAAACAAAACAAAACAAAAACAAACAAACAAAACCAAAGCAAAACAACAACAAAAAAAAACCCACCACACCGGATTGCCCTATGGGTAAACCTGTGGGATATTTTCTTGACTGATGATTGATTACTAATGTGGGAGGGGCCAGCGCATGGTGAGGGGTGCCCCCTGGACAAGTAGTCCTGGAGTGTGTAAGAAAGAAGACTGAGGCTGCCATGGGTGCATGCCAGCCAGCAGCGTTTCTCCATGGCCTCTGCTTCGGTTTCTGCCTCCAGATTTCTACCTACAGTTCCTGCCCTGACTTCCCCACGGAGGGTGACTTGGAAGTTGTAAGCTGACACAAACCCTTTCCTCCTCAAGCAGTTTTGGGGGAGGTTATTTTATATCATTTTTGTTTATTTTTGTTTTGGTATTTTATCACAGCAATAGAAACTGGAACTAAAACATGAGAGTTTACTCCAATATTGAAAAAGTTGATTCAAAACTTAAAAATCAGTTGGTTTAAGATTGCATTTGACAGTAGGAAATCCATAGACACAGGAAAAGCATTTATGGAAATTCAACCTGCACTTGAAAAGTTAAAACTTGCTTGCAAATCAGGATAGGAGGAAATTCTCTCAGTGTGACCAAGTGTATGGAGGTTAACATCACCAATATGATACCTAACTGTAAAAACTCAAATGCTCGCTTAAGAGACAGCTGACTTTTGATTACAGTGGCAGGCAGAGTAGGGTGAGTTATGCTGCAATAACAAGCATCCCAAACCTCAGTGACTTAAGCAGCCAAAGTGTCTGTGTCCCATTTCTGGGTAGCTGGTAAAGGGCATGGCCTCTGGTCCACACTGTTCTGAGCCAGGCAGAAGTAAAGTTCTGCCTTTCAGATAATTCTGCTTATCTTAAGGTACAGATATGAAATGACACCTACCAGTCGGTAAACATTTTACCCAAGGTAAGATTCACTTCACTGTTGCTCATTTTGACCAAAGTCATTCATATGGCCCTCACAACTTCAAGGGGACGGGGATCTTTTAAGTTTTCCCATGCACAAAAAGAGGTGCTTGAGAGATAGCTCAGTGGTTAAGAGTGCTTGCTGTTCTTATAGAATACCAGCACCCATATCAGGCAACTCACAACCCCCTGTAACTGCAGCTCCAGGGGACCAGACACTCTCTTCTGGCCACTATAGATGTCTGCACTCCTGTGCACATGCCCACCCACAGAATCGCACATATGTACACTCTTAGAAACAAAATAAGAAAACAATGTCCTTTATTCTTTTTAAGAAGACAGAATGGGATGCTGGTGCAGAGTGACAACAGCCAACATTGGGAAGGGGGACCATTTATTTTAGTGACTTAACTGGTGGAGTGTCTCTGTAAGATGAGTCAGAGAGAAAAACATCCAATAGGTAAGGACATTCAGGAAGACCCAAGAGCCAAGTGCTCAAAGGAGAAAGATTCCAGGTTGGTGACAGCAATGGCATCATATTTTCCTTGACTGGGACTGACTCTGGCTGAGAATGACTCCAGTTTCCCTTCATGGGTAGTTTAAGTAGCCAGTTTCCATCTGCCATCCTGAACTTTTCCTCACTGCCTTCGTAACTAGTGTAACTTTGGGGTGGCCGGCCCCCAGATCCCTTTAAGGATCCGTTTCTCCATTTCCACCTTCTAATGCTCAAAGCCTCAATGTTAAACACTGGTGGAGTGGTCAGCATACCGTTCTTCCCAGTTCTCTCAGGAACATAGCAGGCTCGGTGCCAGCTGATGCCAATTCATCCTCCTTTTCCTAAACCCTTTCCTCAAAACCGGGGACCAAGGCTGCCTCCATCCCCACACATGTCACTCCCCTAGGGAAGAGCCATCTTCACCTTCCTCTGCTGTCCCCTAAAGCAAGAATTGTGTCTTACCCATCAGTGGGGGGAGGGGGCAGTACCTCCCTGAACAGAAGGACAATTGACACCAAGAGTCACTGCATGCGAGCGACGTTTTAGCACTCCAGACTGCCTGGCGTGCACACCTCAATTTTTGCCGTGTGGGGCTGTCTCATGGGCTGCTGTACACTGTGACTGGGAACTGTGAAGCTGCAACTTGCAGGATACCTAATCCATTCTGCACACTCAATTCTCTGCCCATCTGTTAGAAGGTAAAAACCGGGGAACAGAAGAGGGAAGACCATCCCACTCTGAATGTCACACAAACTTCACTGACATGTGATGTCAGTGTGATGTCTATGTTCACTCCTCAGTAGCTTCAGAACCCAGAGGGACACAAAAATTCGCCCCCCCCAATAAGGGGCTGCCTTCAGTCTATATTCATACGTGGCTGCCCTATGCTTTTCAGTTACCTTGTCCTGGGCCTGGCAGGTTTAGTGGCAAGAAGAAAAAGGAGGAGGAGGAGCAGCAGAAAGAAGAAGGAGAAGAAGGGAGAAGGAAGGAGAAGAAGGAAGAAGGAGAAGAAGGAGAAGGAGAGGAAGCAATGACCACGCTTCAAAGAGGTCCCAATCTTGTTTAGAAAGTGGGCCTGTGCTGCTTTTTGGATGCTGAATGCTCCCCAAAGGCTGGTGCTCCCCGAATAGTATGTAAACTACCAAGAGATGGGGCCTAGTAGGAGGTCTCCCAGCTACTACTGGGGCATGCCCTCGATGGGGGCAGCTCTACCTTGGCTTCTTTTGTTGGCTTTTGCTTCATAGGTTTTCATCTGCCACACATGCCCTGTGAGCTGCTTCACTACAGGTCTAAAGCAGAGGAGCTGACTGATCACGGGCAGAAGTCTGCAGATCTGTGAGCCAAATTAAACTTTTTCTTTTATAAGGCAATTACCTCAGATCCTTTGCTCTAGTGGTGGAGAGTTGACAAACATGGGATTTAACAATTGAATGACATCAGTTAGTGTCCCAGACCATTATGCTTTTCCCTCCCACCCAGTGTCTAAGCAAGGTCTGAACAATCTGAGCTGACTAGCTAGAATGTCGGATCTCCCTGCTTACAGAATGGCCCAAGTCTTAACATGGACCAATCAGAGCTGACTCCGCAGTGACCATGAGAAAGAAGCTCTCTCCTCCACTTGGAGTCTTGAGGCTGGTGAATTCCATGAGAAGAAATCCTGTCCCAGCATAAAACCCTCAGAGGACAGGGGAGATGCACGAGAGAAGGTTCTAGAGTACTCGAGAAGCTGCGCCCAGCTGTTGCTGAAAAGATTCATACTTTCTCTCTCTTTCCTAGAGCTTATGGGCATCTTGTTCTACTCCATTCACTTGCCAGAGCTTATGGGCATCTCTGTTCTGCTCCGGGTATTCTTTTATGCCTTGGGACACTGGATTTCTCATGAAGTTCCTATCTTAACAAAACTCTAACTCTTCGTGAGTCTAACCTTCCATTTCCTTCTTACTATACTTAGAGTTGTGTGGAAAACCCATAGCACTGTGGTTTGGATACAATTTATCCCCAGAGGTCCATGTGTCAAAGACTTGGTTACCAACCTGTGCCACCGAGAGGAGGTGGAACTTCGTGGAGATAACACCTGGTAAATGTATAGCCCTACCTGTTGCTACTCTCTTCTGCAAAATCCCAGGCCTTGTTGTTCATTGAAAATAGTGGTATAAGTTGACTTAGACAGGACGCACCTTCATCTTCAAGACTGAGGCTTGTATTTTTGAGCACATGTTCATCAGCTTGTGCCACCATTTAGAAAGGGTTGTGGAACCTTTTGAAGGCAGAAGCCTCCCTTCTTGAGGAAGTGGATCTTGACATGGTAGATTTATATAAACAAACCCCACTGCCTGTTCACTCTCTAGCTTCCTAACTGCTGATACAATGTAACCAGCAGCCTCCTGATCCAGCTGCCATGCGTCTCTTCCAGGACAGACTGTGTCCACTCAAACCGTGAGCCAGAGTAAGCCCTTAAGCTGCTCATCAGCTGCTTTGTCATGGACAAGTAGCAATGCCACCAGCTGCCAAGTTCTCTAAGCTGTGCACTAGGTCCAGCTGGCTTACCTAGTAAATCCATTAGTTGCCCCACAATCTGTCCTTAGTTCACTGGGCTTTCTCAAGCAATGCATAAATGGACTTGAATTCAAAAGCAGAAAGTAGTTAGGTCACTGGTGACAAGCCTTTGAAGGCATTCTGGGGCCCTAGCTTTCTCCTGTCCCTATCTCCTGGATGTCACTTCCCTGGCCATGTGTCTTTGCTATCATGCTGCTCTACCAACACAGGCGAAAACTAACAGAGTCAAGAAATGAGGGTCCAAACCCTTGGAAACTGTGAGCTAGAACAGGCCTGTGCTTATAAATTGTTCAGCTCAGGTATTTTGCCACAGTGGCCGAAAACTAACACAGATGATAATTAAGAAAATAATAATGTAAACTGTATGGTTGGTGGCGATGGCAGTAGAAAGAAAATGAAGGAAGTAAGGGCTGAAATGCCATTATGCAAAGGGAGGTCAATGAAGCCCTCATAAAGACATGTTGGGGAGGGAAATATCGGTCAAGGTTAATGTGTGCTGGGGTCATAGAGGAGTGAGAGCTGTCAGATCCAGGTGGATACAAGGACTTTGCTTTCATCCCAGTCTTCATGTGACTGTCCCTGGGATCAGAGAAAGGGAGACAGAGGGCAACTGAACAGAGACCTGGTGCAGCCTGGCACTCCTAGAGCAGGACGGCCCTAGATGCTACACCCGGATGACCCTGGAGAGGTGAGAGCTGCAGTCAGGAGGACAGAAGGGGGCCAAGCTGGCACTCTTAAGTGCTAGCCGGGCTAGGGTTTGAAACAGATATAGAAAGGGCCAAGTGGCCCAAGCCAGTTGGTTCCAGCAGAAGCACTTCCTGTTGGTTGTACGTCATTAGCTGTGCAAAGAGGCTCAGGTGAGGGGATTACACAATCTTCTGCCTCACCTCAGATGACATCACAGTAAATACAACATTATTTCACGTGCCACCAAGATAAAAACACTGCCAACTCCTTGGTGCAGCCATTCTTCCTGGGACACGAACACATTCTTTCTTGCTTCTTACTGATCATGCTAGCGTGGCAGCTGTGACCTGAACACAGTAAGCCCCGTGCCTAGCACGAGAATGGAGAACATTTACAACACAGCAGACTTCCTGCTGTGATTTAACATTCAAAACCTCCAAAATCAGACCTGTTCGGGAATTAGCAACTCTGCCACCTGGGGAAGCATGCTTGTTCACTGACCCACACTATTCCCTACCTACAACCCTTTGATGACTCCAGGATTCCTGGAAGGTGAGCTCTACATGCCCCACATTGCCCTGGGCTCTTTGAGGCTGGCCTGACATTCAGCCCCATTTATGGTACCTTACTGCCTCACCTTCCACAGGTGCAATAAAAGCTCTGCCAGACCTCCAATGAGCCATGCTTTACCAACTGCCTTTGGACATTCTATTCTCACCCTTGGAAACGTCTTTCCCAGAAAACCGCTACCATTCCTGCAAGACTCAGGTGTAGATGAGAGTGTTCTCCCAGGTTTAGGGCCTCTCCACTGGGCTTCCACTCCTGGCGTCCCGTGTGGGGTGTGTGTGAGAAAGATCTATAAACACATATGAAAAGCATCAACTGGCAGACTGCACTCCACGCGTGCACAGGAAATACGTGAATATGGTTGTAATGTCACAGCCTTGTGCCTCAATCTGTACTAAAACACGTGGCTTGCCCAGGTTCGATAGGATCTGAATGGGGACCCGAGACAGAAACCAAAACATCAACTACAGTAAGTATTTTAGAGCAAAGAAAGCAGGTGTGAGGTCATTGACACAGAGGTAACATATTCCCTCTGTGAAGAAAGGATACAAGAATGGGGTGATTTTCCAGCAAGAATAAAGTGCACAGGCGTTACCTGGGGCAATGGTTCTACTGACCTTATTTGGTATTTTTGGAAGGCAGGAGTATGAAATGGCAACTTCAGTAAAAATAATTATGAAAATTAAAAATAGTTATAAGCTAAAGGGTATCCCCTTGCTGTCTTGAAGTGCATAAGGAAGCTCCTTTTATTTAATTCAAAGAGTTATTTTCTTTAGAAGTCTATAGTCTGCCACAAGTGAAGTATTAGTGCACAAAGTTTGGGGTGTGTGATTAAAATGAATTTAAATGTCGCTGTGGCAGAGAAGAAACAACAAGATCTTAGAGAGGTGATTGCTACCAGAAGCCATTGTCCCACAGAGACGTGTGCTTCAAAGGACAGAGCTAATACCAGGATTATGTCAAACACTGTTAACGAACACTGACGTATACATGTAAAATCAAACCTACTGAAGGATTTTTAAAAGACAAAGAGATGTTCAGAACACTACCAGTGTGACCTTGACCCAGGCTACAACCATGAATTCCTAAAGCGGGACAAAGTTACAGGGATGTCCTAACTCTTTCTGCACGTACAGAGCTCCCACTCTCTCTGACCTCACACCATCTGACTTGTACCAGACCAATCCAGTGTAAAGACCTAGTAGAATCGGGCCTGCCAAGTACCCCCAGCCATGCTGAGCCCTCACTATCTATCATGAAGGGTGTTCATTCAGAACCACCGGACTTGGGCTCCCGCAAGGAAGGACCACATGGCTGGCCCAGCAAGCCTTGGCGTTGCCTAGGTGGGATCTCGCCCTTTGGAGAGGGTCACTTGTAGCTTTGGTGCTCTAGAAATTATGTTTCCAGTAGCCAAACCCGTACCCTGTGCAAGAGAAGATGAGCTCAGGGTGCCCAGCCTCAGGGCCAGCTCTGCCAGGTGCAGACTATGACTGGAACTATGAAACTCTCTCTTCCACTGCAAAACAGCCGCAAGGAATGTACCTGTTCCACTGGGATCTGAGGACTGGGTGAGCCCCGCACAGTGGCTGGCACCAAGGAAAGGCTCAGGGTGCCTGTACTCTAATTTGGGGCACAGTGGAGAGAGACAGGCAGAGAGAAGCCGGTGTGTATTATTACTCAGAAGATTATTAACTGATACTGTGTTCATAAGACACTTTTCACTCGTGACTAATGATTGCACTCCCAACAACCTGATTCGGAACCGTCACGGATACGGGAAACAAGGATTCAGAGGGTTTTGAGACCCGGGATACACAATAATGAAAATAAATGCTAAGAAAACTACTTACACTTCTGCTCAGCCAAATACCCGTGTACCAAGTTCTCCCACCATTAGCTGCAAAGACTCTCCAGACCTGGAATCTATACACAGTGGACAGCCTACAACACTCCCCGCCAGGAAGCTGGTCCAAACAGGACTTCTTCCTAGAGCCACTATTTCAGCCACAAAAAGTTTCTTTATGTGGTCCTGAGTGAATGAAGAAAGCTCTGTACCTGCGCACAAGACCAAATCGGAGCGACGGGCTCTCTCTCTCTCTTCTCTCTCTCTCTCTCTCTTACACACACACACACTGTGCAATTCCACTAGGCCACCTCTGTCAACCTCAAGCTCTAAAGACCACTTTGGCATCCTAGGACGCTGAACCAGAACAACGCCCCCACACACACACACTTCACTGTGAAGCAATACCTTCCCTGTGACCCCCCCCCCAAGAGATAACTTAAGTTCTCTTGTCCTTTTCCAGCCTGTCCCAACTCTGGGCTCAGCATGATCTGAGTTTCTAAAGGCTACAGAAGCCTAAGAGGTGACCAGGTAGGAGCTCCATGCCCGGCCCTGGGCCGGTGCAGAGCCAGTGCCGGGTGACACGGTTGTGCTGAGATCCAGGTGTCCATCCTTGTACTGCACTTTGCAGGTGCCCAGCGAAGGATGGCAGAAGAAATGCCCCGGGGATGTGGGGAGTAACGGGCGGCAGGAGGGGGGTGTCTTACCTTCTTCGTTCTCGTCAAACACCGGGGGCTTGTGGGAGTGGTTCCCGCCCATATTCCGCAGCTACTGCCGCTACTACATGCCCGGCCTCGGGATGTCAGAAGCAGGGTTCTCACAGGGATAAGGGATGCAGGATGCTCTTGGGAGACCGAGCGCGGGATGAGAGCCCTGGAATGCTGGAAGCAAGCTGCGATGGGAGCGGCCAGACAGGGTTGTAGCGTGTGTGGAGGGAGCTGATTGCAGCTCAGGGGTGGGGACCGTGTGGTCACCCTTTTCTCCAGGGTGCCCCGCAGCTGAGATCGCCTTACCCCCTGAGCCCTCACCCTGTTCTTTCCATGACGCACAATGCACTGATGGAAACCCCGGGACTCCCTAAGTCCAGATCACCGCACAACGCTGCTCACAACGGTGATGAGGAAGAACAGGGAGGAAGAGGAGAAAGAAGGGAGGGAGGACGTGCAGCGGGAGGAGGGGGCGTAGACCCGGATCTCAGCCAAGAGTTAGAAGCCACCGCCCCCATTTCACAGTCGGGTGGGCGGGGACTCCGAAGAAAGGGGCCTCCCTGGAGCAGCTGGGTTCCTGGGACTCCCCACCCGTAGCGTTTGACAGTTCGTGTTGGCTCAGAACTGCGGTCACCCACTAGGCTCAGCCACAGGCTTCTTTGTTTTCTGGGACGTTTAATGAATGAAAGGAGAACCCAGATCAGCGAAGTCTAACGTAACCTCTCCTTGTACATAGAGAACTGAAGCTCACGAGAGTGGCATTTCCAAAAAAAAAACAAAAACAAAAACCCAAAACCGTCGTTTTGGGGAAATTGCCTGTTCCTGTCCTCACACTGTGAAGCCTGGAGGCTAATGTAGGGGCGGGGTTCTCATCTGGGCCTCTGGGCTCCAGCAGCTTGGAAGTGCTGGTGGGGGAGGGGGGGAGGTCTCTAAGGACCCTAGACTTGCAGGGGCCAGAGTGTGTGGCAGAAACTCCCTATGAGGCTGGCATTATCAGTAGCTCGGGCTGCTGGCCCAGGCTACCCAGGGACAAGGCATCTCTAGCCGTATCCTGCCACCTGCTGGGCGCTGGGAGCCACTGTGCGAACAAAGTGGTGAAAGGCAAATCTTTTCTGGGTCTTCCTGACCTATTTCCCTACCTCTGCCCTCCGCCCCACCTCCTTTTTTACTAATATAACGTAATTTCTCAGAAAGCAAGAACAAAAAAGATGAGCCTGGAGCCAGCTCCACCTGACCTATCTGATTAACTGCTTCTAGTCTAACTATTCTCATTCTCACAAACTACATATCTGGTGTTTGTGTGCCAGTCCTGGGAATCTCATCTGTCGAATGGGGTGATACCCAGGTTGCTTGCTTCAAGGTTATTCAAATATATATCAAGAATGCCTGGTGTTCCGGAAATTAGTGGCAGATAGGCACATCTTCCTTGGGCCAATGAGCTTCGATGGTGTGGCCAGCCTACACACCAGACCCTGGGCTGAATGCAGGACATAGGAGACACCTCAAAGACAGGAATAGAAATTCAGACAGTGATGAATCTTTTTCACATTCTAGGGAGTGAACTTTGAAAGGTCATATAACCTCTTCGGGCCTCAGTTCCTCCACTTCTGCTGTGGGGCCAACAGCACTTTACATTCTAAGGGCTCATGACGGGCTCATGATGTGTCTTGTTGCCTTGGACCCTGAGTGGCTGTGTGAGCAGCTGCTACCTCACAACTTTTCCTCCACTCCTTGACATGCTGTGGATGTGAAGTGACTGCCAATTCTGAAAGAGGCCTCAAGAGATGACCCTTGTGTCCTTCAGTTCCACCTTTTGCCCAAGAGCAGCAGCCTCTTCCAAGGACAAAAGGACCTGGGTGCAGACCTGAACCGCATGTATGCCCATAAGCAGAGCTACATGCTCAGGCAAGAGAGGTGTGTGCTCTCAGAAGCAGCTGAGATACAGGGTGTTTCGAAGCATTATCACAGAAGACGTAACTGATGTTCATATGAAAGCAATAACCATGTCAACAAAGACAATGGTTTTTGCTGTGTTAGAAGGAATCCCAGATGCCTTGGAGATAACACAGTCAATTGTCTGCCTCTCCCTGCGAGGCCAGAGAGGCAGAGAGTCGCTAATGGTTTTGAATATCTGCTCCCTTTCATCACAATTCAGGCAATAGTTTTTAAATACTTATAATGTGCCAGGAACTAGAAACCCAGTTGACTAAGATGGGGTGTATGCAATTTGATGATGTTTAGAACTTCTGGCAGTGTGGGGGCTTTGATAATAGGAGGTAAAACCAGGGCTGTGAGAGCCAAGGGAAGACATCAAACCACACCTAGTATCGCTGAGGGATTCCTGGGAGAAAGGGGGCTTAAACTGGGCCTGGAAGGGTGAAGAGAATCCACAGATGATGAGAGGAGCTGCAGGTTCCTTCTAGAGTGGTCAATAAAAAATGGCTACTCCATCTGGCACTGTGTGCCAAGCCCTGTGCCAAATCTTGATGGGCTACTCAGCCTAGCAAAGCCCTTCCTCCTCCTCTCCTCATTTACAGACTATGCTGGACTTTGGGTCTTAATTGCTTTGCATAAGCTGTCCTCTTCAGCACTCTGATGGCCCTGGCAGGCATCACCCAGACAGAAGGAGACTGCTGCATGAGGAGCCTAAGCTGATAGCAAAGGCTAAGAAAAAGACCCAAGATCAAATTCCAAAAGCAAACATGTATACCAGGTTTACTGAAAGGACCTGGCGGTGACCCATAGAGGGGAAGGGGCTGTTTTCAGAGTCATAAATAAATTCAGCTTTTAAATTTTCTCTTCTAATTGTTTTTCTTGTGTTAACCCTTAGTGGAAACAATGGCACTTTCACGTTAAAAAGTCTCTCAGATATTGCCGCTGATTTTGTAAGATGTGTGTCATTGAGAACATGGCTCACAGAATCAACTCAGCGGGGTTCGCATGGGCTCCCAGAGACTGATGTGACAGCCACCAAACCTCATAGGTCTGCACTAGGTCTTCCACATACATGTTATGGGTGTGCAGCCTGGTGTTCTTGTGGGACTCCTAACAATGGGAGTGGGGCATCTTTGATTTTTTGTTTTGTTTTGTTTGGGGCTCTTTTTTTTCTTGCCTGCTCTTGGGACCCTTTTCCTCCTACTTGGTTGCCTCATTTAGCCTTGATATGAGGGTTTGTGCCTAGTCTTGCTAGTCTTTTTGCAACTTGATATACTGTGTTCTGTTGTTATTCCTAGTAGGTCTGCTTTTTGGAAACAGAGGATGAATGAATATGGGGGCTAGGGGAGGTGGGAAGTTGATGGGAAAGAGTGGAGGGAGGGGAAACTGTGGATGGGATGCAGTGCATGAAAGAATAAAAAGATGTGTGTCATGGTTTACTAATTACTGAGGGACATAAGGGGAAGTGGCACAATTGTCCCCATTTTTCAGATGAAGAAAAGGGGGCTCTTGGGTTTGAATGGCTGATCTGTAATTCCATTAAAATCATTAACATATCCCCACAAACTTCGTGGGTTGAAAAAAAAACAGAAATTTCAACACTCAAGAGGGAGAGGCAGATGGATCTCTGAATTTGAGGCCAACCTGGTCTATAGGGCAAGTTCCAGGACAGCCAGGGATACCAAGAGAAACATTACCTTGAAAAAAACAAAAGATCCTGAATATTAACCTTCATCAGGCGATGAAAGGAGACAGAGACAGAGACCCACATTGGAGCACTGGACAGAAATCTCAAGGTCCAAATCAGGAGCAGAAGGAGAGAGAGAACGAGCAAGGAACTCAGGACCGCAAGGGGTGTACCCATACACTGAGACAATGGAAATGTTCTATCGGGAACTCACCAAGGCCAGCTGACCTGGGTCTGAAAAAGCCTGGGATAAAACTGGACTCGCTGAACATAGAGGACAATGAGGACTACTGAGAACTCAAGAACAATGGCAATGGGTTTTTGATCCTACTACACATACTGGCTTTGTGGGAGCCTAGGCAGTTTGGATGCTCACCTTACTAGACCTGGATGGAGGTGAGTGGTCCTTGGACTTCCCACAGGGCAGGGAACCCTGATCACTCTTTGGGCTGACGAGGGAGGGGGACTTGATTGGGGGAGGGGGAGGGAAATGGGAGGCGGCGACAGGGAAGAGACAGAAATCTTTAATAAATAAATAAAGAAAAGAAAAGAAAAAAACAAAAGAGAAGGAGGAGAAGGAATCGTAGTAGTAATCTATTTTTCTTCTTTAGAAGACCAGAAATTCAAAGTCAAGATGTGCACCTAGCCTGTCCCCTCTAGGGATCTACAGGTGGGAAAACCTATGCCCTCCTGGAAGTTTCCAGCATCCTCTAGCATCTGGCAGCTCCAGGTAGTCCTTAACTCAGAATTACAAGTCCTCACTCTCTCCTACCTATGTTACCTGGCCCATCCTAGCCACCTCCTGTATGGACTTCTCCTCAGCGTTACTGGAACGGAGCTTCCCCCATGACTCAAGAGGCCCCCATTCAACCAGGAAGTCTCCAGGAGTGAATGGGAAACTAAATGTTGTGTGGCACCCAACCTTGCTCACCTCTGGTTTTCAAGACAGCGGACTGCAGAGTCCTCCAGAAACCTCAGCCACAAGTCTTCGTGGTAGAAGGCTCGTGATTGTAGTAACATCTGTGTGAACTGCTCTGAAGCAAGGTCTTTTTCTACAGCCTACATGTGCTGGGTGCCCCCAGTCTTGCAGGACTCCAGCTGTGCTCCAGATGAAGTTGGCCCCTGGTCTGCCCTTCTAGCCTCACAGCTGACACAGTTTTGTATAGCTTAACTATACACAAAACCTAAAATTAAATAGACCACCTCTGACCTGAGCCTGTTGAACTTCGGGGTCTGAGAAGAACAGGTGTGAAAATCTTTCTGTGGGTTAAAGAAGGGATTTGGGGAGCTCTCTAGACTCAGAGACAGACATTGAATAAGACAGTTTCCTTTCCAGTCTTCCATTTGCAGAGTGCAGTCTCGTGACTCCTCGTGTTGTTGCTGAGAACATGAACTGGCCATTCTTGCATTTGGGGCTCTCCATGCCTAGGACTGTAATGTTTAGTTTTCTGCAACTTGATCTCACCATGGAGGCTAATGTTATTCCCTGGAGCAGGATGTCTCCTGTGCCAAACCATTATTATTTTTTTTCAGAGTCCGCTAGATCAGATCTTGTTATCCTTCTTGTTAAGCCTATTTTATTTAAAACTTAAGTCTGGTTAGCCTAGAGTAAATACCGTGTGCTGATGTTACAGTTTAAGCCATTCTACTTGGCAGCGTTGTGCCTTCCAAAGAGAGAAAATGATAAGGCTGTTTGTGGCACCCTGCGATAAGGCAGGGCCTGCACGTGCAGTTCTGTGGTTAAAAACTCATCCCCCTAGCATGGGTGGTTATCCCCAGTGATTAAAAAAAATCAGCATTTCAAAACACAATTTTACTGCACATCTAAATGTGTGTGTGTGTGTGTGTGTGTGTGTGTGTTCAGTCAACAGGGGTTTATAAAATGCTCCCACTGTGGGCGTCTGCATTTCTTGGCATTGCAAGACTCCCCTGGAGGTATTTTCATAGTTTGGAAACTAGTAACCCTACAGGATCTGAACTGCTCATTCTTACATTACAACGATTTGCAGCAAAGCTCCACGGTGCCCTCAAGTTAAGTGTTTGGAGAAGACTGCAGCTGCAATGTGAACCAGGCTGGGCAGAAAGACTTTCCCTACTGCCAAAGGCAACATCCAATGGAGTGTGTTTCTCCTGTGCTCCTGCCTAGTTTATAAGGATTCTTAGAGGTTTAAGGGAGGCTTGAGAACACAGGGAAGTATGTACACACGTACGTGTGCCTGTGAGCATGTACATAACTAAGTCCCCTAGATCAATTTTTGGTTTATAAAATAGGGAAAAGTTTTCTTGATGTTTGAGCTTGGGAAATGATCCCCCAAAACATGTTGCTTTCACATGGTCTCAATAACAAGGTCTTGCTGCTGTTCCCTGTCCCATTTCTCTGTCATCTTTGTCCCTCCCCATCTCCTCTTCAGAAGGGGCTATCTCTAAAGTGCCTTTGTCTGACTAGAAAACTTCTTCCAAAAGAGATGGAGTGGCTGTAACCCCCTCCCTGGGTGTCCTATGTTGTAACCACGAAATCCTGGTCACTAGTGAGAGGGGGCTGGAGTAGTCGGCATGACCAAACAGGCTTGCATCTTCTCTAGGGCAGCTCTGAGGTTATCTGAGGGACCTGTCAGCACAATGAGATTGTAGTCCTTGGTGAATTCCTGCCCCTTGCCTGCCAGAGTCCCACGGAACTATCAACAGTTATTCACTTGCCCCAAGGAACCACCTACCCCAGTCAAAATCATCTGCTCCCTTCTCAAGCTCCCTTTGCCGTGCTCCCTGTATCGTGTTGCCCTTTTCATGACCTCTTCTCATGACCCCCTTGCCATGGTCCCCTCTGGAGAAGGGTGTGTGTGTTTCTGAAGCGCCCTGGGTGGCTGACTAATCATTCTCTTGTATTTCCCCATTGAATCATTTTTCTCAACACCTGAGAGAAGCAGGTGGGAGGAAGGGATCACTTGGCTTCACAATTTGAGAGGGTACCGTCCATCATGATGGAGAAGGCATAGCATGGCAGAGCTATGGCTGGGATTTCTTGGGTCTCCATAGACTAGAAATCAGAGAGCTCAAGCCGGAAGCAGAGCCATGTAAGCCCCAAGCTCCACCTCCTAAGGGCCTACACCTGCTACATAGGTCCCCTATCCCAAAGATTTCACAATCTCCAAAAAACTGCAATGCAGAATAGAGACCAAGTGTTCAAATTCATAAGCCTGCGGCATCTTTTCATGGTCAGTTCCTAACATCAGACTGGAGAGGTGGCTCGGTCAACAGAAAGCTTGCCTAACACGTATGAATCCCTGAGTTTGGATCTCCAGAAGCCCACCAAAAGCCAAGCATATGGGTGCATGCCTGGAGTCCCAGCATCGGTGAGATGGGAGGCAGAGACAGGTGGGTCCCTGGAAGCTTCGTGGCCAGCTAGCCTAGCCTACTGAAGCTCACACCAGTGAGAAACACTGCCTAAGAGGTGGAAGACACCTGAAAATTGACACCCAAGGTTGTCCTCTGCCCTCCACACTCACTCCATGCACACACACAGCCACTCCCATCCACATGAATTCACGAGACACAGCAAAACTAGACCACCGGGGTTAGGAACATCTGGGAAGGGTGTGTGCCTATTCTCTTGTCCGTCTGTCTCCTCTCCATCTGTGAGGCCTAACCTCATCTACAGTGCCAGCACATGTTATCTCAATGTGTTACGGCAAGCTTTGGAGACAAGTGCCCAACAGAGAGCCTGCCAGGGGCTAAGCAGCCACGAATGTAGGCTGGCTTGGTGGCTGTCCTGGTCTGCTTTCTGTTGCTGTGATAAATACCATGACCAAAAGCAACTTTGGAAGGAAAAGGTTTATTTCAGCTTACAACTTACATCATGCAGGGAAGTCAGCAGAGGAATTCAAGGTGAGAACCTGGCGTTAGAAACTGAATCAGAGACTGAGTGGGAGCACTGATTTCTGGTTTGCTTCCCAAGCCTTCCCCAGTTTTCTCTCTCATACAGCCCAGAACCACTGACCACAGCAGGATGGGCCCTTTCGCAGCAACCATCAAAGGAATGCCCTGTACGTTTGCCTACAGGCGAACTTGATGGAGGTATTTTCTCAAGAGAGATTTCCTCTTCCCAGATAGCCCTCGCTTGTGTCAAGTTAACAAAAACTAACCCTTGCACTAGCATTAGAAATATTACATGTGCAGCCAAACCTGAAGACCAGAGTTGGATTCCTGGAACTGATGTAGCAGAAGGTGAGAGCTGATTCATGCATGTTGTACACACACACACACACACACACACACACACACACACACACTAAATGTAACCAAGAATATCGCCCTTAACAGGATGCTCCTCCATACAGGACATTATGTGGAGGTGGAGATACGCTGCTGGTCCCTAGGGGATAGAGACCTCCCCACCAGAGAGCCCTTATCCCCACCTGTTACAACCAAGAGGGCAGCTGCTGGGACTGCAGCCCTGTCTGGCAGCCATGCTGCACACCTCCTGGATGTCAGGAACTGCTCTGAGTACTTGGTCGTTACTGGAGAACAGGTTAGATGTGGCCCCTGAGTTGGAGGCATTCAACAGCTTTCAGGTTGCTTCCTTGATTATGTTTTCCTCGCATCAGGCTTTGAGATGGGAATGGCCCTTATTACAAGTGAGAAAGTCGTACTTCGAACACAAGCAGGAAGCTCCATAGCATGTGAGCACATGTGTTCTTACAACACTTTAATTCGCACTTTGATGAAATGTGTTCTTGTCTTGTCTGAGCGCAAATGTCTTAAAACATCTTTTCCCTCATCAAGCACAACTTCAAGGCTCTGCTGAAAAGGCCCTGGCCCCACTCTTTCCTTGGTCCTTCAGCTTCTGGGTCTGGTTCAACCATCTTCCCAGTTAGAGAGACCCTGCTTTTATCCCCACCCATGGTGAAGCACACATATTCCTCAGCCCTCCCATGGTTAGGAGTGTGTACACAGGAGAGAGGGTTCTCGAAATATTAGAGGGTCAGCCTGGTGTGCTAGCATACACCGTTAGTCCCAGTACTCAGGAGGCAGAGGCAAGAGCTCCATGAATTCAAGGCCTGCCTGGCCTATATAACAGGTTCCGAGATGGCCATGGTTATATAGAGAAAGTCTGCCTCAAAAAAAGCAAACAAAAAAGTAAAAGGATCAAACACATAGGATGCTCTTCACTTTCTCTTCTTAGATGTGAAGAGTAGCACAAAAATGTCCCCTCAGTGAAGTCTGTCCTTGGGTGTGAAGGTGTGTAGATATTTATAAGTTCCTTCTGGGATTCTGTGCCTAGGTCTGTCTTGATATACGTTGGTTTTCTGTTAGTGTAGCAAAATACCTAAGATCATTATTTGAGAGGCAAAGAGAGTGAGGCTGGTGTAGTGTCACTGAGGCAGGAGCATCAGTGCAGCTGAGGTCAGCCTAAGCTACAGAGAAGACCCTGTCTCAAAAAAGGAAGGAAGAAGGGAGGGAGAGAGGCAGAGAGGGAGAGAGGGAAGATAGAAAGTAAAGAAGGAAGGAAGAAGGAAGGAAAGAAAGGAAGGAAGGGAGGGAGGGAGGGGAAGGAAGGAAGGGAAGAAAGAAAGAAAGAAAGGAAGGAAGAAAGAAGGGAGGGAGGGAGGGAGGGAGGGAAGGAGGGAAAGAAAGAAAGAATCTAGTTGTCTATGTACATGTTTATGTGTGTAGACACATGTGTGCAGGTATATGTGCTTCTGTGTGTGCGTGTGTGTGTGTGTGTGTGTGTGTGTGTGTGCTTGTGTGTGTTTGTAGATTAACTTCAAGCGGCTTCCTCAACCCACACCCCACTTTTTGAGATTTTGAGACACGTTCTCTCATTAGGCTGAAGCTTACCAATTCAGCTAGACTAGCTGGCCAACAAGCCCTAGGGATCTTCCTGTCACTTTCCTTCTGTAGTAAACTTTTCTATATGGTTGCTGGGAAATCAAACTCAGGACCCCAAGCTTACGCAGCCAGCATTTTACCCACTGAGCCCTCTCCTCAGCTCTGTGTTGCCTGTGTTTGAAGGGCAGTTCAACAACGTGGAGACTTCCCTGAAGAAAGACCTGACAAGCACATGGCAGGCAAAGTTGTTCTTCAGAGTTAAGATCCAGTCTGGCACACCACCAGGTCAAAAGGGTAGCAGCATCTCTATCAGACAGGGGATTGACAGAGGCAGTCTGTACTTGCAAACAGGCTCAAGGGATTCACTTGACTCCACTTCCCCGGTGCTGCGGTTGCACATGTGTGCCATCAATGCCTGGCTCTACTTATTTTTTCCTCCTATGGGTTCTGGAGATTGTCAACTGAGCCATCTCCCCAGCCCACAGCCTTGGTCTTCTATGCAGTGTGAATTAAGTTCAATTCACAAAACACCTTTGTAACATCCATGCTAAGTGCGCAGGGCCAGGGAGAGTTCCATGCACTTGGGTCTCCCCAGTGAGGGAGAAAGGTTTGGGGACTCCCACCCTACAAGGCATTTGGACTTTGTGTCTATGCCACCTCAGCCTCTTGCCAAGAGTCAACAACAGGCAGAATAGGGCTGACCTGGCCTACCATCTCCTCTGACTCAGAGCTGTGGTGTAGTCTGGGGATTTTATGCCCATCAGGGTGATTGTAAAGACAAAGTGTTGGAAGTAGAAGCCTTCTGTACAATGGTCTTTTGACCCTTCCTGACACCCTTCCTTATGCCACCAGCAAACCCCACCCCCTAAAATTATGCCTTCCTCAGAGGGAAGAAAGGAACCATTCAGATAAGTTATTTATAAAACCTGGAGGTCGCCCTTAGCACAGCTCACCATGCCAACAACCTGGAGAGGCCGTGCCAGTTTCTGCAGTGGTCTCTGCCTGGGCTTTCTGTCAAAGATTTAAATTTTTCTCTCCTCTTCCTGCCCTGGGTGTATACTGGCTATGGGACTTCCTGGAAGGCCAGAGGCCAAAACACTCAAAGTGCTTCCCAAGGGAGGGAGCCTGGCTTTTCAGAAGAGGCAGCCTGCAGGGGCTGCTAAAGAAGGGGCTCCAGAGCTCTGGGCCAGGGGAAAGTTGGGGGGGAAGATTAGTGGATGTGCTTAAGCTGCAGCTGCAGACCCCATGTGGCCTCTGCATCAGGAGGGGAAGCAACAAAGGCACCATTCATTCATTCATTCCTCCTGCAGGCCCCCCACCCCCATGTCCTGGGCTAGCACGCCAAGGTCCTGACCCCAAAGCCCTCAGGGTCTAGTGCTTGTGTTTGGTAGTTGGAACTGTGTTTATGGAGTTAGATTACATAAATATAACAGAAAAGCCCTAGTACTTACCCTACACCAGGCACTGATCTAGGGGATTTGGGCATGCGGACTAGTTAGTCCTATCAAAAGTACGTGTCCATGATTAAAGGTAGGTCCAGGGCACATTCACCACCCCGATCTAATTGCTACTCAGTGTGGGATGTGTGCCCATGCGTGTGTTGTACCCCCAGAAAAACACACAACCATTGTGGGTAAACCAGAAATCACAGAAGCTTTTCCAGCTTCTCTCTGGGCCCTGCGTGGGGACCAGAGTTGCTGCCATCTTACTGAGAGAAAATCAGGAAGCTGTACCCTTAGGAACAGGCAGAACGGGCAGATGAGTGAGACCAGTTTGTAGCTCTAAGTCTCTAAGCCTCTAAGTCAAGATTCAAAGTGGTACAGCTATAGCTAGAGAGTTGCAGACCTGGTGGGGCAGAGTTGGTGTTTCATGGGAGCAGAGTCAGGGAAGACGAAAGGGCTCTGGAGATGATGATAGTGACGTCCACATGGTGCTGTGTTGTCCTCGCTGTCCTGGGATGTAAAGGTGGAAGTGTAGTGTGTTTTGTGCCATGCATGTTTTACTGCAGTGCATTTTTTCCAGCGCAGAGGAGACAGCACAGCCTTAAGCACCCATCACACTGCATAGTGCATGCTTGGTTTGTTACAGGAGTCAGTAAAGATAGGTGCTTCAAGAGTTGGAGAGATGGCTCAGTAGTTAAGCGCACTGGCTGCTCTTCCAGAAGACCTGGGTTCAATTCTTAGGATCCACATGGTGGCTCACAACCACCTTCTGATGGTGTACATACATTCGGTCAAAACACTCATACACATAAAATTTAAACATTTATTTTTTTTAAAGATAGATGCTTCAGAGCAGGACTTGGGTCCCAAGCACCCTCCGAGAGGATGGCACCTATGACAGACACCTCGACTTGTCTGCTCAGCCTGGCAGAGCTGGCCTCATGTTGAGAGGAATATGTTGGGTGAATCATCTTGCTTCCCACAGACAGAGCAAAAGGAAGAGCGATCCAACCTCTGAACACTCTAATGTGAGCTAGGACTGCCCACAAGCATAGTCTGGGTACTCTAAAGACACTGTGCAGGGAGGCTGACTTTAGAGATGGTCCCTAACTGTGCACAGCATGGGAACCCCACTTCAATTCTCACAACACAGCTTAGGGAGTCCATCAGAGATCAAGACCTGCTAGAAGCTGCGGGTCTCCTGGGCGTGACACTGACCACGGCTCATTGTACCTGTGAGCTCCACTCTGGCAGTGTGAACACATGCACAGCCTGTCAGCTCCTACTCTTGCTCCCCACCATAGCAGAGAGAATTCAGTATTCTGATGATCGGGACCCTTAAGAGCACTCAAACTTCATTTAGAATAGAAAACAATCCCCAAACAGTAAATTAAGCTGAGAAACAAGAAAGCTCAAAAGTCGGCTGGGAACTTACCCAGGGTCACACAGAGCAGTGACCAACTTTACACACTAACTTCCATATGCCACGGTGCTCAGATGTCCACAGGTTTGTATAAAGATACTTCTTAGACAAGGGTTGTCTCAATTGTAGATTTTGAGGGAAAGCAGAATACTTGTCATCAAGTAAGTGAGTCCTTAACCAGTCAGTCCAAAACCCAGATAAAGGCTGAGGCCAGTGAGCAAGAAAGAACTCTGCATCCCGGGTGTCAGTTCCACTCTGGACCTCCAGCCTGTCTACCTACTACCCACTGCCCACCTGCCTACCTACCCACCTGTCTATCTACTGCCCACCTGCCTACCTACTGCCCACCTGCCTACCTACCTGCTCACTGCCCACCTGCAAACCTACTGCCCACTGCCCACCTGCCTACCTAATGCCCACCTACACACCTGCCTACCCTACCTGCCCACTGCCCACCTGCATACCTACCTGACTACCTACACACCTGCCTACCTACCTGCCCACTGTTCACCTGCCTACCTGTCCCACAAATTTGGGATGTGCCAAGATTTTACAAGAGTATGAGCCAGTTCTTTCAGATCAACCATTCTCAATACATGTGTGGTGGTTTGATTAGGAATGGCCCCCAGAGGCTCATATATTTGAATATTTGGTCATTAGGGAGTGGCACTACTTGAGAGGGATTGAGAGGGGCAACCTTATTAGAGTAGGCATGGCCTTGTTGGGGGAAATATGCTATGGGAAGTGGGCTTTGGGATCTCAAAAGTTCAAGCTAGACCCATGTCTCTCTCTTTCTGCTGCCTATAAATCAGGATGTAGAACTCAGCTACTTCTTCATAGTCATGCCTTCCTGCATGTCATCATGCTCCCTGCCATGAGGATAACAGACTAAACCTCTGAAACTGCAAACAAGGCCCAACTAAATGTTTTCTTTATAAGAGTTGCTGTGGTCATGATATCTCTTCACAGCAACAGAACACTGACTAAGACACATGGGTAGTCAGATTAGCAGATGATACATAGATACATAGATAGATAGACAGATAGATAGATAGAATGTTTTTCACTTGTAATATGTAAAATGTTTAAACATGTAAGGAATATGAAAAGCATGTTTTTACTTGTATTCACTGTAATCATTCACTTAAAAATAGAATGTAACTTTCATATTGTGTGAAAGGTTTTTCTGGTTTATATAAACTGTAAGGGAAAAAATAAAGATAGTTAGAAGGAAGACATCAAAAGAGACAGAAGGGATACATCTGACTAAAGGTAAGAAAAGAAATGAAGAGAGAAGTTGATAGAGAGAACCTAAAGGTGTGTGTGTTTTCCTTTTTTTGTCAGCCCTAGAACATTAAATTTTGCACCTCTTGCTGACCCTAGAGAATTAAGTTTTATTCCCTCAGATAGAAAAGTCAAGTTGAGCGGTTCATTTGCCGACTCCATGGACCTCTCTCAGTCCCTGAGCTGCTGAAGGTTGGTCCTAACAGCAGCAATACAGATAGATGATAGATAAATAAATCTTAGCTAGGAAAGCAGACAGATGGAAAATGGTCAAGGCAGTCGATGATAGATGATAGACAGGAAGATGATAGATGATAAAGTGATAGGTATTGTAAGATGTAGGAAGTGACAGATAAATAGGCGGGCAGATGAGAGACAATAGAGACAGAGGTCTATAATACATACATCAAACACACATGTGATTCTCCACTATACGCATATCTAGCACATAAGCCTCCAGAAGCTTATGATTAGCAAGAAAACCCATTATCTTCTGCACCGTGTCATTGCCTAGGACAACCTACAAGACTGTGTGTACCTTCAGGGTGCTCCACGCTGACCTAGATACAGGAGAAAAGAGACCGGACATGTCTGCTGGCCAGAACCCACACAGAACCCACAGAGAGTCCTCGAAGAGAGTGACCACCAATCCAGTGGCTTCCTGGTGGCTTCACCTTCACCTTGTCTGTCTGTGTTTGAATATAGCAGCCCCTGGCACCTGAGAAAGCCTAGCGATGACAAGGCCCATGGTCTCACGGTGACAGGAGTGAGGTCATAGCTGAAGTCCATGGTCTTTTGCAGAACTAAAGCAGATTTCTTCTTGGAAGGTGTATGCCTCATCCTCTCTACAGAAACAGTGCTGGGGGAAATGTTGGGGCAGTACTCATCTTGTGGTCACTGCCCTTTAGAGCCTGAACCCGTGTTTGGGAGCATTTGGAGTTCTTTCTTCCAGAAGATGATGTTTTCATAATTTCTGCCCACAGCAGAGTCCAGGGTTTGTCTTTATTCCTTCACTTGGGACTGGGTGGGTCAACTTTCCACTTGCCTTTGCCAAGAGTGACACAGTCATAGCTCCAAAATGTCCCACAAACATAGGGATGCTGTCGTCAATGGGTGCCCTGTAAACTGCATCTTGGCTGGCTGTAGTTTCTGTTCCCCACCCCAGGAACAACTGACCATCTCCATTAGGATGGGACCACCCACCAGTCACTGGCTCCAGACTCCAATTACAGGACAAGTATGGAGACCCAGAAGTAGCTCTTCGCTCTGGAGGTGGCCTTCAGTGCTGGCTTTGATACAGTGAGCCATCTCCTGACCTGGACCCCTTTATCACTGGCCATGATAATCCCTGGCTGGGAATGAGACAACAGAGGAGAACTGATATTGACACGGCCATCCTTTATAATGACCATAGGACAGGAGCCACAGAGAGCACGCGGGACGGACGCTCTGTGTTCCAGCCAAGTTACACAGGGCTGGAGCAAACACTGACTTCGTGTTTATGGTCTTCTCAGGACTTTCCCATAACCCCTTGGGGCTGAGCACCTTGGCCACCAGCATCACTTGTTAGAGCATGCCCATCTGAACAGACAAGAGGAAAGCCAAATGTTCTTCCTCCAGAATGGCTAAGAAGGACCCAAACCCTGAAAACCTGAGCTCATGAACGGAGAGTGTACACTGCCATCACCGGCTTTCTGTAGCTTTAATAAATACCCAAATCTAGGTAACTTACAAACAGCAGAATCTTATTTGGTTCCTAGTCCTAGAGGCCAAGAAGTCCAAGACACAACACTGGCATCTGTTGTATTGGGGTCTCCCATGATGGAAGCAGAGGGCCCATGAACAGGGTAGAAAGGGCAGTAGACTGCGACCTCTAATCAGCCTATGCATGATAACTAGCCCCGTCCGGAGTCAGGGGCCTTAGTCCATTCCTGAGGACATAGCTTTCATGACTTAGCCCCCCTCTTCATGTGTACAGCAGTAACTATGGCTCACTGTGGCGCTTAGAGAGGGCTTCAAAACCCATCTGAAGTTAAGCTGAGGGCGGTGTTTCCAGGAGAGTGTTCCTTCTGTGAGCATCATGAACAGTATGACTGCTGCGGGAGAATTGTGCACACTGCCATTCCACTGTGACAATAAGGTTTACCTTGAATCAGAAGGCAGAGCTGACCAAAATTAGCCATAGAGGCTTTGAAGGACCAAGCACATAGAAAGAGACACGGGAAGTAATATGGAGAGGCTTAGGAAGATGTACAGGCCTTTATGGATTAAGGAAGGAGAGAAAGAGGAGGTCACTGGTCGCTTCTCTGACACTTGTCTGATTAATCAGGTTCTAACCCCATATCTGACTCCCAAGTTTTTATTACTAATAGAATAATTTAGATAATCGTTACATCTGGTATCCCATGAGTGCCATATGTAGCAGTACTGTCTCGTTGGAACCACCAGCTCACAAATAACCACACAGAGACTTATTAATTATGAAAGCTCAGCCTTATTTTAGACTTGTTCTCAACTAGCTCTTCTAACTTAATCAACCCATTTATACTAATCTGTTACTTCATCTCATACTCCAACATGCTTCCTTCTTCTCAGAGCTCTCTCTCCGCCCGGAAGTCCTGCCCCTACCTCCTGCCTCGCTATTGGCTGTTCATCTTTTCTGTTACAGGAATCACAGCACCACATCTTCACACAGCGTCAAATAATCTGCGATGTATGATGAGTTCTAGGCCTCCACTCTACGCTAGAGACTTTTCTCATCAACCAAATACCTGACAGACACAACCTCGGAGAGAAAACACGCCTATAGCTCGTGGTTTTGGAGTGCTGCAGTCCATTCAACATGGCAGGATAGGCACAACAACAACAACAACAAAAGCTGCTCAGCCAGGAGCAGGAGCCTGTGTAGAGCACTTCACAGAGCAAACAAACCAGGAAGCGAAGAGGGGACAAGAGCTTGCCACCAGTGTAGACTTCAGGCAGCTAGGCCCCACCTCCTAAAGCAGTGGTTCTCAATCTTCCTAATGCTGTGACCATTTAATACAGTTCCTCATGTTGTGTTGACCCCAAACATAAAATTTCATTGCTACTTCATAACTGTAATTTCACTACTGTTATAAATTTTGATGTAAATATCTGATGTGCAGGATATCTGATATGTGACCCTTGTGAAAGGGTTATTAGACTCCCAAAGAGGTCATGACCCACAGGTTGAGAACCAGTGTCTTAAAGGCTCCACAACCATTTAAAGAGCCCCACCTTCTGGGAAACACGTTCAAATATGTGTGTGTGCTGAATGGGGACGTTGCACATTCAAATACACACACACACACACACACACACACACACATTCCTCAAGTCTCAAAACAGAATGGAGCTGCTGCAAGGCTGGCCAGCGGAACTGGGTTTGGAGCTCTGAAGCACAGGTTTCTGCTGTTGCTCAATATGTCGACTGCCCTCCGTGAGGCAGCAGCCTCTCTGGCCCACGGGAGACTCTGGGAGGCACTATGCCTAGCAAATACAGCGAGAATCTGCTTGAGAGTATGGCTAGTATCTGCTAAGAGAGCCTCAGGCTCTGTCATTCTGCAACATTCCTAGCAGAAAGGAGGTCCATGCTACAGAGGGGTCTGGACCTCATCTAAGACACTGTTGGGGATGGGAGGCATCCTGGGGGACATACAAAAGACTCCCTGGGGTCCCTTATTATCAGAGCAACCTACTGTGTTAAAGGAGTCATGGCAATAAGGGATTGGAGGGGTTGGGGTGGGACATCCGAGGCAGGTGCAAGGGGTAAAGGGGAAGTGGGTGCAGATAAATATAGATAGATGACAGATAGATAGATAGATAGATAGATAGATGATAGATAGATAGATATAATGTGGGTTTCTTAGCACACTTTTGTGCTGATATTTGCACAGCAAGAGTGATCTTAAGGCACCTGAACACCAAGACGAAAAAGTCAGACTTCCAGGGCTCAGGAGATATTCCCGTGCAACTATGAGGTCCCCTACATCCACATAGAAATACGATGTGTGTGACAGCACATGCCTGCAAGCAGAGAGTTGGAATTCTGTGGCCAGCCAGTCTAGCTGAATTGGTGAGCCCCGGGTCAACAAGAGGTCTTTTCTTTTTTTTTTAATTTATTTATTTATTAAAGATTTCTGTCTCTTCCCCGCCACCGCCTCCCATTTCCCTCCCCCTCCCCCAATTAAGTTCCCCCTCCTCCTCAGCCCAAAAAGCAATCAGGGTTCCCTGTCCTGTGGGAAGTCCAAGGAACCCCCACCTCCATCCAGGTCTAGTAAGTTGAGCATCCAAACTGCCTAGGCTCCCACAAAGCCAGTGCGTGCAGTAGGATCAGAAACCCATTGGAGAGTGCCTGGAAAAGACGCCTGATGCTGACTTCTAGCCTCCATATACATGTAAACATATACATGCACATATGTGCATACATACACACAAACATATACGTGCACATATGTGCATACGTGCACATAACTGGGCACACACACAGGATGGCTATTTATCCTGGAGGAGGAACCATCCTTGAGGGCACAGAAAACATCTCATACTCAGACCCCAGGGTGTCCTCACATGCACCCTGATAGTCCTTGAACTCCACGGAGGCTCTCCCTTCTCTGCTGTCTTCTCAGGAAGTGGTCTGAGGCACTTGTTCAATTTGGGGCGGGGGGGGGCTTTCTGCCCGCCCACGTGTCATTTTACAAAGTCTCGCCTGGGGTCCCTATGGGCCTGGCTAAGTACCCTGTCTACCACTGAATGATGACTCTCAGGGCTCCAACGTCAACCAGGTCTTGTCCAGGATCCGTGTCCACCACGAGACCCGTCTGCCACTCATTCGATTCATAAACAGGATGTGTGAATTCTGAGTGCCAGGCCGAGAAGCAACCCTGGAGCATGGCACTCATCTGAATCGTGAAAGAAGCTCTGCTCACAGTCACACATGGTGGCCTAGAGGAGCACAGTCAGCCTCCCAGGGACACATTTGTCTCCGCCAAACACATGCAGGACTATGCATCCGAGCAGTGTAATGTCAAAATGCTGCAGGGGACTTGTTTGGAGCCTGAGTTTGGTTCTCCCTGTGGCCTGGGTTTGAGATCAGTGTTAACACAGCCAGAAGTACTGGGGTATCTCAAACAGACCTGCAGTCCCTAGCCAGGTAGTGCGTTTGCCAGGAGCCACACAGACCCTGCTCTGGGAAAGCCAGATTGTGCAGACTCCACACCCAGAGGAAAGGAGCTCTTTGGTGATCTGCCCACAGCACCCCTCACCATTCTGCCCACTGAGCACTGTATTCCCCAGGTCCCATATCCAAGGTCAACTCTCTGAAGGATTTGGGAGGAACACACTGTTGCCTGCAAAACAGGAAGGGGCAGCTTATGATCCCTACCCAGGACATGGACACTGGAAAATAGATGAACAAAATGTGAGGCCTGGCAGACACTGCCACACTGAACCCCCTGTTTACAGATGGGGAACAACCACCAGGTCTGGGGAGGGATTCTCCCACAAACACAGGGCCGGGTATTCATCTTTGTGGCTACCTCAGTCCTGCCTGCATCTGGGACACCATGCTGTTTCTGTCACTGAGGTCATCAAATGAGCAGCTCCAACAGTCCCCTGGAAGTAGGCGGCTTTGGTGCCAGACAGGTCCAGACATGGGTCTGGAGTCCTGGCGCCACTACCCAGTGCCATCCTCCCCCAGGACCTGCTGCTCTCTTGTCTGGGGAATAGAGTGACCCACACATTACACTGCTGTACTGTGACGCATGTCACCTGCTGCTGCTGTCACCCTGATGTGTGCTGGTATCTAGGCAACATGCAGGGTCCTGTGATTCCCATTATCACTCTTTGGGACTGTTTCCTGGGGCCAAGTCAGGCCTTAGCTGTGGCCATAACATTAGCTCAGAAGTCTTGGTGACTCCTGATGTGACTGGCGTAAGTTCTGCCTGGCCTGGGTAGCATCCTGACTATTTGTCCCTGTGGCCTGAGCATGGGACACTTGTCAGTCCATTGTACACGGTGGGAAAGCAAAGATGATTTAAGAAATTGGTCCAAAAATATCACCAGAGAGAGGACAGAGCCATTCTGCACCTCAGCATCTGAGGGTGGTACTTTCCTTTTCAGTGCTGCTTTCAGCACTAAAAAGATGGAGTCTTTTATTTTTCTGTCCTCTGGGAGCCTTAGTAGGAGTTCAGTGACAGTCACACACTCAAGAGGTACAGAGGAAGCCTCTCCCCGAGACCCAGAGCTCCATCCAACAGTCTCCATCCTGTTTAGTGCCTGGGGTGTGGATGAGGTACCCAGTCTGCCTGACTCCAGTCCTACACTTTGTACTGTCCAGCAGACTGGAAGGATTAGGGGCACCCTAGCCCTCCTCTACCCCAAATTCTGTCCAGGACATCAGTCCCCCAACTCTGACACCAGACAAGACTTCCTCATCCTGGCCTCTGATCCAATCTCCCATTCTTCCATCCCTTTCCCCCTCTCAGCCTCTCAACTGCTGCTTCTGTCGTGAGAGACATTTCTGGTAGAAAATGAGTGTCTATTTCCCTTCTAGGTGCCTCCGGTCCCCCAGCCCTGCAACTCTCCCCCTCCCATTATTAGAGTTTCCTTCTGAAAGAACCCAGTGTCCCAGACCTTATGGGCGTGTCACGTCCTTGGTCCCACCCTCCTTGGATGCCTGGCCCTGGCAGGGAAGCCACAGGAAAAAGGTGGGGAGCCTGAGCTCTGGATATCCCCCCCAGCAGCTGTTTAAAGGAACAGCTGGCCCAGCGGTAGCAGGCACAATGGAACCCAGGACATTGCCTCTGTTGCTGCCGCTGCTGCTGCTGGTGGTGGTCTGGCCTCTGGCAGTACAGCCTGCGCCCCCTACCTGCTACTCCCGGATGCTGACCCTGAGTCGTGAGATCATGGCAGACTTCCAGAGCCTGCAGGCTTCAGAGCCTGAGGTAAGTTCTTCACTTGCCTCCTTTGCCTTGGGAAGACAGGTCTGATGGATGGATGGATAGATAGATAGATAGATAGATAGATAGATAGATAGATAGATAGAAGTTTAGGGTTACACAGAACTAAGGAATGAAGCTTCTTTATTTCTGTCATTAGCCTAATGTATGCCAAGAGTGACACACTCCTTATCTGCTGAAGGACTGTGGGTCAATTACTCAGCGCCCTGCCTCAGCTCCCTTCTCTGTAAAGAACAGGAATAACAGCATCTTCCTGGGTGCAATGGGACTGAAAGGATTGACCACAGGGACACAGGACAAATGTTAGCCCCATCCTCAGAGGAATACCCCAGGAACTTGGGGGTGTCCCCTGAGGGGTGCTTCAAAGGAGGGAAAGCTGAGTTGCCTGCTTATCTCTAATAGAAGCAAAACACACTGGACTTCCCTAAGAGTCTGGGTAAACTTCGAAAGTGTTACTCAGCTGCTTGCACAGGCTTCAAACAGAGCCCAACGTTCCTCGGGTACTGGGGCTCACATTATCTTAACACTTTGTATTTTCTTTTCAAAAGTTAAATTGCACGTATTACTGTCGTGTGATAAAAATGATAGGCTGTAGAACAGTAGGAAAATACATAGGACTGAGAAAAAAAAAAAGTGTTTGTGATCCTGCCACCTAAAGGCCTTTCCTGCTATAACAACACTCTTCTGCACAAGTTCTTACCTATGGTGGTGGTGAATTGTGTGTTACATTGCGCCAGTGGCTCGGCAAGATGCCTATCAACAATACCATCTGATAAGCTTGTGTTCATTCATGTGACACTTCTTTAGACAATTGTCTAGAGAAATGTCCCTCACCATGAAACAGAGCATTTGATGCTAGAAGGTAAGAACAGAGGCCCAGAACTGCAGGGTGGGACGAAGTGGAAGACAACACACTCAATCTTTTGTTTCACAACTGGAGAACTGAATCACAGAGAAGGAAAACAGCAGCCTAGCTCACGCAGAGGTTCATAGAGGGGAGGGCACTAGATAGGCAGGGCTTTGGTCGTGGGCACACACAAGCACACATACACACACATACACTCACGCCTCTTAATGGTGCTGTTATATCTTACATACTTTGCTGTGCCTGGCTTGTAGCCTAAAGCTCTTACACAGATAAACATATAAGAATATATTTATGTGGGTATGTAGTCTTCATACAGTTGGCTGCTATAAAATCAGTTTGCATACATGAATGCATTATATCTACAATACTACATAATGTCATACATATGGTGGTGCGTGTCTGTACACATGTGCTTGTATAAAATGGTGTTTTATACAGTTATTGTAAAGGCTATGCTTTGAAGTAAGATTCTTAGAGAACAGGTATCATGATGCAAGATGTGTTGTAAGTGTGTGCCATGGCATCAGGGGAAAAGCTCTGCTGCTATCAGCTGGGGGACAGTTGGCAGGGAACAGACTGTGACCAGCTGTCCCATCCACTTGCTTTCTTCCTGCAGGATTCGTGTGTGAGGTACTTGCCTCAGCTCTACCTGGATATCCACGTAAGAGAGTATTGGCTGGTGGGGCGGGGCAGGGTTGGGTGAGGTGGGGTGTGGTGGGGAGGGGTAGGGAGGAGGGTGGGGCGGGGTGGAGCAGGGCAGGGTGGGGTGGAGCAGGGCAGGGTGGAGTGGGGTGGGGTGGGATGGTGTGGGGAAGGGTGGGGTGGGGCAGGGAGGAGGGGGTGGGATGGGGAGGGGTGGGGTGGGGTGGGGCAGGGAGGAGGGGGTGGGATGGGGAGGGGTGGGGTGGGGCAGGGAGGAGGGGGTGGGATGGGGAGGGGTGGGGTGAGGAGGGGTTTGAAGGGGTGGGTCGGGGTGGGTCAGGGCGGGGTGGAGAAGGGCGGGGAGGGGTGGGTGGGGTGGGGGGTATGAACCAGCTCTGCTACTGGCCAAGGGGGCAGCCAGGGTGAGAAGAGGTCTTAGGCTATGTTGGAGGACTCTTGAACTCAGTCTCTGGTCCCCTGGCTCCTATTTCTCCCAAAGCCCTCTCTTGTCCCCACTCTCAGAATTACTGTGTGCTGGCCAAGCTGCGGGATTTTGTGGCCTCTCCCCAGTGCTGGAAAATGGCTGAAGTGGACACTCTGAAGGACAAAGTGCGGAAACTGTATACCATCATGAACTCCTTCTGCAGGCGGGTGTGTGAGGCACTCAAGAGCCCTTTTCTCCTATGGACATCACTGGGAGGAGGGCTGGGAAGAGGGTTGGGAGTGGGCCTGAGGGAGGGACTTCCAGTCCCAGCGGACTTTCTGCAACAGTTGTCACCCCTGTTAGGTGAGCAGGATTCAGAAAGGGACCCCTCACCTCCCAAGGCCACAAATGGAGGCAGTGCAGGCTACTCACTCCTAGGCCATTCCATAGACACTGCAGGCAGAGTAAAAGAGCCACAGGACCCTTCGTGAAGGAGGAGAGTCTCGGTGGGAGTGAATGCCATCCGAGGAGCTGGTGCTGGGAAGGAAGGGAACAGAAAGCTAACACCGTGGTCCCACAAACCCAGCCAGCCAGATAGCTATGTCCTCATGTTCACCTTCCCTGACACTTCTTCACAACTGCCGAGTGAGGGACTTAGTGGCCATCTGGTGACATTAGGGTAAAGGTCCTAATAATTATACCCTTACAGTGTGACCACTCTGTACTGTCTCTCCCTAAGATGCCTAGCAAGGTGACTAAATGTACAATTCTAAATTCCAAGTTCCTTTAAAAAGTGCTAGTGTGGGGGGGGGGTGAGAGAGAGAGACAGAGAGACAGAGAGAGACAGAGACAGAGACAGGGAGAGAGAGAGACAGAGACAGAGACAGAGAGAGAGAGAATATGAATGTTTGGTACATGTACACAAGAGGACGCCAGGAGGAGACATCAAGCGTCAAGTGTCTTGCTGGGAAACGTAAGCCCCAAATATCCTTCTACTCTGCTCCCCACAGTGCTGGTATTACATGTGCACAGCCATGCACAGCCTCTTACATGGGTGCTGAGATTTGAACTCGGGTCATTATGCTTGTGCGGGAAATGATTTTACCTTCTGAGCTTTACCTCAGACTCGTGTGTGTGTGTGTGTGTGTGTGTGTGTGAGAGTGCGTGGGGAGAAGATGTGGGGGGCACCATGTATGTATGCATGGAGGCACCTGCCTGACTCAGAGTAAAGCCCTCCCCTCCAGAGTCTTTAGCTTGCTGACAGTTCGTCCTATGCCAGTCCCTCTTAGTTCCTGAACTCCTTTGGTTTGTGGGTGGGAAAGGAAGATGAAATTAGCAGAGTTCCTTCTGGCATGTGGCGTGCACTGGCTGGAGTAGCTGGAGGTGGGAGCTAGCAGTATTCAGCAATAGCTGCACCCATTCAGTCTGCCAACCACTCAGCCATCTGTCCATCTGGTCGACCAAAGCCTGAGTAAATACCAATGTGAACATGAAGAAAGAACACACTAGCTCTCCTTGGGAATGGAGGTGTATTTCTATACACCGCAATGCTCGGATCATCTTGGAGGGTGACAGGAGCCCTAGGACTTCTCATGGGCCCCAGAGACACCCACAGCAGCACACCTGCTCACTCCTGGCTTGTCTTTTCCAGGACTTGGTGTTCCTCTCAGATGACTGCAATGCTTTAGAATACCCGATCCCTGAGAGCACGGCTTCTCCAGGCTGGCAGAGCTAAGAAAGCAGGTGGGCCAGAAGAATGACCCAGAGGCCTGAAGCTGGGCCCGCTGCCCAAAGCGGATTCTCAGCACGCCAGGCCTCCCTTTAGTGCAGCCGTTAGACCTCCCATGTGTCTCTCTGCCTTCTGGAACACCAGTTAGGATTATACAGCTTTGTGCACAGGTTGGAAGTCAGCTTATAAGTGTCTCACGGGGCATAAGAGACACAAACAGTAAAGTACACACTGGCTTCTCTATGGGGAGCAAGCGGCTTGAGAGCGGCAAAACCCGGAGTCTTTGTGGGTGCTTTAATGAAATCATGGGACTATTCTTTCTGGTCGCCGCCAAACCCAAAGAGGCTTCAACTTTATGCTTCCTTGCCACACAAGCTTTCCTTCCTTTCTCTCATGTTAAGGCATTTTTACTGCTTCTGCAATGTATTTACAAGGCTTTTATGCAGTGCGAAGGAGCCACCCTTTCACTGAAGGGTTATGAAAACCAAATAAATCTTTACTACGAGAAGCAGGAGTGCTGTTGTGTTACCCCAAGGTGGTCTCAGAGGGTTTTCCCCCACCTTTTTCTCAGAGCACCTGTTATTCCCATGATGCAACTGTGATTCCTTTCCATCAAGCCCATGTATGAAAGGGTCACACTGGGCTTCCCAGGGGAGAAATTTCCAAACAGGGTGTCCTCTCCATGGGTGAGCTCCTGACTTCCCATTCCCACTAATCGCTTTGGGCTAAGTCTTGGTGTTTCTGGATAAAGTCAGCAATGGACCGACGCACTGAGAGACCGGAAAATTCCCCAGTGTGGTGAAGGCTGGGTAGCACACGAAGACCTGAGCAGAGTGGAAAGGAATACGGGTAGCGAAGCAGCCACTCTCAACATCCCGCCAGCACTGGAGCTCCTGGCTTCTTCAGCCGTGGCTCGAGTCTTCCACCACTGCCTCTACTCACTCTCAGGCCTTTTGACTAAGCCTAGAACTCCCATCAACCCCCTGTTTTCCAGGCCTAAAAGCACATTGTCAGCTCTTCTGAGTGTGTAGCTTGCAGGTGTCCGATTGTGGGACTCCTTAGCCTTTGTAATTCCATGGGCCAGTCTTCATTCACACACACACACACACACACACACACACACACACACACACACACACACAATGGCCTTTGCTTCTCTAAAGAAGCCTTAAGGATGCACTGAACCTGGGTTTGCATCTCCATCACCAAACTTGACTGCTAATCAAGCTCACCTCCTGCCTGAACCCCTGCAGTTGCCCCCTAAGTGGGCCTCCAGCTCGAATCTCTTCCCCTTACAATCAACTCTCGCCCAGCAGCCAGAATAGTCTCTATAAAGTATGAATTAATGGTCAAGATGGCTCAGCCAGTAAAGGTGCTTGCTGCTAAGCCTGATAACCGGAGTTCAAGAAAAACCAACCCCTGGAAGTTGTCCTCTGACCTCCACACACGTACCGTGGCATCCACATGCATGCACACACACACACACACACACACACACAATTTTTTAATGTAACAAAAATTACAAGTATCGATTAGATCATGCCTGTCCTCTATTAAAAACTCTGCAGCTTCCCATTTTGAGTGAAGTTTGAGCATCTCACTTTGGCCTTCAAGCCCTTATTGCTTGCCAGTACGGCTGTTCTGTATAAAGTGCCCATGGCTTTTCAGCAGCAGGTGAGAAATCCATTGGCTGTTTGTATGTCATTTGTCCTTCCTGCAAGGTGGCGCACTCTAGGAAGGCAGGGACCATGGATTCTCGTTTCATGGTTCTTTCCCCACCACCTAGCACCATGCCTGGAGGACCAGAAAGGTCAGAAACTAGGTTTGAAATGACTGACACTTACTGTAAAATGGAGACAAGCCACTAGTTAAAGACTTGAGATTTCCAGTCGGCCCCACCACGCCCTCCTCCTGGTACACATGATATTTGTACCATGAAGGAGGTAATTCAGAAGTCTTATTCGTGTATGGCCAGAAACTGTTCCTTACTGCTGATTTGGTCAACGCTGACATGTTGTATACTCACACATGCAATGCGCATGCACACATACACACAAGCACACGTACACATTGGGAAGGAATTCATCTCAGCACTCTCTGCTCTTTCATAAGAGACATGGCTGCGTGGATCACCGCCAGCAGCTGAGCCCTAAGCGGAGCCTGATCTTCCTTCCCAGGTACAGTCGAGTGTTTCATCATCAGCACGGGCCTCCTTGCAGCACTCGGCTGAGCGGGACACGTAATTCACACCCGGGGGCAGCTAAACCCGGTGAGGATTATTAGACAGAAATCCCACAGCTTGAGTTAAGTCTGTAGAAAAATGCTGAGTGTGTGAAAGCACAGCCCTGTTTGCAGAAATGGTTAGGTCTAGAGTGTCAGATCAAGAGCTCCAGGAACAGAGAGAGGGACTACCCTGACATCCATCAAATGTTAGAGGAGGAGGAAAAAGTAGAAAAGCCGGGCTCAGGGATGAGAAAATGCCTGCACCAGCAGTAATAACTTAGATTTATTCTCCTCCATGGTGAGTTGGCCTGGGAATTATTGGGCATTGCAGACACAATTCTAGAATGCTTGTAGCTGAGCTCCTGAAATGTATCTCTACTTATTTTTCGAGAATGTTCTGGCTGTGGAGCAAGGTCAAAGGAATGTTCTCTGGGGAAGTAGTGTTTTGGCTCTTTGACCTCTGCTGCAGCTGTACAGTCCCAACCCAGGGCAGGATAGTCTCAAGACAGATGACAGGTGTCACTGTGACAGCAATGGAACCCTTCCCCATGGCCTGAGCAGCACAGATATGATGATGATGAGTTTTGTCAACTTGACACAACCTGGAATTATCTGGAAGAGAGTCTCAATGGCAGACTGTCAAAATCGGGTCGACCTATGGGGATAACTGTAGGAGGAATGACTGTCGGGGGCTGTCTTAATTCTTTCGATTGGTGTGGAGAGGGAGGCAAGCAGTAGGTGACACCACACCTTGTCAGGTCCTAAATTACGTAAGAGTGGAGAAAGCTAGCTGAGCACCACCAGGCATGCATTCATCTCTCTGCTCTTAGATATGATGTGATCAGCTACCTCGAGTTCCTGCCTCTACTTTCCATAAGGATGGACTACAGCCTGAAACTGCGAATCAAATAGACCTTTCCTCCCCTACGCTGCTATTGGTCTGGGTGTTGAGCACAGCAACAGAAATGGCACTAGGACAACAAAGGTCCAGAAGTTTGGAGTCATGCCACTCGGGCCCAGGAGGCACTGAAGCTGTAGCTTACATCACTCATTCATGCGCGGGTCTGCTTGCGTTCCTGATGACCACACACTTCCACGTGAAGGACTCCAGCTTAGCCAGGCTCCTACAAAGTTTCAGATTTAGCTATGGTTTCTATCGTCAGGATAACTATCATGACCAAAGCAACTTGGGGAGGAAAGGGCTTATTTCGTTTCACACTTCCACATTACAGTCCATCATCAGAAGAGGTCAGGCCCAAGAACTGATTCAAAAGTCATGGAGGAGTGCTGCTTACTGGCTTGCTCCTCGTGGCTTACTCCTCATGCTTCCTTATAGCATCCAGGGCTACCTGTTCAGTTTTTGTCGAGTTGCCATAAAACTAACCAACCCAACTGGTGTCTTAGTAAGGGTAAAAACAAAAAGCAAAAACAAAGCAAAGCATAAAACCACAGAGCTGGACAGATCCCAGAGACATCCCACAGAAATGAGCCTAAGTGCTGCAAGCATATTCAAGCAGGTCCAGAGGGGATGACAGCAAGCTGCATGAGTGGTTCCTGGATGTGGACTATGCGTGAAGAGAACTAACGTTCCCTCTCTGCCTTACACCACGCACCAAAGGAGACTGGAGATGGTGGTGAACAAGCGATAGCTTCTGGTGTTTAGACCGCCAGGTGGAATGTCTTGGGCCATCAGGATCAGCAGACTGTTTGCCTGGCTTTTTTCTGTGCATAAAGAAGTTCCCAAGAAGGTGTCTGCTTATGAAAAACACTGCTAATACTTGGTAAATATCAATAAACACAGGGGCCAGTAAGATGACTCCACATGTAAGTACACCTGTCACACAAGCCAGATGACCTGAGTTCAGTCCCTGGAAGCCACATAAAAAGTGGAAGAAAGGAACTGACACCTGAAGGTTGTCCTCTGACCTCTACATGTAGGCTGTGGGAAGTGCTGTGCACACACGCACACATGCACGCGCGCGTGCGCGCGCACAGATACATACACATGTGTGCACACACACAAATAATTAACTTATATAAATATTTATTAGACAGAGTCTCTCTGTGTAGCCCTCACTGGCCTGGAACTCATTATGTAGACAAAGCATTGAACTCACAGAGTTCTTCTTACTGGATGCTAGAATTAAAGGCATATGCCACCATGCCTGTTGTCAGAGGCTGCTTGTTTGTTCCCGGCCACTCAGACCCAAAATAATCAACAAAATCTATAATATTTACAATACTGTTTGGCCAATAGCCTAAGCATATTTTTAGCTAGCTCTTATATTTTAAACTAACCCATCTCCATTAATTTGTGCATCACCACAAGATCGTGGCCTACCGGCAACGTTTTGGCAGGCTCTGGTGGGGACATCTGTCTCTGCTGCAGCTAACATGGCGTCTCTCTGATTCTGCCTACTCTCTCTATATATTTCTGTTTGGATTTTCTGCTTGGCTTTATTCTGTTAAACCATTGGCCGAAAGCAGCCTTATTCATTAACCAATGAAAGTAACACATATACAGAAGGACTTCCCACACCATTTCCCCTTTTCTGTATAAGTAAAAGGGAGGGTCTCAACTTTAATGTAATAAAATTACATATAACAAAAGTTATAAAGCGAAAATTACAGTTACAGTATTTATATCTACTTTATTTTTTATCATAACTAAGGAAAACTATAAGTATAACTATCTATTCTTTAACTCCATCAAAGACCCCAGAAAGATATAATATTACCTAAGTTAACAGGAAGTGCATTGTAAGCAACTTCCAAAGCTCTAGAACTGACAGAGACATCTCGCCGCCTGGACAGTCACCCAAAGTTCCTATGTAATGTTGGGGCATCCATCTTCAGCCTACAGACCCATAGTGTCTGGCAGACTTTTCCATGAAGCAGGAAATATCAAAGACAGTTGCATCTATATTGGCAGTTTGTCAGTCACTTTCTTCTGTGTCCTGCAGAGTGTCCAGCGGTTGGTGCTCAGAGGGTGAAGGAACTCTGTTGAGTCCTCTTTGCACATGAAGCTGACCCAAGCCTCATCGCTTATTTTTAAAAACTGAATAAGAAGGGCATGAGTACTCTGATATAACTAAGCTGCACCAATTTACTTATGATCGTCCCAAACACCAGCCGTGATCTGTGCCTGCCTTTTCAAGCTGACAGTACATGGTTACTAAGTGGGGTGCCCAGGCTGGGCATAGGTCTTTTGATCTTATTTCTTTCACCTACGTTTTCTTCTTTTGTAACATTTTACTTGTTTATGTGTGTGTGCACGCATATGCATATGTCAGAGTATACATGTGGAAGTCAGTGGACAGCCTACAGGAAGTGATTCCTTCCTTCTCCTGTGTGAGTCCCCGGGATCAAACTCAGGCTGTCATGCGTGGCGGCAAGCCCCTTTACCCTGATGGGACCACATAAATGAAAATTTTGTATCCTAATTCAATACCTATCTTAATTAGGGCTATTGTTGCTGTGATAAAACACCATACCCAAAGCAACTTGAGGAAGAAAGGGTTTATGTCACTTTCAGTGCCGTATAACAGCTCATTGTCAAAAGTAGTGAGGACGGGAACTCAAGCAGAACAGGAACCTGGAGGCGGGAGACAATGCAGAGACCGTGGAGGGCTGCCGCTTACTGACTTGCTCCCCGTGGCTTGCTCAGCCTGCTTTCTTAGAGAGGACCATCAGGACCACCAGGCCAGGGATGGCACCACCATCCTCCGGCATCAATCACTAATTAAGAAAATGCCCTACTGGCTTGCCTATAATCTGATCTTATGGGTTTTTTTTTCTCAGTTGAGGTTCCCCCCTCTCCGAGGACCCCAGTTTATGTCAAGTTGACATAAAACTAGCCAGCACACCTCCTAAGCCACTCCTGCCCCTCCTCTCCCCTCAGGACCACTTCTCCCCTGTACAGCATGGGATGGGAGATGGGAGCCTCGGGCCCAGAGCCTGGAGCGATGTGTTTTAAATTGAATGCTCTCCTTTTGCAGGCAAGTGAAGCGACAACGAGAGTGTTATTGCTGCAAAATTACTGCAGTGTCTTAACCACCTCCCTGAAGGATGGCAGAACATCACAGCGAAGGCAACTGTGGAGCAAAGATTAATTTCGATGTGATTTCAAAGCTGGAGGAACCTATTTGCCGTCACTGGAAGCATGCATGAACATCAGCTCATCCCAAAGCACCACACTGGGCCAGGAACCATGGGGGGGGGGGGTGTCAGGTGCCCTTGATTTTTGCTGTTAGGGTCCAGCAGGCCAGAAGATCCCTCCCCACCTCTAGTGTTGGACAGAGATGACTCTCCATCCCTCTCATCTGCATCACAGGCCTCCTGGCTCTGCCTATAAATCCTCCTCCTGGCTCAGGCTCTCTGGGCTACGGCCTGGCTTGAGGTGAAGTGCAAGTGCATAAAGCCACCGGCGGCTTCAGGAAGGACTGAAGTCTGGCCTCATAAATGAGGCATAGCCCTGCTTATCTCTGACTGCAGCACTTCTTCACGGAGAGCAAGCCCGGAGGAAAACGTGGCTGCTCCAAGCATGGACAAATCCAAGGGACACAGTGTACTTTGGAAGAAGTATCAGACTGTCCCTCCCTGCTGAGCCTCAGACCTAGAGTCACCCCTTCCTTGCCAACCTTTTGTGTGGGGTTCTTGTTGCTGGTGTTTGGTTGGTTGGCTGATTGGTTGGTTGGTTTGGTTTGGTTTTTTTCTCTGTACAAGAACACTTGCCCATACTGTCTCCAGTATTTCAGGATAACACAGGGGGCGCCTGGGACAGGGTTGAAGGCTGCCACCTTAGGGGTGACAAAGAGGACCCTTCAGTAGGCCAAGCCTCGGTTATCTGTCAGGAATAGATGTCGAGGTCCCCTGAGGCTCTTCAGGTTGTTGCCCTGTGACTCCCAGACTCCCCAGGTGCCTGCATGTTTCAGCTGCCACTTTGAAAGGTTTGGGGAACGAAATGCTTCCATGCTTCCCTTTCCTAGGCTAGGTGAGGGGCAGGAGGTAGGGCTGGGGCCACTTGATGGGAAGCCAGATGTCCTGGCTGTCCATGAGGCTCTTTGCACAACTGTGTTGGTTTTGACCTTGAAGCCAGTTACTCCTCTCATTTAAAGTGAGCGGGACACATCCCATATGCGTAACACATATGTGCTGTCCCCCAGGAGAGGGGAGCAAGCCAGGAAGGCCTGCTGGTGAGGTAAGCAAGAGAGACAGATGCAACCAAAGTAGAGAAAAAAGTCATTTCCTTGCCAGGTACAGGGACGCAGGGTACAAGCTGAGGGGTCACTATGGATACCTGAGAGGTACCCAGGAGTAGGAAGAGTTCCTGGGGGGAGGGGCTCAGACGCTGGCGCTGGCAGACAGAGCCCAGAGGACAGAGGTCAAGTGTGGGTCATGAGAGGGATGGCCAGCGGTCAAGTGGCACTGTGGACTCTCTTAAGGCAGGGCTGTGCAGCAGGGCCGCTGCAGGGTACCTGGGCTCAAATCCTAAATCCGCCTCTTCTAAGAGCCCTGCCTTAGTTTCCACATCTGTAAACGGGGTTCATAGTAACATCCACAGAACAGTGGAAGTGCACAGAGAAAACCCGGGAAGTGACACTCTAGTCAGCACCTGCCATCCTGGGGTACCCTGAGCCAGCAGGGTAGGGTAGGTGCCGACCCAAGGCAGCAGTTTCCTAGCAAAGCTACCCACAATAAGAGTCAGGGAAATGGGAACAGTTCAGAGGCTCTAAGCCTGTCGTGTATGTGTTGACCAGTCATGGGAAAAGGCCCAGCTGTCTGAAGCAGTTCCCAGCTGCGGGCCAGAGGCCTTGACAAATGCAATTAATTATAAGCAGATTTACATATGCAAACAGGGTTCTGGACCAGCAAATATTTGCACAAGGACTTTCCAAATACAGCCTCCATGTGACCTTTCTATGGGACTAAAGACACTGCAAGATCAAGTTGCCATGGTGTGGAGAAGCTTAAAACTCCATCCTAGCTCACAAACGCTTCCGGTTACTTAAGTCGTTTTAACATGGTTTGTCATTGATAATTACTGCTTCCTGTCTGTGGGTAAAACAGACGGGGACCCAGCCAGCAAACTGCCCCGGACCATATACCACTCTTTGCTCCCCTCCAGGCAGCTCACAGACCCTCTCACTTGCCACCAACCTGATACACCCTACGAGACACCTTACCCCAGCCCACTCAGCCTCCTGGTATCTCTGCTGTGAGGGGGCCCCCAAGGTCATAGGACAAGTCAGCTGGGAGAAGGCTGGGCACAGTCACCAAGTCCTGTGTCACCTTTATTCCTTCCAAGCCACACTTTCTCAGACATAATATGGTGGGCAGCAAGTGTTGACAATATGGGTCTTCCTTTATCTTGAGTAGATGGAGGGAGGTCTTTTGTCCTTTTGTGCCTTGTACCTCCAATCAGACTGAGTGGAGGCCTACTCTAACGATAGCAGGGAAAAGCGCTGCTGCCCTCTAGTGGCCACATCCAAAATGTCTCTGGACGACACCCACCGTGTAATCTGGTTGAAAAGTCTTGGAACTCTACAGTGTGTAGAGACCCAAGGTACACTGCATGGGCACAGAACATGCCCAGCACACTTACAGAGGGGACAGATGTGCAGACTGCAGGGATATCGCACACAGCCCTTTGCTGAAGGAGTCAAAGTCCAGCCACACATCCAAGAGCCTGCAAGGGCAGGTACCACCTCCCAGACCTGCACACCCTACCTATCTCCCCTGCTCACTGCTCCCTGATCCAGGCTGCTCTCCAGCTCTGAGACACACCAACCCTCTCCAAGGACACTTGGCCCCAGAGAAGTGATGCCAGCCTTCCACCTTGGCAACCTCATGGGCCCTTCCATGTCCACATACACACATGCAGTGCCCACAGCAGCCCCCACAATTCCCCTCTCACCCCTTCAGTGGTGTTTTAGCATAGTTTCATCTGAGGGCACCCTGCTGGGTAGCCAGTTCCTGGAGACAGAGATGTGTGTGGAGTCTCCTGCTGTGTCCCCATCACCCGCTATAGTACACAGTAGGTACTCCATAAATGCTTGTCAAACAAGGAAGCGCGTGCAAGAGCAGGCTTTGGGTTCTTAGGAGGTGGCTAGGTGGGGTGGGGTCAGCTTCAGGCACCGTTTGAGTAACTAAGAGAGGAGCGGGTCAACTACTGCAGGCATGGGAGTCACCTTGGGGGACTCTCAAAGGAAATGACAGAGAAAGGAAGTTTGAAAGAACAAACACACACACAGCTAGCTTTATCACTTCCCTTGAGGCCCCACCCAGACCTCTGCTCCTGGCATCTCAGGCTCCATGTTCTGCTTTTTTTGTTTTGTTTTTAAAAGGGGGCTATTTCCACTCCACTGCACAAAGGACACAGAGCAGGGGACAGTGACAGTGTGTTACCTGCATTTACACAGAGGACAGCTACTCAGGTCAAAGCTGGCCAGAGTCCTCATTAACCAGCCAGCAACACCCGGGGCAGGCTCAGCCACTTGCCCCTATCCATGCCCCTAACTCCCCCTGTCACACACACACACACACACACACACACACACACACACACACACACTTCTTTATCCCAGCTTGGCAGTGACCTCTGAGGTTCTCCTGACTCCAGAGAGTCTCCACATCATAAAGATGACTCACGGGGCTGCTGACTAGGGCTCCCAGAGCTCAGGGTCACTGCCTTGCATCACAGTGCCAGGCCAAGCCAGGGCAGGGCAGATAGTCTCAACTCCACATGGGATCCTGCCCAGTGCTGTTTTCTCAGCGCTAGTGACATTTGGGGCCAGCCAGCTTTTGTGGGGGACTGTGCTGTACACTGCGGTACACTCACAGCATTGCTGGCTTTCCCCATACCAGATGCCAGTGGCTGTCTGGCTTGTCACTCACTCAGGCAACCGAGACAGTGCCCAGGAGATTTCTTATACTCCCATTAAGCAGCTCTAAGCCAGAGTCACTACCATCATCCCTGTTCGCCTTGTTACCCAAATATTCTTGTGAGGTCCTGGGACGGGGAGGATGTTTGAACAAGAATGAGCAGACACAGGTCATGGCTGGATCATATAAATCCCATAGCTGGCATCCAGAGACATAGATTGTGCCCCCTCTCCCTTTGAACTCAACCCTCTTCTTTCAGGGAAGAAGAAAGTGTGCCCAGAGAAGTTAAGCAACCAGCTTGAAGTCACTGAGTAGCTGAATCATGCTGAGTCCCACACCAAACCGAGCCAGCCTCAACCCCAGAGGCAAACACTTGGTAGCCGCCCAAAGTGCCCCTTGGACAGGAACCAAAGGCAGAGGGCAGCTTTGTTTTCAGGTTACAGTTCCTTGTGAATGTGCAGAGCATGGTGTTGTGGAAACACTGGCTGGGGCGCGGGCACTGGCGTGAACAAACAGGATTGCCATGTGAGCGGTTCATAAAAGGAAGAGCCCCAAATTGTTTGTTGTGATTTTAAGGGTCATTTTCCCTCTTATAAAAAAGAGCAATTTTCATTTACAGGGACCTCGGGCAATTTTCCATCTAATTTGATGTTTTACGATGTCTGTGAGTCCACGCCACCAAACAAGGCACTGGGAGCCGTAGACATTTGATTCCTACATTTTCAAGGTTATTGGTTCATCGGGAGCAAAGAGAAACCGCAATTTCATTTTCCTGGGTTCCAGTCAGTCAGGGACTAGTGGCCATGTGCTGCTGAGGCACCTATATCCCATAGAGGAGCCCAGAACAGGCTGCAAAGTCCAAGGTAAGATAACTGTACCATTGGAAGAAACTGAGGGATCGATACATGCCCCCCAATGTAGGTAGCCACATCACCCCATGGGTCTGCTGTACCCAGCGTGACCACCGCTGTCTTCCCTGGGATCTGTTATATGCTTCCAAGGTCACCATCAAGCAGGCCATGGGCTGTGGAGGCTGCTGGCCCGTCATTTAGGCATGAGAGATGGGCTCAGAGAAGCTGATCCACTGGAATATGGTCATTGTCTACACAAGGGCAGAGCCCTGTCACTACCAGCCCCCCACTCAGTCTTTCCCACTGTCCTGCCAGCACCCAGTCAATTTGGAATTTCTTGGACTCCAGGGTCAAGCCTAACATTGGGCCCCACCTGCCACAGCCTGTTCCTTGTGTGGGACTCATGGAAGACAATCAAAATGGGCTCCAATGTTCAGCTCATCATACAGAGAGCCTCTATTTTCTTTGCTGTGTAATGGACACAATGCCATATCTTTCACTAGGGGGTTTTGAGGTCTCGCGGGATAGCACCACCATCCTAGAGAATGTGGCCCATGTTGGCATCTCAACAACAGAGGTCTGGTCCCTTCCTGCTCAGACAGTGAGATGAATAAGGCATCATGGGAGTTGAAAACAAGCAGTGTGTTACAGGGAGAAGGATGATGGGAGAGGCAGAGTGGGCCAATCAGAGCAAACACAGCTGGCTTTGGTGAGTACCTACTATGTGCTAGACCACAGGCTGTGCACTTGATGTGCATAGAACCACTCTGTCTGCACACCAGGAACATCGAGGTTGATACATCCAGCTTATGGGAAAGTCCTCTGTGCAGAAGTGACCCTGGCATATCCCACACCTCAGTTGAAACCATGCCAGAGCGCTCAGCCCAGGCTAGGGCCTGGCACTCATCATCAGGGGGCAAGGGCGAACAGTCTGTCTCACCACCTCTGTGCAGCCCTGTTTACACTCAGGGCTCTTGAGCCAGGAGCAGCTCTGAGTGTGAGAACAGAGTGAAAATGACTTTTGTATTTTTTTTGGTTTTTGTTTTTTTTTTTAAGTTGACACTTTTAGAGAAATAGAAACTGAGGCTGATGAGCCCCCGGGAACATTCCGATGGTGCCTGCCTGCTCCTTAGCCACAGCTGCTGTTTCCAGTCAGCCAGGTCCTGCGGCACACGCCACGTGGCAAGCCCCATCTGAAACTGGCAATGCTTATGAACCTCCTTCTGCACCAGTTCCCACCGTGGTCTAACAGGCCAGCCTACTGCACACAGAGCACCTTTCCCTACTGTTAGACACTCTGCATGCTTTGGATACTTGGTGATCATTTAAATTTTATGTATGTATGGGCGTGTATTCACACATGTGAGAACAGGTACTAGTGAGCCCAAAAGATAGAGATGGAGCCCCTGGTGCTGGGCTTACTGGTGGTTATGAGTCGCCTGACCTGGAGGCTGGTAACTGAGCTCCAGTCCTTGACAATAACATTCAGTGCTCCTAACTGCCAAGCCATCTCTCTAGACTCACTTTGTGATGGTTTTGAAGACTGTGTTGGGTGCCCTCTTCACTAAGATGCCAGGGCACCCTTTGCAAGAATCTCATGTTCAAACTGGGTGGCACAGAACCCAGAAAAGGCCTCAACCTCCAAGAAATCAGAGCCATCGGCCCCCTTCCATGGAGCAGCGTGGGGTGCTGTAGTCTGAGTCCCCCCATATCACTGCTTGGTACACAGCCATGAACCACAGTCTCTGAAGAAGGGGAAGAATCAGCCTCCCTCCAGCATTAGCTGCTGGGGATTGGGCCAAATGGAAGCAGACTGGGGCAGGGGCGGTCAGGATGTCACCCTTGGGGCCTAGTCGCCACATCTATCATGCCAGAGACTTAGGAAGCTGAGGCAGGAGGATCACAAGTCCAAGGCCTGCTTGAGTTAGAGTGTGTTCAGAGGCAGCCTGGGCAAAGTTTAAAAATAATGATGGGGATCTAGTTCAGGAGCAGAGCACTTATCTATATTCTGAATAAATAATATCAAATAAATAAATATATAAGGCTAGAGAGATAGCTCAGCAATTAAGAGCACTTGTTTCTCTTCCATAGGACCCAAGTTCAAGCCTCAGCACCTACAGCTCAGAGCCACCTGGAACTCCAGCGCCATTGGATCCGGCCCCTTCTTCTGGCCTCTGCAGGGACCCACAAACTTGTGGCAACCACTCACATAGACACAGACACACAGACACATAAATAACAAGTAAATAAATAACACTTCATTCCCACACCAAGAGAAGGTGAAACTCCATCATGACACACCTTGGGATCTCTTAGGTGAGTGGCCCTGTCTCCCCGACAATGACTCCCCTGGGTAGCAGCAGTCTGTGCTTGGCCTGGACTGCCTTGCCCGGCCTGGTAAATGAGTTGCTGCTAGGCTTATACCACGTGGTGACCACAGTCAGTGATGTTGCATGATGTTACATGGCAGAGACTGATAAAAAAAAAAAGTGAGGTCCACCAGAAGCAGAAGGAAGAGGCTCACTCTTATTGACACTGAAAACCGCAACTACACCTTCCAAGGCACCAGCAGGTTCGGAGAATCACCCATAATACATGCACACAATAAACCTCTCATTTTGGACACAGAAATCAGTGATTTTATTAATAAAATCCAGTTTATCTCTACCCCACCATGTAAGTGGTTAGTAAGCACTTCAAGGAAATCGGTAGACAAGACACCAGCTAGTCACTGGGCAGAGCAACAGGCTGGTCTCACGCGGCCCCTTCTGCTCACTGGTGAGATGGGCACGTGTTCTCGAAGGCCCAGCCTCTGCTCGCTCACTGTGACGACCTAGTCCCAACTGTTGTTCCCAGCCATGGATGGAGCCTGTCACTCATGCCGCCATTGCGGATGTCAGACAGCACAATATTTCCTGCTTCTGCTTGGTCCCTAGAAGAGAACACACACGCACACACACACACACACACTGACCTAAAATGGGACTTTCTCTGCCCTATGCTGGTTGGGACACCCTGCACTCTCTATCCACACAGCTCTCTCCCCACTCTACCTGACTTGACTTCATCCTTCGGCTCTCTTTCCTGTCTCCTGTTCTCACTCCTACCCCCACCTGGCCCAGGGGCCTCATACGTTGTGTTAGCTGGAGCTGTGGACAGTGACACAGTTGTTCAGCTTAGATGAGAAAGAGATTTTTTTTCCCCCATAGTCTGATGGCCGGAAGTCTGAGGGATAGCAGAAAGTTGAATGGGTCATATGGTTAGTCTGCGATATTCAGGCAGGCTTGACAGAACTGGGCTTTGAAGGATACAGGATATAGGCATCTTGCAAGGAACACCAGGCAGATGGAACAGCCTCAGCAAAGTCATGCCGATGAACATGGCTCTAGACTGTGGGACTTTCAGGAAGAGAGTGAGCAGACCGTATTTGACACTAGGGAATGTCATTGCTCATAGTCATTTCATTCTGAAGTTGGCCCTGTTGACAGAGTCATGACTTCATGAGTGTGGAGGAACTCCAGGGGCTGGTAAAGAGTCACTGCTCCATCCAGACCGGCTCCTGTCATTGTGATAGGAACCATCCACATTGTTTGGCTTACTTCCCCAACTTTGGAGACTCTCAGAGGAAAGGGAAGCTGAATGTTCCTTGTACAACAGAAGACCAGCGACCTGAGGCAGAGACAGGGAGCCCAGCTCAGAGAACACCTTGCTGACAGTCTTCTGATATCTGAACAGGGGAGCCTCCTGGCTCAGGCGTTCTATGACAGGGACATTAGCTGACATATTTGGAGCTCAGTAGCCTCATCTATCAAATGGTCCGGTGGGACTCCAGAAAAGGCCAAGATGCATGGCCATCTGTGATGAGTTGACTCCAAGCCCACACTCCACACCCAGTTTTCTGGAAAAGGGAAAATTAGCCTTCAGGGGCTCAAGAATACAAGTCCCTTGGATGCCCCTGGCTGGGTGAGACACTCTGCAAGGCCTTTCTCACTGTGCACCGTGGCTGCCAGAGGTAGCCTTAACTCCTCTGCAGGAAATTCTTGGCTCCGCTTGTGAGCAGCCTGACTCTACTGCGGAATTCATTTCAGCCTCTATGATGCTAAAGGCGTGCAAAACAGACATATAAAACAGTACTCCCGAGCCTTTGTATGGCCATAAACTCTGAACCGTGCTCAATTTGTGCACATGGCAAGGCTGCCTGCTGCAGCAAAGCACACAGCCGTGCCATGGGGGAGCTGGGAGGTTAAGAGACTCCTGGGGCTACTGAGCCCAGTATGAAGCTCATTCCGTCGTCCCAGCCTCGGTCCATCTATCAGCATGAATAGTGGACCCGCAGACCTCGGCTCCAGACTTTATCAGTGGGATAGACATGGAATCGGGGTATTGTGTACAGAAGGCCCAGGAGGGACACTGGGGAGGGGACCTGCCTCCTGGAACTTTGCATCCTGATTAGAGCTAACAGTACTAGGAACGATGTGGTCATTCACTCTGACCTCTGTCAAGGCCACAAAACATGTCCAGATGGGAATCCAGACACTCACAGAGAGGAGGGGAGCATGGGCAGAGAGGCAGAGAGTCACACCATGTAGGGTTAGAACTCAGACTCGGCCATGTCCTCACTTTCCCACCTCCAGTAAGTTACCTCAAGTCTGTGTTCATGTCTCCTTGTCTGTCAGATAGAAGTGAGCCATGCTGACATCCTGAACCCCAAACTAGACCAGGTGAAAGAGGGGGGAGTGACTGAGCGGAACCGCACAGAGTCCGTGCGATGACAATGCCTCCTGAGTAGTGTATGTCTTAGTTGGAGTTTCTCCTGAGCAAAGATGAGGACGAAGATTCCCATACGAGGGGCGGTTCACTGGGAAAGATGATGATGAACCGTGAATGAGAACACGGAGGGCACTGATGCTCACAGAGCTGCAGAGATCCCTGTGAGCCTCACAGACGGCTGACACCATCGTGGGAATCAGGGCTATCAGCCCAGATGCCACATGCACCCCATAGACCTAGACAAATGGCAGAGAATCTGCTCCCATCCCATCAGTTTAACTGCAGCTGACATCACAGACCATAAAAAGGCAAAGGGAAAACACAGAAGGGAAAGTCCTGGGAGTCACATGTAAATAACGTGACTCGGTGGGGGTAAAAAGAACACAAAGAGGGAGAGACAGGAAAGCAGGGAGCACAGTGTGTGTATACATGTGAGTATTGTATGATATACATGTGTGTATGGATATATTGTGTTATGTGTACATGTAGTGTTTGTACATGTGGTATGTCTGCATGCATAAGCACGTATGGGGAGGTATATATGTATTATGCACATGTGTGTATGTGTGTATGTATACATGTATGCATTTGTATGTGTGTGACATATATGCTGTGTGTGTGGATGTGTGTGTTGGTGTCTTGGTCCTTCCAAGATGCTCTGAGGAAACACTATAGGCTTTTATGACTCGTAAACTGTAGCGGAATGTTACTTTAAGGTGTGTTATATTTCTTCCTAGTGCTTTTGTTTACAATACAGAAGTATGTTCCATTTATTTGATTAAATAAAATTAACCTGTGGTCAGCAGGCTGCGTCAGTTACCAGCTGACAGGAAGTGACAGGAGGAACCAGGTGTAACAGGTGTTCTTAAGTGCGATTCGAGCCGAAGTTCTCGGGGGTTTTTCGGGAGATGCGAGCAAGGAGAGACGGTTGGCTGCTTGCGATTCAGCTCTCTGAGCTAGCAGAAGTTCACCTCAACCTTTGAATCCTGAGTTCTATAGAAGGGTGGAGATCTAGATAAAGTTTCCTTTAGTGGGTCTGAGAGAGCTGGTGCATGAGGGAACAGAATTCCCACCGGCTGCAACCCTTGCAGTTGAACCAGCACCAGCAGCAGAGTTGGAGGTGGTGGATTAAGACAGCAGTTGCTTAAGGGGCAGTCACTGAACTGGGTGAAAAACACCAGTAAACAACGCGCTTCTGTCTCTCCTGGGAGCTGGAAGCTGAGATCAAGACAAAGGCAGGGAGGATGATGAGGTCTCTTTCTTGTATCTTCACATGGTAGAAGGGAGTTTGGAAATTTTCAGGATTTGTCTTAGCCCAGTCATGAGAGCTCAGGACCCGCTCCCAAATACTGCCGTAATGGTTACTAGGTTTCAGTATGGCAGTGAAATCACAGACGTTATCATGGATGCCAGTGAGGGTCATGGTAGCTCAGTTCTGCAGACTTCCTAAAGAATGCTCTAGAATCATCAGGGGCACAAAACAGTTCTGATGAATGAAGCGGTGGAGAACGTAGACGTATGTGAAAACCCAATGTGGTATTTCATTCAAGCAGAATCTGACTGGGATTAAAAAAACTGCCCCGTATCAATTTCTTTAACAGAAAGAAGAATCAGAAAATGAAGGCACCCATCCTCTTTGGAAAGTGAAGAGGTGTGGCCCAGGAATGACACTGTCTAGAAGCCTGAGGGACCAGGACTTACAGACAGGTACCTGGGCCCTGATGCCTCACAGCTAGGTGCTCAACCCTGTCATTCAAATAATGTCTGTACCCCAACATAACCACAGCCCACAGGGAGCACAGGCCCTTTCCCTTTTTCTGATGCTAAATTTTAATTTTCAAATTAACAAAAATCTACGTTTTCCTAGGAAGATGTCTCAGTGAGGGACTGTTGAGATCAATCTAGCCTGTGGACATGCAGTAGAGAACTATCTCAATCATAGCAATTGATGTGGGAAGACAGCCCACTGTGGGCAGCATCATTCCATTCCCTAGGCTTAGAATCCTGAACTGTATGAATGGAAATAGTGGAGCTGAGCATTAGAAACATGCATGAATTCATTTTCATTCCACACCTAATTGTAAATGTGATGGGACCAGTTGTTTTAAGAGCTTGCCACTCTGACTTCCCTGTTTTGATGGACTGTAACCTGGAATTTTGAGTTAGCATAAATCCTTTCTTCCCCTAAGTTGAAGTTTGTAATTTATCACAGCAACGGACATGAAAAGAATAAACCTTCATTCTTCCGGACACAGCCCAGAGATTCATGTGGGTGGACTTTTGTTGACTCTAGTCTGTTGACCCATAAATCTGAAGGGCAGGAAAAACTCAGTGTGGAAAGGCTGGTCCTGAGGATGAACCCTAGGGATGAGTATAGTCATAGATGTCCAACACACACACATACACACACATTTAACTACAATTGTGAGGAGGTCCCAATTAAGACTTCAAGAATTATAAAGTACATAAAATGTGTAAGTATCTATTGATAATCAAGACCCACTAAAGAAGAGAAAGAAAAATAATGACCCAGGGAGAAAATCATGTCAGAATCCCGGACCATCCCAAATTCAATGAATTGATATGACTCACGAGACTAAGCACGTCTTAACCCTCTCTGCCCTACATCATAGCTGAAAAAGGTCCAAGACACAGTCAGCAATAGGAAAGCCACAGAGGCAAGAAGCCCAAGGGAGACCAGGATCAAGCTTCTAAGATCCCTCTCCCGGGGTCACCTAGGACCCAGATAACTCCTCCTACAATGAGTTCTGACTGCTCATCTCCAGGGCGGGCCACATGGGGCTTACTTCAGTTTTTGTATGTAGGTAGCTTCTCCTCAAAGGTTAATGCACTGGAGACATGCTTCTCAGTGTGGTGGTGAGAAGTGGGGCTCATAGGGAGCGCACGAGGTCACTGGGCTGCTCTGTTGGAAGGATTAGCACCCTTTTCATGGGACCTGAACTGATTTTCAAGAGAAGTGGTTACCATCATAGGATCTCTGGCTTCCTGGCTCACTACATGGTTGCTCTGTCATCCCCTCCCTCACGGTGTGGAGGCCATTTCCAGCGTTCCATGGCCCAGGTGAGGGCGCCTCTTGCATGCTGATGAGCTGGAAGAGAGTTTGCAGGGAGGATGGGGGCAGGTAGTTTGAGGGTAGGGGCTAGAAACTGCTGAGGCAGAATTGAGAGGACTAGGAATTTAGGTCCAGCTCTCCGTCTCCAGGGAGGGGACACAGGCTGAAGTTCAGGTGGATGGCAACTGACTGTTGATCTCATCAATTGTACCTGCAACGAAGTACCGTTGAAGCCCCCCAAAAGAGAGGGGAGCTTAGAGGTCCTTGGAGAGTGGGGCCCCTTTAAGGATATTGGTGTTAGTTCTTCAGAGATCCGGAACAGACTGGCAGTGAACCTAGGACCGGCACAGTCAGCTCGCTGTGGATCCGTCAACTGTCTACATCTGCCTGATCCAGCTTCAGTAGTCACGTGTCTAAGGTACTTGCATTTAGCCCATATTCTCCAATCTATCAGAGTATAAGTGTTTTAAATGTGTCTTTATGAGCATCTCGATTTCAGTGGCACCTGTTCTAATGCCTCCCTTTGTCTATAATTTTATTAATTTTCACATTTCCACCTTCCTCCCCCTTCCCCTGTCTCTGTCTAGTTCAGTCTTTGTCTCTTTCTGTGTCTCTGTCTCTCTTTCAGTCTGGCTAAGAATTTAATCAGTTCTGCCTGTCCTTTCAAAGGACTAACACTTTGTATCACTGAGTCTTTGTGTTGTTCTTCCAGTTCAGACACAGATCTATGTGTAGAAGTTCCAGGAATAAGCCCAAGAAGCCGGAGCCACTGGCTTTTGACAAAGGTTCCAAAAACATTAAAAAAAAAAAAGACAAAGGGTTCTAGGACTACCAAATGTACACGGAGAAGAAAATGAAATTGTTTCTGCTCTTCCCACCCCTGCCAACGTCAACTCAAAACAGATCAAAGAGCTTAGTGTAAGGGAGGCTGGAGAGACGGCTCGGCAGTTAAGAGGGTTTGCAGAGGACCTGAGTTCAGTTCCCAGCACCCGCATGGTGCCTCACAACCTGCCTGGAACTCCAGTTCCAGGGGGTCCGATGGCCTCTTCTGGCCTCTGTGGACACTACACGTGTGGAGTGCACATACCATCAAATAGAGACAAACATATACAAAACTATAAATAAAAAATACATTTTTAAAGACCTAAATTGGAACCTGCTACAAGAAAACATTGTAAAAAATATCTTTAGGTTTCAGCATTAGTAAGGATTTCTGAACTAGATGTCAGTAATTGACGAAATGAAAACAAGAACTGGTAAATACAATTGAATCAAATTTAAAACCCTCTGCATAGCAGACACAGGCTGAAGAGTGAAGAGGCGGCCTTCAGAATGAGAGAAAGCATTTTCTAGTTACTCATCTGACAGGAAATTAGCATATAAACAGAGGGACAAAAGAACAACTGCTCTAATCAATAAATGGGCAGTTAAAACAGATCTACACCTTTCAAAATAGATAGAAATGACCAACGATAGTGGAAAATGTGCCCAACACCTTCAGTCATTATGGAAATGTTAGTCAAATTTCTCTGAGATCCAGGATGCCCACGTCAGAACAGCTGCTCTGCAAAAAACAACAGATGCCCCACGCTGTGGGTAAAATGCAGATATTAGTCCAATCAGTATGGGGTTCCTCCTAGAATAAACATAAACAAGAACTACTACATGCCGCGGCTACATAGCCCTGTGTACATCTCTGTACCATTCACAAGAACAAATTATAAAAGCAGCCCAAGTGCCCACCGTGGATAGGTAGGGAATATTTGTGTGTGTGTGTGTGTGTGTGTGTGTGTGTGTGTGAGAGAGAGAGAGAGAGAGAGAGAGAGAGAGAGAGAGAGAGAGATTGATTCATCTGTAAAGAATGAAAAAATGTTAGCAGAAAAATAGATAGAACTGGAGATAGTGAAATGAACCAGACTCAGACAAACATCGTGTGGCTTCTCTCATATGTAGGATGGAGGGGGTGGGTGAGGAGCATGAAGATAAAAGGAACCATCAGGGGTGGGTGTAGGGGAGGAAGGGAAAGGGGGGTAGAGTGCAAGAACCCACAAGAGAGGAGGTGAATTTCAACAAGGACCTTGCATATGCAGAATGTCATAACAAAACCCCTTACTTTATCCAATTAAAATACACTAAAAACAAAAACAGGAAAGCTAAAGCTAAGCCTCACCACTATGCTAAATGAAATAAGCCAGCCACACAAATCAGACACCACAGGAGCTCACTCAGGCACGCAAGCTGAAAAGCTGCTCCCCAAGACACAGGGAAGCAGTAGTTAGCGGAGATGTGGGAGAGCCAGCGGAGGGGGAAGAGAGGTGGACAGATACAACTACAGTAACACAATTACAGCTTTCCTACATTCTGCTACAGTGTCGGCTGACCACCGTTAGCAGTACTGTAGTGAATATTTTGAAATAGGTAAAAGAGAAGGTAATGGCCTCACTGCACAAAAGTAAAGTTGATTGAAGGAGATGAACTGCTCCTTTTGGATCCTTCAGTAATAAATGCATTGCAGCCACTTGAGTAAAAAAATAAATTAAGAGCATGCCCACAGAGTGACTTGCCCCGAGCCACCCAACACAAGGTTCCACCAGCCAGGAATCGTCCCCACTCCCCCTGCCCAGCTCAGGCATAGACCCTGAGAGGTGCACGTGCCCCTTCAGCTTTCAGGGTCTGGTCAAATCTCAGAACTGTGCTTATTTCTCTCCCAAGCAACCTCAGCTAGGAGCCCCACCCCTGGCCAGCAGTCAGCTCCCAGCCACAGGCCATGGGCTGAGACCCATGCTCCCTGAGTCATGCCGACGGGGCTCCCAGGGCAGGGTCTGGCCCATGTCCTGGTGACTCATGACAGCTTGGTACAGAGCCGACCCTTGGAGATTGATAATCCCAAGATTCCTGTCAGGAAGGACCCTGAACCCACAGTTCAGGTTATGACTGGATGCCAGGAGGACTCATTTGGGTCTTTTCTTCATGTGCTTAAGTAGGGCAGGCTTTCTGCTCTACAGAGGAGGGTGTGGTCATCAGAGCTGAGTGTTTACACACGCGTCCACTCAGATTTCACCGAACCACAAACCTCATTCTTCAGAGTAGGAAGGTAAAGGGCTGGGAAAATGACTCGGTCCATAAAGTACTTATTAAGTTAGGATGAAGATTCTGAGCTTAGATCTCAAATACCCATACTTTAAAAGAAGAGGAGGAGGAGGAAGACATAGATAGGCTTATTGTCACACACCTGCAACTCCAGTACTCAAAGTTCCAGTGCAGACAAGAGGATGGGGTGGGAAGGCTCATGGTCGACCAGCTAGTGAACCCCAAGATCAGTGAGAGACTGTCTCCAAAGAGTGATGGAAAGGAAAAGAGGAGCAAACCTGAAGTCAACCTTTCTTTTATGTGTATTCATAGATGTGAGTATCCACACACACTCATACAACACACAAATGCGTGTGTGTAAAATGAAATATTTGTTTTTTTTAATATGAGGGGCTGGAGAGGTGGCTCAGCAGGTAAGAGTGCGCACCCCTCTCATGGGACCCAGGTTTAGTTACAAGCACCCACCTGCTGGCTCACAACAGCGTGCACCTTCAGCTCCTGGGGAACTCATGCCACCTCCTGGCCTCCACGAGCACTGCACGTATATGACATACACACAGATAAAAAGAAAAAATATATTATTTTAAGAGATAAAAAGCTGTGGGGTGCCAAGATGGCTGGAAGGCAGCTGGAAAACTGGACAATGGGAACCAAAGGAGTTACAGAAGAGTAACAAGTACAGTAACGATGGCTGGAAGAGTTCAAAAGTCCTCATCCCAAGGGAACGGCAAACGAGCAAAGAGATGGAAATGCTGACATCCTCAGGTTCACCACTGTGTGCTGCGCAGGTATGCTGAACCGCCACTCTCTGCTCCAGATAGTTGTGATCTGAAAACAGAATTAATCATACATTTCTTCTTAAAACAGGAAGCAAATTACTTACTTAAGCGTTGTAGATAATTAATAATTATGTTCTCTCTCAAGTTAGCATGAGAAAGTCAGAGTATATTTCCCAGGGTTACATAGTGCACCAACCACCGGACTGTGTCAGGACATCACCTAAAGCTGGGTGCTCGGCCATTGCTGCCTTTGGCGTTGCTGGTGGCCGAGGCAGATGTGTAAGAAACAGACACCATCAATGGGACTGGTTACACAAATACCTTCTGCAAGTGTGAAACGCTAACTGTTGGTGATGATCAAACATTGGCCCTGAAAGAGCTGTGTGCTAGGTCTGATTTTATATTTCACCACTAAAATGTCTGGGCATTTTGCATTTTTAAATTTATTTAGTTTTATGTGCATGCGTGTGCTTCTGTGTGTGCATGTACACCATGTGAGGACAGGAGCTCACAGAGGCCAGAAGAAGACGCCAGGTCCCCTGGAACTGGAGTCAGTGGCAGTTGTGAGCCACCATGTGGAGGCCCTGGATGTGAGGAACTGAGCACAGGGCCTTTGCAAGAGCAGTAAACACTCTTAACCACCGAGCCATCTCTCCTGTAGAGATCTTGCTTGATGTGGGTTCAATCCCTCGTGCCACACAAAAATAAAATAAAATAAAATTTTCTAGAAAGAAAGCTTCACCCCCAGAGAACTTCACATTGAATCAGACCAAGCAAGTCATAATGCGCATTAGCAATTCCATGCATTCTCCTCCAGAAACTGAGCAGAGGGCCTATGCACCAGCTCAGTGTCTACAGCCAGGACTGAAGACCAGAATAGTCAGAGTCAGGGAAAGCAAAGGAAAACACATAGATCTCTCATGAACACAGGCACAAAGTCTCACAAAAATCTCAACAATCTTTACAACAGGTAACATGTTGGAACCAAATGAATTTGCTATGGAATACAATTTTAACATTGGAACTTAACCAATGCTGTTCACATTATTCAAAGACGAACTGAATACATACCTTCCAAATTAAGAAAACCCTTTCTCTCTCTCTCTCTCTCTCTCTCTCTCTCTCTCTCTCTCTCTCTCTCCCTCTCCCTCTCTCTCTCTTTCTCCTCTCTCTCTCTCTCTCTCTCTCTCTCCCTCTCTCTCTCTCTCTCTCTCTCTCTTTCTCCTCTCTCTCTCTTGCTTGCTTCCTTTTCTTTCTTTCTTTTTATCAGCAAACTCAGAATATGAGTGCTTCCTTAACCTGGTGATCATTTTTAAATCCATTCTTAAAATTATAATTAACACAGAAAATTCTAACATTTTTCTTCTAAGGTCAAAAGGTGTCTGATTTCATACCCTCTGTTCAACATTGTATGGGAAGGTGTAGGCAGTGCAATAAGGCAAGAAATGGGAATAAAAGTCACCCAGATAGGGTAGGGAAAAGAGCCACAGATTACATGATTTTCTATGGGAAAAAAAAATCTGATGAACTCTACCAAAAATACTACCAATAAGTGAGCTTGTCAAAACTGAGGATTACGGATCTGGGCTTATTGGCACAGTCCTGTAATTTTGGTGACCCAGAGACTGAGACAGAAGAATTGCAGGCTCAGTGACCATCTGGTATAGAGAGGATTCAAGGCCAGAACAGACAACTTAATGAAAATCTGTCTCAAAAGAGAAACTAAGGAGAGGCTGAAGATATAGCTCAGTGGTAGAGTTCTTGTTAAGTGTACATTAGACCTTGGGTTCAATTCCAGCACCAAGGAGAAAATTTAGGATTAAAATAAGTCAATATACAAATTCCAGCTGTCTCTCTAAATGCTAGGAATTAACCATTAGCAGCTGACATTGAAAGCATCCTTATAATAGTACTAGAAGGCATAATTAAGGGTTGAAAGGTCGCTCAGTGGGCAAGGTCCTTGCTCTGTGAATATGAAGACCTGCATTCAAATCCCCAGCACCCATATAAAGAGTCATCTGCAGCTGTGAGTAGCTGTAAGGCCAGCAATAAAGGTTGAAGACAGAGGACCCAGAGGTCACTGGCCATTGGGCCTAACCAAAGCCACAGGGCTCCCAGTGAGAGACCCTGTCTCAAGACAGTGAGGCAGAAAGTGATGGAAGAAGACACCAGCACCAGCCCTGCCCTGCCCTCTGCATGCTCACACACACATGTGAACCCACACTCTCCTGTGCATGCTCCACACATGAACTAAGAGCAAACACTTTCCTAATCTATTCCAAAATTATTTTTTAAATAAATCAACCAACCAAATCTATAAAGTTCATGACAAAAATCCAAAGGGTGTATAAAATACCAAAACCAAGTTGGAATAAAATGAATCCAATTCAGAAATTCACACTGACTTGGGGTTCACTGTTAATCCACACCAATTAAGAGTATGTTACTAGCACAAAGATAAACAGAAAAATCGTCACCAAAGGAGAGAGAGCCCAGAAGTAGAGGTGTAAACACACAGCCGACTGGTTTCCAACAAAGGCACAAGAGCAATCCCATGACGACAAAGCAATCATTTCAACAAAGGGTGTTGGGAAATTGTATGTTCTCGTGCGGCACAGTGAACTTTGATCTCCACTTTGTCCAATACACAATAAGCAACTAAAATGAGTGATTGCGCCGAGTGGAAGAAAGATACCATTGTGTTCGTTACTCTTCTAGCCATGGTAATTCAGGATCTGACAGAAGCATTTAAGTCATGGGAGGTTTGTTTGGGCCCACATAGGACATGTAGGGAGTGTGTGGTGGCTGACTTGGTTCTAATAGCCTAAGAGATAGGGGCTGATCGCACGATCCTGCTTGATAAGAAGTGAGGATGCTCTAGGGTCATAAACTATAGGCTCGTTATCCTTTGTGTTACAACTAGCATCCACTTATGAGTGAGTACATACCATGTTCATCTTTCTGGGTCTGGGTTACCTCACTCAGAATTTTTTTTTTTTTTAGTAAGAAAAACATATATAGATCCACCTGGAAAGGGGAAATAGAAATGATCTCTTGACAAAATTGGGAGCACGGGGGTTTGGGGAGAAAAAAGGGCAGAAGGGGAAGAGGAGGGAAGAAGGGAAGGGAGAGGAGAACTTGAGGGAACAGGATAGTCAAGATGGAGGAAGAACAGAAATGAGAGCAAGGAAAGAGATATTTTGGTTGAGGGAGCCATTATGGGCTAGCAAGAAACCTGGCACTAGAGAAATTCCCAGGAGCCTACAAGGATGACCCCAGCTAAGACCCTAAGCAATAGAGGAAAGCGTGCCCGAACTGGCCTTGCCCGGTAATCAGATTGATGAATATTGTAAATATCACCATAGAACCTTCATCCAACTGATGAAAACAGAGGCAGAGACCTGCAGCAGAGCACTGGACTGAGCTCTCCAAAGTCCAGAGGAGTGAGAATATAAGCAAAGAGATCAAGACCATGATGGAGACACCCACTGAAACAGTCTACCTGAGCTAATGGGAGCTCACCAGCTCCAGCCGGACAGGGAAGGAACCAGCATAGGACCAAACTAGACCCTCTGAATGTGGGGCTGGGGCAGACTGTGGAGCCACTGGCAGTGGGACCAGGATTTATTCCTACTGCTTGTACTGGGTTTTTGGAAACCCATTCTCTTTGGATGAATACCTTGCTCAGCCTAGATATAATAGGGAGGGCCTTGGATCTTCCCCAAAAGCAATGTGCCTTACCCTCTCTGAGGAGTGGAGGGGAGTGGTGGGGGAAAGGTGGAGGGAATAGGAGGAGGGGATGAAATGGAAACTGGGATTGTTATGTAGAATGAAAAAGATAGTTTGTTTTCTTTTAAAAATATAATAATAATAAAAAGAAATGAAGTTGCTAACCCGATATCTTGAAGCAGGTGGTCATGACTCTCAAGGCCATCTCCCTAGAACCTGTACTTTGTCTGGATCCTAAAGGTTCCTCAGCCTTCCAAAAGAGCAAGTGCCCACATGTATGAGTCTCTGAAGGGACGTTTTGCTTTCAAATCATAACAATCATTAAGCATTTAAAAAGAAAATGATGGAGGAAAATCTGTGTGACCCTGAGTCAGGCAAAGATTTTGCCATGACACCGAAAGTACAATCCATGAAAGAAAAGCTAATCTATTTTCGCCAAAAGGAAAACTTTCCACAGAGACCACTGTTAAAGAACCACTGTAGGGTGGAGTACAGGAAGCATCTGCAAAGCGGTGTCTGCAAAGCCATGCATCCAGAAGCCCTGGAACTGGAAAGATATCTCAGAGGCTAAGGGTTCTGACTGCTCTTCCTGAGGGCCAGGGTTCAGTTCCCAGCACCCATATCAGACAACTCATAACTGCCTCTAACTCCAGGTGCAGGGCATCCACTGCCCTCTTCTGGTCACCTAGTGCATGGGCTTTCTCTCTCTCTCTCTCTCTCTCTCTCTCTCTCTCTCTCTCTCTCTCTCTCACACACACACACACACACACACACACACACACACACAAGAAATCTCAATACAGAAATAATAAACAACTGGCACTTACCTAAACTGATGTGTGGGTGGCAGGCGAGTGGATGGAAATTGTCTCACGCATTAATCACTCCACGGTGCAAGTCCCACCACCATGAACACTGCTACACATCCAGCAGAGCCATCTGAACACTGGTGACCCTGGGGATTAGCCTTGGAGCAAGGGCAGCTCTCACTGGAGCCGCTGAGACTGAAGATGGCAGTGTTTAGGCAAACCGTTCAGCTCTTATGTTAAAAGGTAAACATGTCTAGACCCACCACTCCTCACACACTCATACCTAAGTATTCAAAGCCACTTTAATAGTCCAAAGATGGAAGGAGCTGAAAATCCACCAACAAGAACATGGAAAAACAGACTGTGATACATGATCTCTCTGTGCAAGGGGATGGGCTCAGGAATGGAAAGGAAGACTCCTGATGAGCACTCCAGCGCAGATGACAATCACAATAATTACGCTGAGGGAAGGAAGCCAGGCATAAATGAATGCATTCCATATGCCTCCAGTTACACAGAGTTCCCTAAGACGCAATACGATCTGTGACGACAGAAAGTCGATCTGTGGTTGTCTGGGGATGGAAGGGAATAGGAAGCAGAGGGGAGGAGCAGAGCAGAGGATCTTATAAAGCTGATCTCATCAAGGTTGAGAGTGTAATTAGCAGAGGTAGGGGACAGAGGAGGAGACAGGGGTTAGGTTGGCCAGTGGGTACCACACCATGGTCAGACAGGAGAAAGATGCTCTGATGTTCTAGTACATGGCAAGGAGACTAAAGAAGACAACCACATGCTTTATGTTTCTGAAAGACCACAACAAAGGGTTTTGGATGTTTTTATTTACCACAAAGAAATGTTAAGAGTTTGACAAAGATATAGATATGATAAAGAAGTTCTTGCCCTGACTTGGTCATTATACGTATATGGCTATATGAAATATCTGGAGAGATGACTCCATGGTTAACAGCACTGGGTACTCGTGTAGAGGAACCAGGTTCAGTTCCCAGGATGCACACTGGCTCACAGCCACCCGTAAATCCAATTCCAGAGAATCCAACGCCTTCTTCTGACCTCTGGATGCATACATGTAGTGCGCACACACACAGGCGGGCAAAAACACTCACTGTAAAATAAACTAAATCTAAGAAAATTAAAAATAGGCAAATAAACATTGTTAAAGCATTATGTGGCAGTAAATTAAATATTTTAAATACAGTTTAAAACAAGCAGAAGAAGCTGTAACTGGCAAGCCCACTCACTGCCACGATTATAAGATCATTCTCCGAGTTGAACACATAACAATATCTACCAGGTTGTCCTCTTTGTGTTATGTGTTGTATGTCAGGAATAACCAAGGGCTGTCTAGAAATCTCCTGTCCCCTGAGCTTTCATTTGGATGACAGGAGAGAGTGGGAAGGAAAGTGGTCTGGCCAAATCCAGACCTCTGGGGACCATCACTTTCTCCCACTGGAGCAGAATCATTCCTCTATGGGGACAAACAGTGGACGTGTTCTTCTCTTGGAGCTGAATTCCTTGCAGGAAAGTGGCTGGATAGGAACACTTGGGGTGAGAAGCCCTGAAGGCTCTCCACAGGAGCTGGCAACAGAATTCTGGCAGCTGGGGCAAGGTGCATTTGGTAACCCAGGTACAAGAAATTAGTAGCTGAATGGTGGCTGCATCCTGTAACTTCATGCCATACCCCTCAACGCCAGCCAGTTTGGGATGGGAGATGGTTTGTTGTGATGCTGTCCTGAGGGCCTTGAAGGTGTGCTCCTCCTGCTTCTGCCTCTGGAGTGCTGCAGCTGCTTGGGCACACCTCTACTCCAGGCACCTGTGGGTTCCCAACCAATGCTACAGAATTGCTGAGGACCTGTGGGGCTGGGGAAGGGGCTGAGCTCTGAACCTCCAGGAGCTGCACTGGGAGAAGCAACTCCAAGAGCCTTACAGACAACCTCCCCCCCCCCCCCCCCCGCCCCCGTGGGTGATATGATGATGCTTCCTCTCAGAACTTGGGTTCGGAAATTCATGCTGTCTCTTGCCTGCTGGGAAGGCATCCGCAGATAAGCCACCTACCTATGAGGCTCAGTGACACCTCACACCTCATGCCTTTCAGCCATCCTGTTTCTCGGGCTCTATGCCCACCTGAGAGACAGCATTACACTCTCTTCTTCCCAGGGAGACACAAACACTGAAAATAAACAGCACAGTAAACGCAAGATCCTCCTCCTGGCCAATTAGTGGCGGAGAAGCTTGATTTTCCCTGGGGCTAGGGAAGAGCTCCTGGCCCCAGTGGCCTCCTAGATTCCTGGGGAGAATGGCTCCAGATTTAGGGAACAGCCCCAGGGGGGTGGCTGAGGGAGTCTGGGGGAGAACTGGCCAAATAATCAGGGCATTCACTAGGGGGCTTTGTTTGCTGTTTCAGTGCAAATTAGCAATTAGCCGCACCTGGCATCGGGCCACCTCCCTTCCAAGGCCAACTGGCAGCACGTGTGTCGTTTTGTTCTTGGCTGGAGACCCGCAGACTGGGTGGCAAGAAATAGGCTCCCTGGAGCCAGGACCAAAAGCATTATGGTCCTCTACCTAGCGGACTGCACCCACTTAGTGGCATAGCGCCCAAGAAATCACCAGCTGACTACCTTCATTGTGGGCAGGATGCACAGTGGAGTGGGTCTGAGTGGGAGCTTCTGATCTACTAATGACCTCCACAGAAGAAAGCAGAGGTCCACCAACCTTTGAAGGAATGCAGCCAGTATCCAAATTCTCCTGCCTCAGAATTCTCAGAATCAGTGAAATTCAAGCTGGGGTTCCCTTGGTGGGCCCTGGAGGACTTCAAATACGAGAATCACTTCCCTTTGTCTGCATTGTTAACAACCTCCTGGGGGACACTGATGGCCCAACCATGCTCAGAACACCTGAAATATCCTTCATAGCAATGCTTGCTTGGGTATAATCCCAGCCCTAAGGAAGAAGAGACAGGCGGCTGGTCCTTGGGGCCCACTGAGTGGCTAACCTAGCCAGAATGGTGAGCACCAGGCCTGCGAGAGACACTTTTAAAAAACAAGGATAGCATCCTGAGAAGTGATACCTGAGGTTGACTCTGGTCTCTGCATCCATACCCATGTACACAAACATAGAAATACATACATGTGCACACACATACAAAATGCTAGGGCTTCAGCAAAAACTGGGGAAGGGGGAGTGGGGTGCTAGGGTCGGGAACAGGAGAACCAGGGCTTCCAGTGAATCCCCAAATACCACATAAGACAAAAAAACATGTGTCATTCGAAATGATGCCCTGGGCCCTTGAAGAGAACAGGACCCAAAGAATTAAGAAAACTGAAATGTCCATTGATGGTTTCTCGGGAATCCACAAAGAAAGAATTGGCCTTACAAATCATGGGGAGATGGTCCAGGAGTGCAGATCTTCCTTCAAGGGGTACCTGCTTAAGAATTTCCAAACTCCTTCTCACGCTCCAGTCTCTAAGCCCTAACAAAGGTCAACTCCAGACCTTTGGTTTTGCTGAAGACAGTCCTAAGTTAGTAGACACAGAAAATAAATCCACAGGATCCCCACTTAAATTTGAGTGTCAGATAAATGATAGGTGAGAATTTAGCCTAATTATGTCCCAGTCTGTCCTGGTGATGATCAGAATACATGAAAGACAGAGTCTGTCTTTTATAGCATTTCTTCTATCTTGCCATCACTTCCTACTTCCTGCCCCACTTCCTGTTTGTCAATCACAGTTGTATATAGTGTCTACATCGGCTTTTCAGCCACTGTTTAGCTTCTCCTTCACACACCCAATTCAATGGGAATCAATATACTCCTCTTTCTCTCTCTCTCTCTCTCTCTCTCTCTCTCTCTCTCTCTCTCTCTGTCTGCAGATGCCCTCCAGGGATCCTGCTTCTCTGTCTGCTCCATCCCTGGAGGTGGTGAGATTCCAGCTGTTCCTAGAAAGTGGAGACATCAGTCCTTCAGTCCCAGAAAACAATGACAGCAGATATAAAGGAACACTCTTTTAGGGGAGCATCAGGGCACCTTTACCCCCTATACTTACACAAGGTAGGGGTCCAAATTCCTGGGGCTCACCTAAGTAGAGCCGGAGGACTAGAAGCCAAAGCCGTGCAGTCAGCCTGGCTGGGTAATTAAAAGCATGAGGGTCTAGCCCCACATCCTGACCCACGACCAGGCACGGCTTAGAACTACAGCTTTGTTTGGCTCATTAATTCAATCCAGACATTGAGTTTTTGAGGAATTACAACGTCCTCAGAACTCTGCCAGGGACCACGGAGGCTGGAAAGTGGGCTCTGAGACTTTGGCCCTCCAGACTTCATTCCCAAGACTTTGGGGTTGGCTAACATCAGGCTGGGGACCAGGTTCCGTGCCTGACCTTCGCTGTATGGTAGGCACACATCCTACCCTCTCACTCAGGACAGGAGACACATCCAGGGCACACAGGGGTCGAGAGAGGACCTCTGGACATGTGACAAATCCTCCCATGACTCTAGCACCTGGAAGTCTCAGAGAAGTGTGTGCGCCACTTGCAGTGGCAAAGGGAGAGTGATGGGTGATGGGAAAGACCTGTTCCTATGCAGCAGGTGTGTATCTGTGACGGTACCCTGGTCTCCTTCCTGCTGCTGTGGTCAAACACTGATCAGAAGCAACTTAGGGGAGAAAGGGCTTGCCTGATTCACTGGCTCAGGTCATGTCCACACTGAGAGAAGTCCGAGCAGGAACTTGGAGGCAGACCATCTTGCTCTCTACCACCAGGGAAGTCACTCAGATAAAGTACACGGGAACCCATGGAGGAACACACTTGCTGGTCCACATGAGAGTTTCTTCTTAGCCCACTTTCTTATACAGCCTATTAACACCAGCCTGGAAGATGGTACTGCCCACAGTGGGCTGGGCACTCCCACATCCATTAACAAATCAAGATAGTCTCCCACAGGCTGGTCTAACCTGGATAATTCTTCCACTGAGCCTCTCCTCACAGGAGGTTTTTGAGTTGTGTCAAGCTGATGGTTAATGTTGATTAGCACATCATGCCTTTATTTTAATCTTTTTTGTGATTCTTTAACTCCTTGACAGTTTCATACATGTATATGATTAATTTTTGTCCTTTTCATTCCCCAGTCCCCTCTGTGACCAATCCCTCCCCGGCTGCCACCTTTATTCTAAGCCCCCTCCCTGCCTTCCACTTTCAGGTGTCACTGCATGCGTGCAGATGGGAGGTTACTGGAGTGGGACAAAGTGCTAGTGGCTACATCTCTGAAGAAAACGACCCTCATTCCCCAGCAACCATATTCTAGTATCCAAATGTCCCTGTTAGGATCTGTTGAGACATTGGGACATTTTGAGCATTTCACACCAACCATGCACCCCTCCAAGGGTAAGGAAGGCAAGTCACAGGGAATACTCAGTGTTTTGTCCCTCCATTGTTGGGAGGAACTGCAGACAGGACTTCACCATATGGGTGTATCTGGCCATGACCCGCACCATACCCAGCCTCTCCGAGCAATGAGATTGTCCTGTTTGCACCTCCTTTGTTTGGTGAAGAACTCTAGGTTTGTTTCTTCCTAGGTTTGTGCAGCAAACCTGAGCGGAGCTGTACTGAACAAGATGGCCCCCGGGATTTCTCCAGACACAAGCTGTCTGTCTGTCTCAGATTTCTCCAGACACAGGCTGGCTGTCCGTCTCAGCCCTGTTGTGTAGCTGGTTCTCTTCATCCAATCACCTCATGTCTCCTGAACTCAGCAGGGCTTAGTAATGGGGAGCATCTGGAGATGGGCTGCCCCTCAGAAAACTACACACGTCAACAACTTCGAGGCTGACGTGAACAATCCTCCTGACATCAGAGTGAGGCCCCTGGCCATCATCAACTACTTAGCCCCATGGTTAGACAGCTATGACCATGGCATTTTGATAGGCGAGGGCCAGGAGCTGCTGGTGCCCATCTTTCCTCTCATGATGCAGTGTGTGTGTGAGAGAGAGAGAAGGGGGGAGGAAGGAAGACAGAGACAGAGACAGAGAGAGAGAGAGATGCAAAAACAAGACTTTCTGGCTAACAAATTCTGCCAGCAACCAGCTGGGTGACCCTAAGGAGTCACTCTGCTGTGTCTTAGTAGAGGCAGGTGATGCTGTCCCTGTGTGAGAGATTTGATCACTAACTCCATTTGATCGCTAATTCCATTAGCTTTGACAATGGTTTGACTTTTGTTTTGTTTTTGTTTTTGTTTTGCCAAAGGTTCTTGGCAACCAAATCAAGCAAAATCAAGAACCAGGCTCAGTGTGGTTGAAGTAAGACAGCCTCTTGATACTAACCTGGAAACTGCTCCTGGGAGGTTCTTTCCTCTAACCCGGCAACACCCCATGAAAGGGTTAAAGTTCCCATCATACAGATGAGAAAAACAAGGCTCAGGGGAGCAGGAGTTCTGTCAGGGAAGGTACTGAGCCAGACAGGGACACCACATTCCTGTTGCAGGTCTGATGGAGTGACCAAAACACACTTTTTTTTTTTTTTTTTTTACCAGAATCAGGGGTTTGAAGGTTCCAAAAGGATCCGGGTTCTCACCTTTTCCTATGTATACACTCTGCTCCAAGGGGTTTTCAGATTTCCCAGCTGTGTGGCTTATCAATGGGATGGCATTGGGTGTTGGGATGATCAGGCTCCTGTGCCATGAGAAAAGCCCAGTTAGGGCTCAGGACCCTGAAGGAGGATTAGACACCTTTGCCAGGATGAACCAAGGACCAACCTATTCCCCAAGCTCTGCCCATCCCAGCCAAGCCTCTGGCTGAGTACCTGCTGCTGTGAGCAGCTGGATCAGTAGGTGCTGCTGTTGTGAGCAGCTGGATCAGTCGGTGCTACTGTTGTGAGCAGCTGGTTCAATCGGTGCTGCTGTTGTGAGCTACTGGGATTCTGGACTTGTTATATAGCTATACTATAGGTAATGTATGTCATTTATTTTGGGGCCACAGGGGCAGCTACAGTGCAGTACAGTTCACTTCAGTGAGAGACTGGGGAGATGGCTCAGATTGTAAGGACTTGTGGTACTGACACGAGGACCTGAGTTCGAACCTTAGAATCTGTTTTTTAACAGTGGTGTGTGTCTATAATCTGAGCACTGAGGAGGCAGAGACAGGAGGATCCCTGGGGCTTGTTGCCCCCCATCCGACTTGAAAAGCCCAGATCCCTAGATGAGATCTCAGAAACCAGAGTGGGCAGCTCCTGAGGAACAACACCCAAGTTGGCTTCTGATCTCCATCCACGTGCACACATACATGTGCACCCACTACATATGGACACACATCTACATACACATTCACAAAATACTTGGTTATAATTCTAAAACCCTAAGGAGTGGGCTTCACACTGGCAATGCTACCATTTCTCATTCAAAGTTTACAGAGGCCTGGGGACCTCAGATCAGGGCCCGGAACTCACAGGAGGACACAGTCTCTCGGCATGCAAATAAACAAAGCTATGAAATGCTAGTGTTTCTAATCTACACCTTGGTTTGTTTGTTTATTTTTTAAATACACCCATGCCCTGTGCCATGTTTTCCTTTCCTTACCCAATGCCCTGTCCTGAGCACAGCATGCCATGGTTCTCCAAGAGCAGGAAGTGGGAGGTTGCAGCAAATGAGATGGAAGAAATGTCCAGAGGGTGACCTGGTGGCATCACACAGACTCTGTGAGAACACAAGGTAGAGATCCTGGGTCCCACACCAGCGCTCCATGCTCACCTGGCTTCCGGAGTCCCCAGAGAGCTGATCCTCACACCCTCACACCTTCCCAGCTCTGCAGCCCAGATAGCTCTCCCAGACTCAGATCACCAGCCAGGACTAAGTGCGCCAACTTTGTTGACAGTCCTGCCTGCCCTGCAGCAGAGTGCTCCAGGGAGAGGCCCAGCACCCTTAGTGAAGACAGAGAGTCTCCAAGCTGGCTCCACATTTCCCATCAGACCTCATCATCATGGGCCCACTCTGTCACAAGTGCCCACATCCTCCATCACATTGCCCTCTCCCTGCCTCCCTGTGTCTGTGTAACATGAGGGGCTTGCTTTGTTGGGGTTTCTGTCCTACCGGGTTCCCACAGTTGTTAGGTCCCAAAGAAAATCACAGAGAGTCTACGTTAGGTTATAAACTGATTGGCCCATTAGCTCAGGCTTCTTGTTAACTCTTATAATGTATATTAACACATTGTCCTTATCTATGTTAGCCACATGGCTCAGTACCTTGTTTAGCAGGGCAGGTCGCATCCTGCTTCTTCTGTGGTCTGGGAAGGACTGCAAGAGAGCTTCCTTCTTCCCAGAATACTCCTTCTCTCATTGCCCCACCTCTACTTCCTGTCTGGTTTTCCCACCTATACTTCCTGCCTGGCCAATCAACATTTATTTAAAACATGATTGACAGAATACAGACAATTCTCCCGTACCATGTCTGTACAGTCCTTGCTCAGCCTGGGCGATTCTGTTCGGCCCATGGCTCTTGAGTCAGATAAAGTCACCTTGCTCAAAGTGTCTATCAAATAGCAACGGTTGCAAGACCTCTGAGCCCCGTGCTTACTTTAGTAAGCTGTCCATGACCAGAAATCCTTTTCTGTTCCAGTTGTACTGATGTGTATATTTATAATAGACATGGAACTTATGGTGGAAACACACACACAGATAGGACACATGTTTAACTGTGAAAAGCCATGTGGTGTGACAGCCTAAAGACTATCCAACACGCTAGCTAGGGGTGGACACTGCAACCATATATAGAATAAATAGTTGCTGATGACTCCTATGGCCAGAAGTGGGATCCAGTTAAACTCAAAATGCCTGGGAAATTTACATGGAAAAGCCTAAACTTTAACACAGCTTTAAGGCTTGCTAACAATAACCATGCAACATAAGTGATATTTAGTTTCTCATGAGGACAAAACCCTATTAGTATTACATGTCAGGTTTTATCGGGGAAAAGAAAGGCAATTTTTTTCTTGAAATTTAATTATTTTAGTTATGTGTGTATCTGTGTGTGTGTGTGTGTGTGTGTGTGTGTGTGTGTGTGTGTGTATGCATCTGAGCCCCCAAGGAGGCCAAAGGTGTCAGTCAGATCCTCCTAGGCTAGGGTTCCAGGTATTTTGAGCTGCCCGATTGGGGGCTGGGAAGCACACTCCAAACCTCTCCAAGAGCAGAAAGTGCTCTTGGCTACTGATCCATCATCCCTCCAGCTCTCCGAAAGCACTTTTTCCATCTTGCTGAAATTTAGACTTTTAGTGGTCAGCAAATCTAATTTTGAAATTTTTAATGATTTTTATAAGGGAAGTCTGACGTGACAATGGGCTGCACAGAGGAAGCTAGTGCCCACTCTCCCTGGCCATTTCGTTTGCATAGGGCCTTCCCAAAGCCCCAGGAGCTCAGGATCCCCTTATATACCTTGCACAACAGCTGAACACAAGTACCTGCGAAGTGGGTGCACGGTTTCAGGGGCTGAACAATAAGAGTCCTGATAGCCACCGGAGTTCACACTCGGCTACTGGGAGACCAGCTCCAAAGGCCAGGGGGACAGCAGTGTTTGGAGAAGCTGGTGTCCAGTGTCAGGTGCTTTCTGACTCCTGCTGCATCCCTGATGCTGGGGAGGATGATATGATGGAAAACGAGCAAACTGGTGCCTGAGGTCCCTCTGTCTTTCAACTCTCCTCACTTTAAAGAAGCGTTGAAGGGAATCACACATGTCAAGAAATGGGATTGAGCCAAGAGTGTGGTAGCATGTGTCTTTAATCCCAGCATTTGGAAGCAGATGCAGGTAGATCTCTGTGAGTTCGAGGCCAGCCTAGTCTAAATAGAGAGCTTCAGACCAGGCAGAACTACATGGTGAGACCCTGCCTTAAAAAATAAATAAATAAAAATAGTATAAAGTTGGAGCAGGTAAATTCTTTTTTTATTTCTCTCTGAGCAGATACTGTGGGTGCCTGCTGTGTCCATCATGATGCTCTGAATGGGAGGTTTAAATCCAACACTTACAACTGTGTCACCTCACAGCTAACAATTGTGGTGACAACCCCTAACCCCACCATCTGCGGTATCTTGACGTTGGCGCTCCCATAATTCTGTGTGAAGCAGCTCCTGACCTCTGTTCCATCTCATTGCAACCCAATGCCCTTGCTCAAACTCTCCCATCCCTGCCCCAGTTGCCACCCTCCTCCTCCTCCTCCTCCTCCTCCTCCTCCTCCTCCTCCTCCGACGTCTGCCTTCCTTGTTCCCATGTGTGACGGAGATCCTGAAGTATTTTCCGCTGCGTCTGTGTTGTTGTACTTAGTCTAGTGTCCTCACATTGCTACAAATCATTGTGTCTTCTCCTGTGGCTGAATAGTACTCACTGGTACATATACACTAGTTTTACCATCCACTCCACTGTTGATAGACAATTAGGTTGACCCCTTTTCTTAACTATAGTGAATGTGTTGCCATGAGCAAGGGAAGGCAGATGTTTCTTTCTTTCTTTTTTTTAGATGTTTCTTTTTTTATCGGAAAAAAAAAAGATATAATTGGGACCAGCAGTGGCAGCACACACCTTTAATCCACAACTTGGAATGCAGAAGCAGGGGGATCTCTGAGTTAGAAGCCAGCCTGGTCTACAATGTGAGTTTCAGGACAGCCAAGGCTACACAACGAAACCTGTCCAAAAAAAAAAAAAAAAAACAAGAAGGAGAAAAAGAGGGGGAGGAAGAAAGGAAGGATCTGAATGACAGATGGAGTGACATCCTCACATCAATAGGCTCATGCCTCTATGTCCTTCCCTCACAGCAATGGGTCACTCCAGCCATTGCTTCTTGTCCTTCTGTCCCTCAGGACTGAGGACTATGGGGAAGACCCCTTCTGTTCACTCCCATAGTTAATGCGCCACCTCCTAGAGCATTCTCAATCCTAAAGATGCCTGTTTGATTTAAATCCCTCTTGGACTTGAGAGATGGCTCAGTGGTTAAAAGCACTTGTTGCTCTTGCAGAGATCCCTGGTTCAGTTCCCGGAACCTACAGTGTGGCTCACAACCATCCGTGACTCTAGTTTCCAGGGATGCAATACCTTCTTCTGGTCTCTGAAAGCACCGCATGTATGTAGTGCACAGACACACATGCTCACAAAATACCGTATATACAAAGTAAAAATATGTCTTTTTTGAAGATCCCCACAGAGACGTGTTTAGGGACCCACAGGAACACACAGCAGTTGCTTTTCATTAAATCCCTAGGGCCGTGAACATTAACAAAGGAGACATGTGCCTGAGTCGGACAGGAGCATCGCCTGTGGGTTCCAGTTCTGGGCACTGACCTAGGGAGTCAAGGACTGATTTGGTCTCTAAATCCCAGACACGTTAGCAGCCAACACAAGGGTCAACCCACCCCAGCACTCCTGACTCCCAGGCCTCTCCCTGTTTCTGTATTACTGTCCCCATTTATTGTATTGATGGATGAATGAGTGAGTGAGTGGCTGAGCGAATGAATGAATGTATAGTGATCAACGACTCAACGGAAGATAAGGCTGAGAAAAGTGTACAGAGACGCAAGAGCTGCCAAGCTTGTGGACAGCAGGTTCGGGGCGACCCCTGACATGGTCCCAAAGTACATGGACAAAGACGACTCTCACTCCTTTGGCATCGCATGGGACCAGGAGAGTCAATCTCACTGCTCGGCTTTTCAGAAGCTGATGAGTCCACAGGCAGAGAACACAGAATGTAAAGCCAGGCATAAAAATCTCAGCTCTCGGTTGTCCCAATGCTTCATATAACTTGGGGGTAAATGGCTTTTCAGTTAGCATATGTTTCAACTGGAAAGAACAGTCATTTTTATATCTAACGGAGCACCTAGGAATTATTTGATGCAACTTGCTTTTGTGTTCTGTTTTTTGTTGGATTGATACCCAGTATGTGATTCTTCCTCACTCCATCCTCCTGGACCCACATGGAAACCCTCAGACAGCGGCCATTAGGGAGAGTTGTTGCTATAGTATTAAATGCTTTCGTCTGCACAGTTTGGCCTACAAGCTGGTTTTGGAGGAACTTAACACATGTGATTATCTGATGATGAAGGAGAACAAGGAGCAGACACTCAATAAACATTTACTGACCTGAATGGGATCCAGGCCTCACCCTGATCTCTCTTTCCATTAAAGGCAAATCTGTTCCTCACTTCCCAGCCCTCACTGGCCCATACCTCTCCCGCCTATCGTGTGGCTGGCACTGTAGGGCTACTGTGAGTGTGGTGGGGGACAAATTGGAAGAGGTCTCCCTGACACGTGGAACTACAGTGTGCAGAAGCAAACTCTGCAACAAGCGCTCAGCAAATGCAGTCCACTGCCCGTTACACACAGGGCTCCAGCAGATGGGGAGAGAGTGGGCAAACTTCAGAAGGTAGAGCAGAGACAGTCCTTAGAAGAGAGTTCAGAGTGCAGGATGAGCAGATGAGCCGCTCAAAACCAAGACCAAAACTGTGAGAAAAGCTTCAGCAGCAGAGAAAACGGAACATGGGGAGGTCCTTGGGAGTCAGGTGGTGCTGTAGTTTGAAGGTTAAATGCCCTCTATAACTGGGCATGGGGTAGTGCAAGCCTTTAATCTTGGAACTAGAGAAGCAGAAGCAGATGGATCTCTGTGAGTTCAAGGCCAGCCTGGTCTACAGGCTGAGTTCCAGGACACTCAGGACTATACAGAGAAACTATTTCACAAAAGAAGAAAAGGGGGAAGCCCTCTCTAGGCTCCTGGAACTTGACCACTTGGTCCCTGGCTGGGTGGTACTGTTTTGGAAGACTGTAAAGCTTGCAGAGTCTCAACGAAGTAAGGGTGGACCTTGAGGATTTATAGCCTGCCCCATACCCTGTCCACCCTCTGAGTCCTGACAGGACTGCAGTGTGGTGAGATGCCCCACCCCATACCATGCCTTCTCCGCAACGATAGACCACTCTTGTTAAACAGTGAGAAAGAAAAAATCCTTCCTCCATTGAGTGTTCGGTCACAGGAGAAGGGAAGTAGTTAGGACCGTGCTGGAAGAGCAAGCAACACAAGAGGGACCAGCAGCCTCTCCCACTTCTTGGGTGAGGGTCCTTGGCCTCATGGGAAACTAACATTTTTCTTATCATTTTATAGATCTTGTGCTGGTTGGGCTTTATCCACTTGATACAAACTAGAGTCACCCGAGAAGAATGAACCTTGGTGGAGGAATAACTTCCATCAGATTGGCCTGTGGCAAGTCTACGAGGGCATTTTCTTGACTGATGATTGGTGTGGTTGAACCCATCCCTAGGCAGCTGGACCTGGGCAGGTGGAGCCAGCCAATTTTATATCCCGTAACTGGACCCTTATAGGTATCTCTTAGCCACTTTCATCTAAGGGAAAAGTGCTCAAGTGTTAGCCAAGCCCGATACTTCAGTTGTCAGACAAAGCTATTCCTGGAAAATGTTGACTATCACATATTGAGGACCCTGCTTGTCACTTGATGCCACTTGGAAATAGAAGGACCTTTAAGGAGTGGGGCCAGTAGAAAGTCTTGGGTCTCTGGGCTCTGGATTCTTCCTGTCTCTCTGCCTCTTCCAGATCTACCTGAGGTGGGCAGCCTCCTCCACCACGGGCTCCCACCGTGATGTGCTGGCTGTCTACAGGCCCCCAAAACAATGCAGTGTTTCAAGTGTCCCTGGAACCAAACCCCCAAAGCTGCGAGCTAAAGTAAATTTAAACTCTTTGGTGTGTCTCATATTTGTGGTGGCAATCACTGACGGCTAACACAGTATCTGTGCTAGGGACTCTGACAGTGTACACTAAAGTATTTTTACTGACAGGTGATAAGGCCTCATGAGAACAGCTACTCCAGACAGGCTGTGAGGCCATGTGGTACAGAACAGGGAGCGTGTCACCAAGGAAGGGCTTCACAATGGATGCTATTTCTCTATCATATACTAAGGTTAGTAGGCAGCCCTGGGGACGAGGGTCCTGAGGGTCCTTACTACACGTTCTGCCATCTTTACATTATTTTCCAGTCTTTCTCTGATTGTCCCTATATCTGGTATCTCCTTGTGTGCTTGCTCACAATGGGAAAATGAACGGACAAAGAACCGACAGCGCACTTGTACCAACCAACAGGAAAGGAAGAAAGCATGTCAGAAAGGATAATCCCTTGTGGGACCCAACTCATAGGCTGTACAAGGCACAGCAGGCTTGACGTCCCAAACTCAGCTCGCTGCAAAGAGCGATGTAATGTAACATGGACTTCTGGTTTGAGGGGTGGCCATGCATCCAGCCAAAACGTCAGGCTTCTATTGCCATGAGAAAGGAGAAGAGGGGATATCGGAATACAGCCACTGTGGGCCAAGAGTCAGCAAGCAGGAGGCACTCCAGCTCAGCTGGCACGACCTTCCTCAGGACTACGAGGGACCTGGAACCAGCGAGGCTGGAAAGACAGAGCTGGTGGGAACCGGCAACCGAGACGCAATGGAGATAATTAGGACAAGCAGCTAACTGCGCCGTGGAGCGCCAGCTGCAATGAAGGAGTAAAGTTTCAACAGCAGTTGCTCGCAAATTCCAAACGGTTTCAATGGAGGGCCGTTACAAAATTTCCGTGAATATAAACATGCCCACATACGTCTGTTCACAGTGTATGTGAGTCTGTCTGGGGTTGGGTGAGACTTCAGCTCAGCCTCACCCTGGAAGAGCATCAGAACCGGATCATGTCACACAAGGAGGGCCACCAGTTGATTCTGATTTAACAAGTTACCACATTGTACTAACATGCAATTCCTTTAAAGCCAGCCCTTGTTCTGTGTTGTGTTGATGCCTGCTACTTATGCAGCGAGCGCAACCCTCGTGTCTCAGCTGAACTCAAAGCAGCCTGGAGCATGAGCCCTCTCTCCTCCCACGTGCTGGTGTGTCAACTCCCTGCCAACCTGGCTCGAGGAAAGGGTGCCGATGCTTCCAAAACCCAGGCTCCTCTCCAGGAATGAGGGCACCACCTTCAGAAGGGTGTAACCACTGGCCCTTGCCTTCCCGTTCCCAGAAGCACCATGGAGGGGAAAGGATTCTAGAACTCTCCACCACTGTGTATAAACAATAAGGTGTTCCTAGTGAGGTGGCCTCATCAGAAAATGGAGGAGAAAGGCAGACCTACCTCATTTCTTATTGGTGTGGCCTTGTGAGGTTGTCATGGGCTGGAAGTCAGGAGCCGGCACAGAACAACAGCTGGGGTCCGGGTGATTCTGGCTTTGAGCTTGGCTCTGGTGCTACTAGAGTGGCCAACAATCCTGGTTTGTCCGGAGCTGAAGAGTTTCCGAAATGTGGAGGAAATGTCTGCTAAATGAAAACTGGGACGCTTGATCACCCTGCTACCAGACAGGTGATCTGGAAAGTTCTTTAACATCTCTGAGCTTCCGCTTCCCCATAAACAAAATGGGCACCAAAGCCCGCCTTGTAGAAAGGCTCCAGGGAACAGAGGCGCCTCCCAGAGAGCCACCAGCTTTACTCAGAATCTTTTTTTAAAAAGAAAAGATTTATTTATTTATTATATTTACAGTGTTCTGCCTGCAGGCCAGAAGAGGGCACCAGATCTTATCACAGATGGTTGTGAGCAACCATGTGGTTGCTGGGAATTGAACTCAGGACCTCTGGAAGAACAGCCAGTGCTCTTAACCGCTGAGCCTTCTCCCCAGCCCCAGATTCTTAATGTAGTTAACTGCCCCTTCGCTCCCCTTATTTCCAACTTTATGATAGCTGGTGGCCTCCTCAGGAAGAGACCTGCAGTACCCTGCAAAGCAGTCACAGTAAAAGGCTTCCTCCAAGTATGTAGTACATTGTCTCCAGGGAAGCCTCCCTTCCAACTTCCGGGTCCCCTACCCCATTCTGGCCCGAGTCAGCCCCTGATGTCCGCATACCCTTCCAGTACAGTTAAGGTTTTGCTTAGTCCTGATGCTTCCCTTCTACAGCCCCAGGCCTGTGGTCTCATTTGTTCTGGCTCTGCTTAGCTTTACATCTCCGAAAGAGCCCCACCTACGACCTCGTCTGCCCTCACCTTGATTGCATTTGAGAGTGCTTCCTAAAATTAATTGCTGAGAGAAGAAGAGCCAGCAGCTACATACTGGAGTTTCTCTGTGGAAGGAAAAACATGCGCCATTCATTCCAAACGAATTGCTTCATAGCGGTGACTTCACCCAGCCCCAGAAGGAGCTAAAGTGCTTAGGATGCAGCTCCGCACAGCTCATAGAAGGTGCGAACTCGCAGGAATGCTGGAACCTTGTCCAATTCACAAGCGAATGCCTTCCACCCTTTCTGGCCAGCCTCCAGAGAGCAGAATGGGAGACACACGCATGGCAGCTGCACATTTCAGACGGAGAAGGGACGCTGTGGGGAAGAGGCCAGCACGTGGCTGTTTCTTGCTTGTGTTTTTGTGTGTTTTGTGTTTGGTCTTTTCCCAAGAAAGAAACACACGGACATAGAGCCCAGAGTTGAACCTGTGCTCCAGTCCCTTCCTGAGGAAGCCATCAGACAGAAGCCACCATCCAGAAGTTACCAGAACATCGACCACCACCCCACCCCCACTAGGACAAAACAGCTGAAACTGGGACACTTAGCATAGGAACGGAACGAGTGGAGGCTTTCCTAAGGTGCTGTTCCCAGGTCTTTCTGAAGAGGCAGTCAATCTCTCCAAATCCCAAGTGTACAGCTAGGAGCCACAGGATGTCCTAAAGTAACAGGACCCAGCCTTGGAGCCTCCTTAGAACCCAAGGCCAGAGGGAGGACTGTTGCTATGGGAATAACCTGTGGTTTGGCTGGGACTGTAGAAACCAAGACTACATAACGCTAAGAATAAACAGTTCTTTCCTGGGAACCACATGTCAGGTACGGTGCTAACCCCTGGCACAGCCCACAACAGCTGCCGAGGTAGCAGCATGGCATGTGCTGTTAGTACCTGGCCCACGGCCCTCCGTCTTCCCACAGCTGTGCTCCTTAGAGCACTCAGAGCCACGGGGCAATGCTTGTTCCTCCACCCCACGCCAGCAATAAGCTTGAGACATTTACACCCAGACAGCGACAGCAGTTGGCATATAAACACCCCAGATTCCTTTCTTTTGGGGCACACTGAAGTATGTTCCACACTGTTTGCGAAGCTCCCGGGAGACCAACCTCCAGGCTCACAGCAGAGACCTGCTCACATTCCCCTTTTTCCTTCCTCTGTATGCCTCCTCCCTCTTCCTTGCTCCTAGAGTCATTGTTAAATGCATCCCTTCAGTCAAGGGGCCAGAGTCTTTTTTAAGGAGACTACCTGGTTATTGGGCCACCCTATATGAGTCCTGTTTTATCAATGGAGCATCCATATTTAGAGATTCCCCTCGCTTACAGAAGTGAGAAACAGTGGCAGAGGTGGGACCCAGAACTGATGGCCACTCATAATGGATGGATCCCATCAACTCCTAGGAGCCTGGCACCTACCTCGGAAGGAACTAGAATTCCAGCTCCCATCTAAATCACAGCTGGCTCCATGCTCAGGTTCCAGCTCCCCACAAGGCAGCAGTCCGGATGCAATGGTAAAAAGCAATCCTGGAGGAGATTCTGACAAAGACAGAAGCCACTCACAAAGACCAATCACCGTAAGTCTTTTTCTGTGGAGTTCTCATACCTGGACCAAGTCAGCAAGACACACAGCCCAGCTGCCAGGAAAGCCGGGCCAGTATCACCATACTGCCAGTACAGTTGACAGGACAAAGGCTGTGCCTACTCAGCCTGCATGGTCCTGGAGGTAGCGGACCCTCCAAGTGGGTCCTGAGCTAGCCTTCCGTGGCTACATCATTCAAAAGATGCTTGAGCCAAAGGAACCCATCCCCCGCCACCCCAAGGACTGTTGAAGTCCAGAAGAATAGAATGTGCAGTCCTGGAGACTGCCAGTGGGGATGTACTTCAAGTCAGGAGGCCACAACTCTTACAGATCACGGAAATGGACGCCAAGAGGAGGAATAACTCCCAGTGGCCCCTTAACAGAGTTTGGAAGACCAACACTCAGTTCAGCTCAGCATCATTCCCAGCCACTGTGCCTGCTCTGCTCTCCATGGTACGTTCAATGGGAAAACTATTCTTCCCCGCACTTTGCCTCTCTTGTCATCCCAGCAGCCGGGTGAGGATGCTGTAGTAGGGACCACTTCCTCATCTCCCAGGAAAAGAATCAGAAGTCCAGCATCACTCCACTAAAGCCACTTGGGCCTTTAGTTCCTCGTGGCTCTGAGGGAAGGAAAGAAACCAAGGCTAGAGACAGGACCTGGTGGGTGGGGAGGGGAGCTCCCAGAATCTTCCCAAAGGCTCCCAGGGACTAGCTGTCGTGGAGTGAAATCTGTCTAGCTTGAACAGATCTAAGTCTCAAAGGCATTTGGGTGTCTTAGCCATTCCTCTTCATACCTGTCCTGTATCAAGCTTTCTTGTCAGACTTTCTTTGGACCACCAGCTCCCAAATAATGACATGGAGATTTATTATTAATTATGAAAGCTTGGCCTTAGCTTAGGCTTGTTCCCAATTAGTTCTTACAACTTAAATTAACCTGTTTCTATTAATCTATGTTCTGCCATGTGGCTCTTTACCTCTCCTCTATTCCGTATATCTGACTCCCTTCTTGTCTGACTGGCAAAATTCCTCATGCCTCAGATTCTTCCTGAGTTCCTCTCTCTCCCTGGAAGTCCCGCCTATTCTCTCCTGCCATTGAGCTATTGGTCATTAAGCTCTTTATTAAACCAATCAGAAGGCACCAGGAAGAGACACATCTTCTCAGTGTTCAAAAAGATGATTTCACAAAGTTGTCCACTCCCACACCAGCTACCAAGTACACATGCCATGAAGGATTCCAGTTTTTTTAAAAAAAAATATTTATTTATTTAATATGTATACAATATTTTGTCTGTATGCATGCCTGCAGGCCAGAAGAGGACACCAGACCCCATTACAGATGGTTGTGAGCCACCATGTGGTTGCTGGGAATTGAATTCAGGACCTTTGGAAGAGGAGGCAACGCTCTTAACCTCTGAGCCATCTCTCCAGCCCAGGATTCCAGTTTTGTCAATTAAAATTTATTAATAGGGCCCTCAGTACTCCCTCCTCCAACAAGACAATCAGAGCAAGAGACCACGGCTAGCCCTCTTTGACGGCCAGGGTTTTCTGCTGGTAGCTGGCCGGGTTTAATGTGACTTTCTCAGAACTTCTGGGTCTTTAAATGAAAAGTGACCTGGCAGGACAGGAAAAGAGTTGAGCTGGTGGACCTTCTGTTTTTTTCGGATTGGCAGCCAGACTTCTCAGCCTGCAAGCCCTTCATTGAGTCGCAGACAATGTGTGAGAGCACCCCCAGAGGCAACTGTAAGCCATCACAAGATAGTGAGGTGGGTCAGCATGCAAGGTATGTTATGTCTGTTGAGATTGCAAGTTGACAAAAACAGACACAGGGTGGTGATGGCCAAGAAAACAGAAGAAGATGAGGCACAGAGCCATGTGTTTGGCAGCTGTGCCAATGATTCCTGCTGAGGCTTAGAATGTTCTAGAACCTGGAATGATCAGCGGTCTCCATGTGTGCCTAGAATGTTAGGAGTTTGACGAATCAGGCGCCAAGTGGCAAGACCAAGCCTCAGACTATACAGCTGGTGTGAATGGGGGGACAGAGGAGGTGGGCAGGGATCAGGTACCAGGGTCACTGAGGCACTAAGCATGGGGAGGTGGGTGGAACAGCAGGGCTGATCTGTCCCCTCTCTGTGCATGTGGCTACTCAGTTGTAACATGAACGGTCAGGCCTGCTTGTTTGGGTTTCTATCCCTCCCCGTCCCCCAGCGGTTTAGTCCCAGAGAAAATCACATCAAGATCTCTATAAATTATAAGCTGATTGGCCCATTTGCTCTAGCCTCTCATTGGCTAACTCTCATATCTTGATTAACCCATTTTTCTGATCTATGTTAGCCATGTGGCTAAGTTCCTTTTTTCAGTGGGGCTGCTCACAACCTGCTGCTTAGGTGGTCTGGGCAGGAGTGCGAGGAATCAACTTCCTCCTTCCCAGAATTCTCCTGTTCTCATTACATCATTTCTACTTCCTGTCTGGTTTTCCCGCCTATATTTCCTGCCTGGCCAATCAGCATTTATTTATAACATGATTGACAAATGACAAACAATTCTCCCGCTCCACTCAGTTCTCTCAAGAGGCTGGGATGTAGGTCTCCCCCAGACTCCTGTCTTAGAAATGAGGGCTAGAAGAACCATGAATCCAGCCAGGCTTAGATTAGGCACCAAAAGTCTGCCAGCAGGAGCCCCTCATCTCAGTTTCAATCTAGCCTAAAGAGAATATCCCCTACTTGCTCCCAGAGCACCATCGGCATCTGATGATGAGGACAGCAGTGGAAAGGGCCCAAAGAAGCTGAGACAGGCCTGAGGGGGGCCAAGTTCTTAATGTTACCCAGTTGTGCCGTGCTGGGAGGCTGGCCTGGGACCTGGGCAACCAGAGTGCTATGACTAGGATAGGCCGGGAAAGAGGAGTGAGTCAGCCAGAGGCAGCAGCCAAGCCGCCATTTGCCTGTGGCTCCTGGAGCAGGAGCAGGCTCTGCAGATGTCTGCCTAGAGTGTCGAGGGCAGCTGCTGTGGCCAGGGGTCTGCCTGGGGTGCTCTGTGTTGAGCATCAGCCTTCATGCCCTCTTTGCCTAAAAGTCCAACATTGTTTCCCAAGAACTAAGTCCCCCAAGGGTATCTGAGACGCTCAAGGTTGTGTACTCTGAGAATATGGGGAGGCCGGACCTGGCTGATATTGTAAGATGGGATCCAAGGCCATCCAAGATGGCCCGATAAAGGGAATATAAGACATGCACACACGCACGCACGCAGGAATGCCTCAGCCTCACCAAGTGGCCTTCTGACCCCTAAAAGGTCTGCTTGTCATTCACAGTCCAAATCAGTGCCTGTCTCCAGTCTCTGCTGTGCACAGCAGACAGATGGCACCAGGTTGAGTCGAGGGAAAGAACCCTATCCAGATACCAGCCTCCAGTCAGTGTCCTGCTCAGCCCAGAAAAGAGCTTGCAGGTGTATGTACCATGCAAACTCTGGCCCTGGCCCTTGTCTACATCCTGCTGGGAAGAATGTGAGTAAGTGAGAGCCCAGGATCCCTACAATCCCCCCTGGGAAGCCAATCTTGTCCCAGAGTTTGCTATTCCAGAGGACTGGGGACAAGGCCCATGTCATAGCCAGTACTCTACTGGTCAGGTGGGAGCAGAGAGCTAAATTCTACAACAGGACAGAAGCCCATTGGCCTTTGAGGAAGGACAGTAGCCTCAGGAGTGAGATAGGAAAGGCATGTCATTAAGGCAGCGAAGATCAGATATAGATGATGTGTAGTGTGGCTACAGATCTAGACCCTGAGTGGAGATGGTTTATCTTCCACCCCTTCTGAATCCTTCTCCTGGAACCTCCCTTTCCAATACTTCCCCCTACTTCCCTGCATGTAGACACTACTGTGGCATCTCTCAGATGCCTGGCACCTCAACCCTCTGGGCCAAAGGAATAGACTCAAGATTGAGCTGGTGACCCCACCAGACTGACCACAATCCTTCTTCAGGACTCCAGACAGCAATATGAGACAGGTGGCCTGGCCAGCAGTAGCAGGCGCGTGAGTGGAGAGACGTTGTATTGTGGTTTTGTCCAGCCTTCTGCAGTCTCTGCTCTGTTCCTCCCTCATCTGATGGCTTGCACTGCTAGGTGGGCCGCTTGGTCTTAGGCTGGCAGTGTTTCATTTCTGGCATGGGTAGCTGGGGACGGGGTCCAGCTCTCAGCAACCAGCCAGGACCCCATCCTCAGTGCAAATGGAGCATTGTTGGCCTCCCTGGAGCAGCGCCCTGACCTGATCCCACCTCGAGCAGAGCCTGAACCGTCCACGAGTCTACTTGCCTTTCTGCCTCGCCCTCTCCAAAATGGTCAGCTTAGAGGGTAGACCCTACCCAGTGACGATCACAGAGGTGCTAACTGCGGTCCCAAAATGGAGTCAAACTCTGAGAATGTGAAGCCAGGGAAGGCCAGGAGGGGGCACTCTCTCGCATGTGCTAAAGAGCGAGAACTGTCAGAAGAGACTGCCAGATCCACAGTCCAACAGGAAGGCCTTCGTGCTTCACACAGAACACCCAGAACATCTCGGCTCAGCCTAACGGCCTGTCCAACATGGACCGATGCCACTCTTGTTACTGAACCTCTCGGCCAAGGATAATTGCTTCAAGACAACTTACGCAACCCCTTCCATGTTACCTTTTAGAACCCTCACCAGGCTGGGAGTGTGACTTAGCAGTAGAACATTTGTCGAGCATGCACAAAGCTCTGGGGTTCTGCCCTCCACACTGCACCATAAACAAAAGCAAAACTCTCCTCTTCCAGTGTCTCCCTGAATATTCTACATTTCCCCCGTGCTGTGTGAGTTCTGTTGCCCGGCATTCCTGATCCAGCTCTCTCTTATTTATTGTTATTTATGTTTTATTCATGAATCTGGTTTTTAAAAATCTGTGTTGGCCCAATCCAGCAGGGAGTCAGTCATGAAGAAGTTCAGGAGGTGGCAGTGACCGGTGGGGCAAGTGGCGGCAGTACTGAGTTTGGTTCTGTGTAGGAGAGCGGGGGAAGGTGGGAGTGGGGACAAGTTAGTGATAGTTTAAAAGCTGGGTCAGCTCCCATAGGGACAGGCGAATATAGGACAGGTAAGGGGCAGACACTGAGCCAGCAGGAGTCAAGCAACATACTGACATAAAGTTTGAAGCATCTATTGTATGCCTGGCAGTCCCCCCTCCCCCAGATGACACTGTGTTGACTGTCAGGTTCAGTCCTGCTCCACAAGGAAGAGACTCTATAGAGAAGACTGACAGCGGAGCAATAGGAGGGCAGGTGACCAAGCTGCAGTGATGTCAGTTCTGAGAGTCAAGGGAACAGCAGAGTTCCTGTGGGCTGACTCTCCAGAGACACAGACCTATGACCAGAAAAGCCAAGGTTCTGTAGCTCAGAGGGAAGAGGACATCCCCAGATAAGGAATGCAGAAAAAAAGGTCCTGAACCTGGACTGTGGCATAGGGCTGATGAGGCTGGACACACTGTCTGCTCAGAAAGATTTCACCGCTAAGGCAGTGCTGGTGTGTCGTTCAATATACAAGCCCTGGAGGGGCAGAGCCTGCCTGCCTAGGCAAGGGACAGACAGACTGATGATGGAAAACCCAGGATTCAGCTTCTAAGAGCCAGGCTCATTTCGCTGTTCTCTAAGCTCACCTTGCATGGACATTCAGTGAATAGTGGAATCCAGAAGCTGAAATTATAACCCCTCCACACACGCTGGTCGCCTAGTTAGAAGAAAGCTGCTGCCAAGATCCTAGTGAGATGGAATGCCCAGTCCCAGCCCTGTGTGCCCTTGCCATGTCATGCCTACCTCCTCTTCCACCTAAGTCCTGGCAGGATTGCTCCTAGATTACTAAGATGTGGATATGAGACGGTAAACCCAAAAGCGACTGTCACCATCAAATACTCAGGACAGATTTATCGACAGCAGCTCTCGGCCACCTGCACACCTGAGATTGTGAGGGGATGCCCAGGACGGCAATGTGGACTCAGACAAGGTGGCTATGAGGGAGTCTCTACCATGCTTCCTGATCTTGCCTCAGATCACATGACAAACTCCAGAGATCAAGCAAGTGACCTGGAGATAAAGCAAGGGTGGACCAGACTGGCTCGGCATCAGCCTGGCTGCTGAGCAGAACAGCGTGCAGGTCTGCTGATATCAAACCTTCCAAGTCTCGAAAGCAGCCAGAAATGCAGATGTGTGTGTGACGGCTCCAACTTCCAAATGCTGGCGATCAGACTTGTTTTTAAGAAAACACCATATGGTTCGAAGCAGGCGTAGCTTTGGAGACTAGCTCACGGGCTGCCTCTCTGAGGGTCTCTAGTGCCTGACTTCTGTGGGTTGGCGTGTGTCGGGGGTAGAGAGAGAAAAGAATCAGAGGAGGGAGATTCTTTCAGATCATCAGGCGGCACAGTCGCACACTGGGCATGGTCCAGAGGTGGCAGATATTAGAGCAGCCCAATCGCCCTGCAATGGCTCATGCTGGCCTTCCACAGCCTTCCTGTCTTGTCAGGACTCAAAAGTAATGGCTGCCCCATGTGACTGGAGCTGGGTAACTAAGTCCCTTCCTTAAAGTTGGTCCTTTGAGTAGGATGCACTGAACTTCCCACAGCATCCTAGAGAAGTCAGGGAAGCACAGAATGATCTAGAGATATGCTCTGTAACAAAATTTTCTGTGCCTCAGTTTCCACATCTCCGACCATGGAAGGCCAACAGAAATAGGATGACAGATGCAGACAAGAAAGCTCAGAAAACGGACTTGCTCCATGTTTTTAGAGGCAGGGTCTCGCGTGTCCCAGGCTGACCTTGACTTCACCGTGACTGAGGAGGAGCTTGAGGACCTCTGCTCCCCAGGATTACAGGACTGCTGTGCTCCCCAGGATTACAGGACTGCTGTGCTCCCCAGGGTTACAGGACTGCTGTGCTCCCCAGGGTTACAGGACTGCTGTGCTCCCCAGGGTTACAGGACTGCTGTGCTCCCCAGGGTTACAGGACTGCTGTGCTCCCCAGGGTTACAGGACTGCTGTGCGCCTCCAGTGCTATTTCAAACCCAGGACCTTGCGCATGCTAGGCAAGCCCTCTATCAACCGAGCCATAGCCCCAGCACCAACCTGGCTTGTTTTGAACTTCAATTTAAACAGCTGTGGGGCTGGGGAGATGGCTCAGAGATTAAGAGCACTGGCTGCTCTTCCAGAGGTCCTGAGTTCAACTCCCAGCAACCACAGGGTGTCTCACAGCCATCTGTACTGAGATCTGGCGCCCTGCTCTGGCGTGCGGGCACACATCGAGGCAGAATGTTGTGTACATAATAAATAAATAAATCTTAAAAAAAAAATTTAAACAGCGATGATTTGCAAAATGGAAGGTGTTCTCAGAGAGGAATGGCAGGCAGGTCCCCAATCTCGGCCTTGGACTCTGAACTCCTCATCTGGGCCCGGATCCTTCATGGAGAAGCTTCTTCATGGTAAAAGGTGGCGGTGGCGTAGAGGAGGCAAGAACTAGCTTTCCCAAGCCCCCTCTCTAAGCCAATGTGGTCGCTTGCTGTGATCATGGGCACACTCCACTCAGGCTATTTCCACCTCAGTAGGAGAGAAGACATTTCCCCTGGAGCCCCCTTGTTTCTACCAGCTCCTGGGTGCCAGGGTCCATGGTGAGACCTGCCTCTGTAGTCCAAACCGAAGTTCTTCTGCACATGCTCAGAGACCCCTTTATCTTAATTAAGCATAAAAATTAGGAAATTCCAAACTAAGCTTTCCCGAATTGTGTGGGTAGAAGAAATGTTTGAATTCGCTTTCTTGGCTTTGTCTTTGCAAGGCAAGCGCTTCCAAATGTTTGGCCCAGTCCCTTGGCCTCAGCCTCCCCCTCATTGCCTGTCCTCAGGAGGAAGGCTCCACAGATAAGGGGGGAGTAGGTCTGAGCCAATCAGAGGGCCATACACTGACCGTGGATGACCCCTGGCTGGGTCTTCCCAACACCTGGATGACTGGCTGCTCTGGACTTGCTCTGTGCCAGCTGCGCTTGGCAGCAGCCCTCCGTCAATCAGGGGCTTGGGTCTGGAAACGTAGAAAGCTACAAACAAAGGCAGGGGTGAGAGGGTAACGCCTGGTTAGGAAACATTGAAATTCAGCCTGGTTGCCTTCCAGGCCTAAGAACAGGCTGTTCGGTAGTTTGCAGGGCTGAAGGGACTGATGGAGGAGGAGGTGCAGCCACCATCTTGCAAGATGAGTAAAGCCCTCCATCAGGCCTGCTCATCTGGAGGAACAGCACTGACGAGACACAGAAGGGTCAGACCAAGGCTCTGGGCTTGTGTGTAAATGACTCCCGTGTCACTGTGACCAGAACACCTGACAGAAACAATGTAAGGTGAGAAATGGTCCTTCTGGTTCTTGATTGCGGATGGAGTTCCTGCCCACCATTGTCAGGGAAGGAGTGTGGAATTCCTGGCAGAGGGATCATGGGATAGGAGACTCTACTTCTACCAGCTATGAGCCACCCCCTAAGATGCCCACAACCTCCCCATGTAGTATCACTAGCTGGGAAACAAGCCAGCAACACATGAACCTGTGGACACATTTCAGAGTCAAACCACCACACCTTAGAACCAAGCTTACTACTTACTAGATGGGAAGATGAGGCCAATTACCTTAATCCGTTCCTGTTGCTATAACAGAATACTTGAGACTTGGTGGTTTATAAGAAACAGAGGTTTATTTAGCTCACATTTCTGGAGACTGCAAAGTCTAAGATCACAGGGGCTTCTGTATTGCTTTTAATTCATAGCAAAGAGTGGTACCTTACTTCATAATGACCTGTTCTCATGATGGCTGGCTGAGTCCCATGAGGGCAAGAGCCTCACTGACCCAACTCTGAGAGCCCCACCCCACCTCCTGTCTCTGCTTCACTGAGACCACATTCTACACAGGTTCTGGGTGGGCACACTGTGGTGCCATACACCTATCTATTTCTGACAGAGAGGTGGCATAAAGATTAACACAGAGCAGCGAGAGGACTCGAACAAGAACTGCTGTGTGCATCTTGGTGTCATAAAATAGCGCTCCAGAGACCATCCATGGCCTCCAGAACCCAGTAGAGAAGAAAACCGTGTATTGACAGAGGCTCTCCCAGTGCCATTTATCCATCCACACTCTAACCGCCTTCCCACCCAATCCCCTCACAATGAATTGTTACTAATGGCCCATTCTAGTGCAGAACTATCTGCCTACAGTCAAGGATGCTAGAAGACAGCCCAATGTGGTCACTCGGTGGCATTGTGAGGATGTTGCTCTGTTTCCCAACATCTCACATCAGAAGACAAGTTGGAGAGGGTCATGTCACCCTCATTCCCCTAACATGCCCTGAGCAACAGACTCATTGCTCCCCTTGGACATTTGGAGTCACATTCTTGATCGTGTTTAACAAGTCAGAAGTGGGGACCCAGCTCTGTCACACGTCCTCACCTCACTGTCTGACCTTCATAGGCCAGTTTAACCAGATCTACCTTCAATTGCTTCCTGCTCCTCCCCACCCCCTGTATTTCCTGACATTTGACTTGATTTTTTTCCCTCTCAGCTTGCTTTTATCCCAATTAGAATTTGAATGTTAGTAAATTGAGTTAAATTTTCTGAGGGCAGAGCTGGAGTGGATTGTTGCATGGCAAACCTGGGGCAATAGAGGCATTAGCATTGGGTGGATCACTCAGGAAGGCTCACGGGGGCATGGCTCCTCGTCTGCCTCAGTCTCAGCTGCTAGTCTTAAGTTCCATAGGCTGGTCTGTATTTAGTTCCATAGGCTGGTCTGTATTTAGTTCCATAGTCTGGTCTGTATTTAGTTCTAGGGGTTCTGGAGAATGGAGTGCTGAGATCAAGGTGCCAGTACAGCCAGGAGTGGAGAGGACCCTGCTCTGAGCTTTTGTCTAGTTTCTGATTTCACCCTCGCTTGGTGGAAAGAGCTGGTGGGTGGTTCTCTGGTCTCTCCTCAGAAGGCCACTAATCTCCTCCATCAGGGCTGCTCCCTTCAACCTAGTTACCATCCAAATACACTGCTACAACACCCTCACTAGGGTTATGGTTGATAGTGTTACACCCACAGGCACTGCCCCAACACCCTCACTAGGGTGACTTTCCTCACTCTCTAATCTCATCTAGACCTATTATTTATTTATTTATTTATTTATTTAATTGGTTTTTTCAAGACAGGGTTTCTCTGTAGCTTTGGAGCCTGTCCTGGAACTTGCTCTTGTAGACCAGGCTGCCCTCGAAATCACAGAGATCCACCTGCCTCTACCTCCCTAGTGCTGGGATTAAAGGTGTGCACCACCACCGCCCGGCCCTATCCTACCTTGGGTTCTAATCCTAGGCAATCATTAGATAACACTGGGTATTATACTATGAACAGACCCTTAGAGTAGGAATCTAGAATTGAACCCTACCAGCTACATGACATCTGTAGCCGCTGTGGCTATCTTCATGGAGACAGCAAACAAGTGGAAAGGGGCATTCACCTCTGAAGATGAGGAAGCAGGATGGGCTGGAGGTACCCCTTAGCCTCCCCAATTATATGTTAAAGATGTAAGTGCCAATGGGCTTCTGTTTGGAGGCAGAGACTCAGGAGAACACTTATGAAGTCTTGAGGAAGGGGTATTTGTGGTGGGATTAGTGTATTATGAAAAGTAGGATCTTAAAACAGAAAAGTCCTTCACCAAGATTCAAACTGGCTCCCGTCATGACCTTAGTGTAAATTCCCCCTGTCTGAGCCACCCAGTCTGTAGTAGTTTAGTTACATCAAAGTGACTAAGAGACAAGGTGTCTGAGGAGCAACTACAGAATTCATGGAGCTGAGTAGCTGCTGCTGAACACTATTGGTGCCTGGAAGAGAGAGACCCGGGCTAAGAATGAGTCGCCAGCTAAAGCCAGGTGTTGAGAACTTAAGGGTCCTATGTTAGGTCTAGAGCCTGCCACCCCTTCAGCGATGGACCAACCATGCTCCAGTGGGTGTCCCCAGCTGGAGGGAGACATTGACAGCACGAAGTGGAGTCTTGGGGGAGGAAGAGACAGACACAGCTCTGGAGCCTCCTGTGTATCCCTTCCATTCCTTCTGCCTCTGACCCCAGCCCTAGCTACAAAAACCAAAGCCGCCCAGGTTCTGTCCAGCTGAACAGCAGGAAGGGACAGAACCTCATCTGCATTTGCTTACCAACACCGGGCTCAGAATGCCACAGAGGACCTGGGCTCCCGCAGAGTGCACACGTGCCCCTTTCCTTCATCCCTGCTTCCTGCTGCCAACGACGATCCGAACAGAAATGGCCAGTGAAGATCCCCAAAACACAGATGGTCCTCATAGGACTCTTTTACCAAGAGATCCTATAGCACAGCAATTTCAAATGGCAGAAGTTGGTTCACCTAACTGATCATCTAGGTGGTCTGACTGTGGTAGGGCAAAGCCGGGAAGCATGTGCTTCCAAGTCCTTCTCTGCTTTCAGTGCCCCGTGTCAGGGCTTGCTCCTGTCTCTTTGTGTCTCCATCACAAGTCCCACAGTGGCTGTTGTTGCAAGGTGAGGAAATAGTAGTGGTTTTATTTACTGGATAATGGTGTCCCCAGAGCCAGATAGATCCAGCACAAAATTCTACCAGCCTTTAAAGAACTAATTCCAATGTCACTCAAATTAGTCCACAAAATAGAGAAGGAAGAAGCATTTCTAACTCTTTTCACAAAGCCATTAGAACCAAATAGTCATACACCCAAGCCAGATAAAGACCCAACAACAACAACAAAATTCAATCTCCCTGATGAGAATATGTGCAAAAATTCTCAACAAAATGCTTGTCAACGCTCCTGGATAGTTTATGTCAACTTGACACAGGCTAGAGTCAACAGAAAGGAAGGAACTGCAATTGAGAAAATGCCTCCACAGGGCTGAGCTGTAGGACTGTCTTCATTAGTGACTGATGGGGGAGGGCTCAGGCCACTGTGGATGGTGCTATTCCTGGGCTGGTGGTCCTGGGTTCTATAAGAACCTGGTTGATAAAGCCAGAGGAAGCAAGCCAGTAAACAGCATCCCTCCATGGCTTCTGCATCAGCTCCTGCCTCCAGGTTCTTGTCTTGCTTGAGACCCTATTTTGACTCCTTCAATGATAATCTACAATATGGAAGTGTAAGCCAAACAAACCCTTTCCTCCACAACTTGTTTCTGCTCTTGGGGTTCCATTGCAGCAATATTAACCCTAACACAAACTGTATTCAAGAAGACATCTAAAAGGTCATTCACCATGATCAAGTTGGTTTCATTCTGAGGAGGCAGGGCTGGTTCAATGCATGTAAATCAATAAGCAATCCAACACAGAAATGGCCAGAAAGCATAGGATCATTTCAACTGCTACAGAAAAGGCTTTTGACAAAATCCAAAATCCCTTCACCATAAATAAAGACTACTTATCACAAGCTAAGAGCCACTATTTTGCTAAATGGAGATATTTGAATTCTAACACCAGTCTGATGTGCTGAGGATGGGATAGGACAGGAGCAACCCAGCCAGGAATTTCCCGGGAAGGATGCTGTTGTCTCTCCAGCAGTTTCTAGCCGGTACCCGTGGCCCTGGCTCACGTCACTTCCTCTGCCTTTGAAGCCAGGAGCCTTGCTTCCTCAGCCCCACTTCCATGACCTCATGGCTATTCTGAGTGTGCCCCCACATCCTCTCATTTCTAAGAGTACTTGTAATTACACTAGGCCAGCCCAGTTAATAAGGGTGGTTGATATCTGTTTATTGTTTCATCTAATTCTGTTGTGTCTCTTTTGGAGACAGGGTCTCACTCTGTAGTCTAGACTGGCTTTGAACTCACAGCCATCTTCCTTGCCTCTACCTTCCAGGTTGGGAATACAGGCGTGAGCCATGGCACATGACTCTGAGAATGTAGATTTACCGTGGCATTGCTACCAAGTCATGGTTCCCTCATATTCTAGTCCACTGAAGGGTTTCTCAACTTCAGGCAAAAGAATACTCATCTGAAAAACAGAGATAGTGGGGGGTTATGCAAATTTCCCAAAGTCATGCATAACATAGTGGCCATACTGGAAGTCCCAGAACCTGACTCTGGAACCCACTGATCCTGCACCACAAAACCTCCATAATACAAAATGCCTACTGTGTGCCTAGCCAGAACTGTTTCAAAAGAAACCTTTAACTTTCAAGTTCACTACGTCATGAGCTGAGGCCATCAGGGTCCGACTCTCTGCACTTTATAAGACTCATGTTGCTGCCTGCTGCTTCTGTGACCTAGCTCTGGGTCTGGGGGAGGTTGAATTGACAAGTTCTTCTCTTAAGCATCTTTACAGAGCAAGACTGAAGCCGAAATGAGAGGCACCAAACCATCCCTGGAACAGGACGCAGAAGAATTCTCACGCTTCCCTTGAGGGCAGTGAGTCGGGAAGATCTCTGAAAGAGGCTCTGTGGGGTGGAGACTGAGCCTCCCAATGGCAGGTGTGGACACCAGCAGGCAGCTGGTGTAATCACTTCAGTGAAGAACAGATCAGCTGCACCGGTCGATCCTGTGAATGTGGGCTAAAGCAAAATTGTTCCATCAGCAAAGGGGCTCCTACGCTGTGCCGATCCTGCTCCCCCTGGCTGTGAGGAAGGTCTGCTGAAGGGGAAGTTTTGCCAGCCTGCTCTGAGCTCTCACGTGTTGGCACTCTTGCTGGCATCAGCCCTTTAATACTCTCTGACACAGGTAAGACGTGACTCAACGTTTCTATCAACTCTTTGCCCCAAAGGCCAATTAATTTCTTTTTTAATGTTTTATTACATTAATGCATTCTTTCTTGCATTCATCTGTATGTGCATGTGTGGAGGGGAGGAGCCTGTAGAGGTCAGAGGTTAACTTGCAGGAGTCTTTTCTCTCCTGGGCCCATGGGGATCCCAGGGATGAAACTCAGCTCCTCAGGCTTGGCAGCAAACACCTTTGGGTGCCGAACCATCTCAGCAACCCAAAGAATTTCCAAAGGCAAGAAATAAGGAGTGTTAGCGGCAGCACCTCGTCAGATTCCACCATCCTGAGTGCTAACGCCTGCTACCGCTGAGTCCACGTGCCGGATGCCCAGGTTCCACCATCCTGAGAGTTAAGGCCTGCTGCACGCTGCCAGATGCACCTGCCGCAGTAAAGACTCCAAAGATGCCTTCTGCACTGAGGGCTCAGGACCCAGCTGAGAGCTTAGCCTTATTCAGTCACCTGGCACCAGGAAAACTTTAAGAGAAGATTAAACAGGTAAATGAAACTGCCCCTACAGAAAAATGCCATTTTCTGCTAAATTAGGGGGAAAGAGGGAGGGGGAGAGGGGAAGGGGGAGAGCGAACAATCCCTGGCTGCTCCCCAGAGAAACTCAGTGAAGTCAACAGCGTCATGCTGTGTTTCCCAGGCAGGAAACTGAGGCCCCAGAAGACACCGTTTCTCCACCCCACTCAGTAGATAGTGAGGCCACATTTTTGACGAAGCCTTTTCAGGCTGCAGAAACCATGCTGCCTTCCCATGACAAAAGGAAAAAAAATAAATAAATAAGCACACGCGGAGTTTCTGGCCTCGCCTCCCACACCCTTCTCAAGTCACCACTTAATATTCAAATGTGCAAAATTTCCACACTGGGGAATCAAAAGTCCAAAGATTTTTCCCTAGAAGGCCTCTGAGCTTAATTTCTCACAAATGGCCCCAAGGATGGAAAAAGTCTCCCAAATTGAGACTGGCAGGAAAACCGGGGCCCACGTTGTCTGATTTTCTTCTCTCCTTTCTTGGCGCCACTATGCTCAGCTCACGCCAATGGAAAATTCCCAAGTGCCAAGCCGTTCTCAGATAATCTGCACGCAAAAAAAAAAAAAAAAAAGGAAACGAAAACTCCTATTAAGAGAGCTCAAGAGTGGTGAAGGGGGCGCTCCAGCCAAAACATATCTTTTTTTTCCGATTCCTGACATCTTTTTCATGTGGATCACGAGGCTTGCATCTAATCTTGGCTGTGACGACTTCAGCCTGTTGCTGGCTCTGGGGCTTGAGAGAACCCCAAGGCCAGAGAGCCTGACCTTGGACAGAGCTGGACCTGATAATGCCATGAAAGAGAGAGAAGGGTCCCCACAGACCACGAAGACAAAGCCTGTTATGTGGGGTTTGTCAGACAGCAGTAAAGTGCTCACTGGGGGCACCTGAGACCGACTTCAATCCCTGGCAGCCATGTAAACAGCCAGGCAGGGCAGTCCACCCTTGTCACTCCCATGATCACAGTGTTGGGAGGGAGTGACCGGAGGATCCCTGGGATGCGCTGGCCTCTCAGCCTGGCCTAATTGGCAAGTTCTAGGTCCCAATGAGGAATCCTGGCTCAAAAAACCACAGGGAAGACCTGAAAAGGTGGATCAGGGAGTAAGGTGCTTGCCGTGCAAGTTTAATGACCTGAGTTCAATCCCTGGAACCCATGTAAGAGGGGAAGGAGAGAACTAGCTCCCCAAAGTCTTCTTCGACCTCCATGCCCATTTCATAACACACAGAGAGACAGAGAGACGAGAGCTAGAGATAGAGAAAGCGGTTATGTAATGTTTTATTTGTAGAACAAAAGTCCACGTCCCTCTCCTGTTGTCTCACATCAACGATTACATTGGAGTATCCACTCAGCCAGTTTATGAAGCCCCTATGTGCTAGACCTTACTTAAAACTAAGCATTCGAGCTGGGCGGTGGTGGCGCATACCTTTAATCCCAGCACTCAGGAGGCAGAAGCAGGCTGATCTCTGTGAGTTCAAGGCCATCCTGGTCTACAGAGCAAGTTCCGGTGCAGCCAAGAGTATTCTTACACAGAGAAACCCTGTCTCAAAAAACCAAACCAAACCAAACCAAACAAAAGCCTGAGTATTCGCTGTGAAAGAAGCCTGCCAGAGGTTTGATGACCGTCACCTTGACAACAAAGACAAGTACTGGAAATAGCAGGAGTTCTCAGAAGCCAGATATGCCTGAGATGTTCACCATGTTTCAAGGTAGAAGGCAGACAGACAGACTTGAGTTCTGTGCACACCACCTATATGCTCAGGGGCCTTGTTGCTTCTCCGCTGCTGTAATAACCACTGTGACTGAAGGGTCTTAAGGAGGGCAAGGTTTGCTTCAGCTTACCCTTCCTCGTCACAGTCCATCAACGAGAGAACCCAAAGCAGGAACCTAGAGACAGGAGCAGAAGTAGAGGCCATGAAGGAACCCCGCTTATTGGCTTGCTTCTCACGGCTTGCTTAACCAGCTTTCTTATACCCTCCAGGACCACCTGCCCAGGGAGGAAGACACCCACAGTGGGCTGGGCACTCTTATATCAATAATCAATTAAGAAACTGCCTCTCAGACATTCCTACAGGCCACTTAACGGGGAAAATTCTTCAACTGAAGTTACCTCCTTCCAAGTGACTCTAATTTGTATCAAGTTGCCAAAATCCTAACCAGCACACTCCAGGCTGACCTCTGACCCCGCATCTGACTGAGTGAGCCCAAATAGAGGCTTGGCTCAGTACAATCTGGTCATCCTTTGTCTTTTCTTTGTCCCTTCAATCCTCTGCAACGAAGCAATTCATTCATTCATTCATTCATTTATTCCTCTCCTTCTTTTTTCCTGTTTCTTTTCTTTCCCATTATGTCGCCCAGACTGACCTCAGATGACAGCCTCCTGTCTCTGCCTCCCAGATGGTGGGATCTCTGGCACATTCCACCACTTTTTACCACTCCAGCCTGAGAGTGGTGTCAGCCATAGAAGAACAAACAACTTCCTTTTGCTTTACTGAAGTTGGTCTCTTTTCTTCTGTCCCCCTCTTTACCTGGGACTCTGGGATTTAGTCACATGGCATTGCCAAAGGGTAGATTCTACCTCCAGGTCAGGGCTGCATATTCCAAAAACTGTGAGCAAGAGCTTAGACTTAGAGATCTCGCCTTGAGCTTGGGTTCAAATGCTATCTTCGTTATAATTTGGTTTGTCCCATTGCATTTAGGTTGATCAATGTTTTTTTTTAATATTTATTTATTTATTTATTTATTATACAATATTATGTCAGTGTATATGCCTGCAGGCCAGAAGAGGGCACCAGATCCCATTACAGATGGTTGTGAGCCACCATGTGGTTGCTGGGAATTGAACTCAGGACCTTTGGAAGAGCAAACAATGCTCTTAACCTCTGAGCCAAATGTTTTACTGGCAACGCAGGCAACCGGGTCCACAAGCCCACCTCATGCCCACGAAATTCCTGTCAGCTGTGCTCAAGGAACAGCAGTGTCTCTCCATGTGAGGAACAAGAAGATGTGGAGATTGGGGGTAGGGGCAGCAGGCAGCAGAGAAATTTTCATATTTCAGAGCCTCTGAGACATTAAATACTGGGGAAGAAAGCTGCAATGTTCCAAGAGGGGGCCGTGCAGAGAACAAGGCAGAGCTATTAAATACTGACAATAAAGGGACATAAGTGGAAAAATGAGGCAAAAATTGAGAGATTTTTTTTTTAAAAAAAAAGAACACTGAAGACAAGATGCTGTTTAAAAATTAAAATACTAAGGGCCAGCAAGATAGCCCTGAGGATAAGGATGCTGTGGCCAAATCCGACTACCTGAGTTCAGTCTCTGGATTTCATCCCACGGGACAGAAGGAGAGCACCGACTGCAGCTGTCCTCTGACCTCCGGGCACTTCATGTGGACACCCACGCGTGCACTAAATAAACGTGCCAGGTCCCAAGAAACCCAAGACAGTGGCTAACTGTGGTGCTTATTAGTATACCAAAGCGGATGCCGGCGGCAGCTAGGCTCCCTGGGTACCTGGGACTCCTCTCAATTCTCCTCACCCCACCCCCTGCTGTCCTAAGCTTCTCCAGTTCTTTGACTTCCTTCCCTTCCCCCAGCTTCTCCTTCCCATAGAGCCCTGCCAGTTCAGCCATGCGCTCTCTTGGTCCTCTTGATTCTTTTGATCTTCTTTTGACTTCCTGTCTCATTCCCCCAGCACCCCGGTCTCCTCTCAGGGCCTGGTTCAGTCTACTGGCTGTGTCTAGTTTTACGTTCTCTGACTGGTCTGGACTCTTCCACATGCCTCTGGCTGTACTTGCCCTCTTATCTACAACAAAAACCTCCTCGACCCGATCTTGAAGTGTTCACGTCCTCGTTTCATGCACCCGGTGCTGAAAGCAGGGAGAGGCATATATGGGTCTCGTGCTAAGCGGCTCGGTGTCTCCTCACGGACCCGAACTGCTGACGTGACTCTCCTAAGGCGCGGATCATCTGTGTCTGCTAGCTTCCGCCACCCATCGTATCCAACTCCGAATGCGTGAGTCCACCTCCTCAACAGCGTCTTCCCTCAACTTGTTCCTTAGGCAGACCCCAGCACCATTACGGGGCAGCTCACAACTGTAACCCCAGCTCCCGGGAATCCCTACACATTGAAATGGTCGTATCCGAAAAAAAACAATTGGGTGTGAGAGGGACGAGGATAAGGTTGGCGGTTTCCATTCTAGGTCCCTTCAGAACCGGCTGACCTTTAAACTATGTGTGGCTTCGTTTCAAAGGAGGAAAACAACTAAATTAATTTTGCAAACCTTTGAAAATGGAGGCCCTACTAGGGAAAACCAATAAGGTTGTAGTTTGTACTCTTACGGGCCCTTCCTTTGTCACAGAGTGGGAAACGTGTTGGTGTGCTCTTTATATTCAAATAAAACTCATTTTAGTGGCAAAAAAAGAAGTTGCCCTTCTTGAACCCAGGACTCTGACTACCTGTGGAGACAGAACTGCCCTCTGAGGACAGCAGAGGGGGAACAGTAGGATGCTGAGGGCTGGAAACAACCGGAAGGGAGTGGGAATTCCCCACTGGGAAAAGGCTTGGGCTATTTGGCTGAAAAAGAAAAACCCACACAGAGGTCTGGGTTTGAAGCTTTGAAAAACATTTGTTTTTGTTTCTTGTTTTAAGAAAAAGGAAAGGAAAGAAAAGAAAAGAATGACGAACGGAATTATTTGAAATGAGATTTTTAACAGGAAAAGAAAAACTCAAACCATTTCATTAGCATCCTCTTATAGCCAGCCAGTGACAAAAAACCAGACTGCTTGTCAGTTCCTGTCCCAGTGACGGCCAGGAAAGGGCAGTTTGTTGCTTGTTTTGCTTTCCTAACAATCTTCCTTTAGGAGTTTTACGTGATTATTCTTTTTCTACCACTTTCCCGGTATTTGTGGGTGGATTCATGTTCGAAGGCCCTTGCTGTATGCTTCAGTATAAGTAAATCGGAGGGGTGTGTGCTTTTCTGCCACACAAACGAAATCTGAATTCCAGACTTGGTTCTCCAGCAGTTGGTTCAGCACATCTGGAATCCAGTGTTCCCTCATGAACAGGAAAAAAGACACCCACGCCCTGTCCCTGTGACTATTAAATGGAGGAGCAGGCAGAGGGACCCCAGTAGGTGCTCCGCATATGGAAATGGTTCTTCCCTTCCTCCCACCTGCATAGAGGATCCTGCTGTTCTCTCTGCAATTGCGTGTGAACTGGGTTGCCTACATCTGAGCATGTGAACACACGCACATGCACACGCACACACACATACACTCATGTACACACACCGGGTGAGTGTGGGCACAATCTCACAGACCTACAGAGCCTGGTGAAAACTAAGAGCCTTAGACTTTGAAGACAAGGCTCTGGCCAAGGCTCCTAGTGAAATGGGGCCTGACTTCCTATGATGTCTTAAGGGTCAGCCCATGTGAGTGGTGGAAAACACAGCTATCACCCAGGTGTACTATGACAGCAGACCTGAGAAGAGCTCCCAGCACAGCAGCATCGGGTCACATTGATTCATTTGATCCCCATTGCAATCCTGTGGGGCAGAAATTCTTCCAGCACAGATGAAGAGGCCCAAGAGCATACAGCCTGCAGCGAGTGACCACCAGACTCAGAAACCCAGCTCTGCTTCAAAAGTTCCAGTGTGCCTAACCTGGCCAATTCCTGGGGCCATGCTTCCACTTATGAATCAAAATATAAAACTTTTAAAGGAAAATTTAGAGCTTTTCCAGGTTAAAAAAAAAGAATATGATAACAGTAAACAAAGAATGTCAGAGTGATTGGTATGCAGGAGGGCTTTGATGTCATAGCATAGTGGGGATGGAAGGGCTATTATGTCAGAGAGTGGGGGGTGGGTGGGAGAGGGTTCTGATGTCACAGAGTGGGGGTGGGAGAGGGCTCTGATGTCACAGAGTGGGGGTGGGAGAGGGCTCTGATGTCAGAGAGTGGGGGTGGTGGGAGAGGGTTCTGATGTCACAGAGTAGGGGTGGGAGAGGGCTCTGATGTCACAGAGTGGGGGTGGGAGAGGGCTCTGATGTCAGAGAGTGGAGAGGGTGGGAGAGGGCTCTGATGTCAGAGAGTGGGGGTGGGAGAGGGCTCTGATGTCAGAGAGTGGGGGTGGTGGGAGAGGGTTCTGATGTCACAGAGTGGGGGTGGGAGAGGGCTCTGATGTCAGAGAGTGGAGAGGGTGGGAGAGGGCTCTGATGTCAGAGAGTGGGGGTGGGAGAGGGCTCTGATGTCAGAGAGTGGGGGTGGGTGGGAGAGGGCTCTGATGTCAGAGAGTAGGGGTGGGAGAGGGCTCTGATGTCAGAGAGTGGGGGTGGGTGGGAGAGGGCTCTGATGTCAGAGAGTGGAGAGGGTGGGAGAGGGCTCTGATGTCAGAGAGTGGAGAGGGTGGGAGAGGGCTCTGATGTCAGAGAGTGGAGAGGGTGGGAGAGGGCTCTGATGTCAGAGAGTGGGGATGGGTGGGAGAGGGCTCTGATGTCAGAGAGTGGGGATGGGTGGGAGAGGGCTCTGGTGTCAGAGAGTGGAGAGGGTGGGAGAGGGCTCTGATGTCAGAGAGTGGAGAGGGTGGGAGAGGGCTCTGATGTCAGAGAGTGGGGGTGGGTGGGAGAGGGCTCTGATGTCAGAGAGTGGGGGTGGGTGGGAGAGGGCTCTGATGTCAGAGAGTGGGGGTGGGTGGGAGAGGGCTCTGATGTCAGAGAGTGGGGGTGGGTGGGAGAGGGCTCTGATGTCAGAGAGTGGAGAGGGTGGGAGAGGGCTCTGATGTCACAGAGTGGGGGTGGGAGAGGGCTCTGATGTCAGAGAGTGGGGGTGGGTGGGAGAGGGCTCTGATGTCAGAGAGTGGAGAGGGTGGGAGAGGGCTCTGATGTCAGAGAGTGGAGAGGGTGGGAGAGGGCTCTGATGTCAGAGAGTGGGGGTGGGTGGGAGAGGGCTCTGATGTCACAGAGTGGGGGTGGGAGAGGGCTCTGATGTCAGAGAGTGGAGAGGGTGGGAGAGGGCTCTGATGTCACAGAGTGGGGGTGGGAGAGGGCTCTGATGTCAGAGAGTGGAGAGGGTGGGAGAGGGCTCTGATGTCAGAGAGTGGGGGTGGGTGGGAGAGGGCTCTGATGTCAGAGAGTGGAGAGGGTGGGAGAGGGCTCTGATGTCAGAGAGTGGGGGTGGGTGGGAGAGGGCTCTGATGTTGCAGAGTGGAGAGGGTGGGAGAGGGCTCTGATGTCAGAGAGTGGGGGTGGGAGAGGGCTCTGATGTCAGAGAGTGGAGAGGGTGGGATAGGGCTCTGATGTCAGAGAGTGGAGAGGGTGGGAGAGGGCTCTGATGTCACAGAGTGGGGGTGGGAGAGGGCTCTGATGTCAGAGAGTGGAGAGGGTGGGATAGGGCTCTGATGTCAGAGAGTGGAGAGGGTGGGAGAGGGCTCTGATGTCACAGAGTGGGGGTGGGAGAGGGCTCTGATGTCAGAGAGTGGAGAGGGTGGGATAGGGCTCTGATGTCAGAGAGTGGGGGTGGGTGGGAGAGGGCTCTGATGTCACGGAGTGGAGAGGGTGGGAGAGGGCTCTGATGTCACAGAGTGGGGGTGGGAGAGGGCTCTGGATGTCAGAGAGTGGAGAGGGTGGGAGAGGGCTCTGATGTCACAGAGTGGGGGTGGGAGAGGGCTCTGATGTCAGAGAGTTGAGAGGGTGGGATAGGGCTCTGATGTCAGAGAGTGGGGGTGGGTGGGAGAGGGCTCTGATGTCACGGAGTGGAGAGGGTGGGAGAGGGCTCTGATGTCAGAGTTATGGAATAGGGGAAGGCTTCACTGGTTCCTTCCTTGATTCTTGGTTCAGTGTGAGACTTACATTAGAAAGTAAATTGGTCCCAAGAGCAGCACCTTCCACCCTCCTCCTTTGCCAGCCGCCCTGCCCCCGCTCTCTGTCTGCAATAGTCCACCATCCACTCTGCGTGGGAGAGACAGGATAGGAATGGAGCAGGCTGAAGTCCATGGTTGACTCCTTCCATTTTCCTCCAAATCCAGGACCCAAGGTCAACTGCCTGCTGGTTGCGGGGGTTACCTCTATCTCAGCATCCAGCTTCTTTCCTCCTAGGCCTCCTTGGAGGGAGGGAACAAGAGTTGTGCTCAGGTTCAAGAGGTTGCTTCACCATCCAGTTACTCCCAGCACCTCTGGGAGCTGTGAGTGCAGAAGGAGGACATTATCCATCTAAATCACAGATGTGCAGCCTAGTGTGTGTCAGGCATGGGGTGCACAGATAAAGCCTCTGGCTCCGGGAGACAATAGGACAAGCTTCTGAAATGTTTCTGCACCCCACTAAGCCTCTCTGACACAATAATCCAAATCAGACCAAATCAAACCGAATTAGAAATAGTCCAGGTTTAATGAATACCAATGCTCCCCAATGGCTTTCCAGTCTTCCAGAGAGGAGAGATAGAAAAGGAAGACCTGAAAACCACCTGTTTGTTCTCTGGGGAGCACTTTAAATACCCTGGGGGAGGGGAGCATCTCTGGGGAGAGGTCATCTTTTCTCAGGCTTTCTCAGGGATGGAGTCTGGACTGAGGCAACTCCCAGTGGGGAGGGGGCTTGAGGTGGAGCCTCCAACCAAACATTCCAGGCTCTTTGGATATATGGATGCCAGGGGCTGGAGTGAAGCCTTCATCCAAACATTCCCAACTCTGTGGGTATATGGATGCCAGGGGCTGGGGTGACGCTTCCACCCAAACAGCTTCCTTTACTATCCTATGGTGATTTGGTGTGGCCAGAAGGTCAGCATGCCAAGTGGAAACAGCAAGTGCAAAGGCCCTGTGGTAGGGCTGTGTGTGCTGTACCTGAGAGATGCCCAGAGACTAGAGACATAGCGGTAGGGGTGAGTGGAAATCACAGGGACACTCATGTTGTTTGCGTGTGTCCCTGTGTGTATAGGTGCACGCCCACATATATATGCATCGATGCCGAGGCCAGAGGTCGGCTTTGGGTATCTTCCTCTATTGCTTTCCACTGTATGTTTTGCAAGAACCTGAAGCTCACCTCCTTTGCCAGGATCACTTGGCCAGCAAGGCCCAGGGATTCTCCTCTCTCTCTCTCTCTGTGTGTGTGTGTGTGTGTGTGTGTGTGTGTGTGTGTGCGCGCGCACGCGTGCTTCTTACACACACCAGGATCAAGGGGACACACTGCTGCACCTAGCTTTTCACGTGGGTGCTGGGATTGAACAAGTTCTAATACTTTCTTAATCTTTTTATTTTATGTGTATGGGTGTCTGCCTGCATGTATGTCTGCATCATGTGTGTGCAGTGCCCGCAGAGATCAAAGGAAGGCTTTGGGTCCCCCTTGGAACTGAGATTATATATGATTATGAGCCTCCTGGTAGATTGTGAGAATTGAACCCAGGTCCTCTGGAAGAGCAGTCAGTATTCTTAACCCCTGAGCCATCTCCCCACCCCCACTCAAGTTTCTGTGACACACACACACACTGTACCTATTGAAACATCTCCCCATCACATTCCCTGGAGGATTGTGGGCAAGGGTAAAGACTGTACTTTACTGTGAATAAAACAGGAAACCATTAAAGTGCTGTGACCTGGGGGGGGGGGGGAGTGATCTGACAAAAATAATTACCTGATACAACACCCTTCCAGAAGCAAAGGTGGAAACAGATAAAGATTGACCAACCACCAAGGTGGGGTCTTAGAAGTTGCTATGCTGGGAGGGGGACATTTAACACAAGAAAAGGCTTTGGGAAGTGCAGTCTGTGAATCTGAATCAAAAGGAGAGATGCCATTTAGCAAGACAAAACTTACGCAACTACACCACAGCTGAAGGGTGGCCACAGCCTGGGGGGTTCTGTGTTTATCTGGGTCCTTTATACCCTCCAGGGTCCTCCTATTCTCTCCACAGGGAGCCCCAGCCCAGTCACCAGCACAACTGTTGTAATTTGAATGTGAAACGTCCCCCAGCAGCTCAGTGTTTGAACACTAGGTCCCTGATTAGTGGCACTGTTTGGGGGTAGGGTGGGACCCTTGAGGAACTTTAAGGGGGCGGAGTCTTGCTGGGCAGAATAGTAACTGGAGTTAGGTTTTGAGGTTCCGTGTAGCTCAGTGTGTTTCCTGTCCCCTGTCTACTTCCTGGATGTGTGCTCAACACCTCTCTCCCCAGCCACCCATTATAGTCCTTTCTTAAAGTATAAGCCAAAAGAAATCCTTCTTCCCTTAAGAGGCTTCTTGTCAAGGGTTTGCTCACAACACTAACATAGCACCTTCCTGTGCTACAACCCTACCTGTCTTGGTAGCTTTGTTTTTTTTCACTCTGTCCTTCTTGCTAGTTACTTTCGTGAGCTGCCAAGGAGAAACACTCATTTTGTGTAATAAATCTTGGTGAAATGAACCTGTGTCCTTGGAAGTCACCCCAACCACCTTAAACCTTTCAACCCGAGAAATTAGATCCATCTGGACTGGAGAGATGGCTCAGTGGTTAAGAGCATTGCCTGCTATTCCAGAGGTCCTGAGTTCAATTCCCAGCAACCACATGGTGGCTCACAACCATCTGTAATGAGGTCTGGTGCCCTCTGCTGGCCTGTAGGCATATACACAGAATTTTGTATACATAATAAATAAATATTTTTTAAAAAAGAAAGAAATTAGATCCATCACATTAAAAACAGAGTAAGAAACCAAGCAAGTAAACCCAGCACTTAAGAGGTAGAGGCAGGGGAATCGGGAGTGCAAAGCAGCCTGGGTTCCATGAGAAAGCCTATCTCGGAGGACATGAAGACATGACAACATACCAAATAAAATGAGAGGAAAGAAGGAAGCCATTCACTCAGGGCACTCTGGTCCTCGAGCTCCCCAGACTGCTACAGAGAGATCCAGGGCTCTGCTTCCAGAAATGGAACCACAACAAACTTTGTCTTGAGAACTCATCAGTAAAACTGCCCCAAATGCCACTCAGAAGCGGACATTGCAGCTTGGGCTAGGCAGCCACTTGCCCTGCCCTCACCCTGGTCACAGGAGCCATACTTACCCCTGAGGAACTTAGGAGACACGTCACCCAAAGGCCTGGCTTCTGGAGGGCTAGTGAGGGTGGGAAGCAGAAAGGCCTTGGGAAGAGCAGCCACTGGCAGCCACTCCTTCCCGGGGCTTCATGGTGTTTGCCTGTGCTGGTACACACACCCCTAGCCATAGGGGAAGCTGGGCATCTGAGTAAGAATCCAGGTCCTCAGAAGACTGCTGTGGCCTTGGGAGTGTTGCTTGACTTCTCTGGGCGACTGCTGTTGCAGGGTTTTCCTCTAAAGGCATACTGTTGATTGCATCCTTTGATGGCCACAAGGCACCTGGCACAGACTCCAGCCCAGAGACAATGCTTTGAGCCGATGGGGCCAGGATGTACTGGAGGGGGGATATTGACAGGTGTGCTCAGCAGCAGAAACTGAAGAATGAATCAAATCCTAGGCGGGGTTGGAGGGAGGAAGAGAGTAAGGAAAGGAAGATGACCACGGGGCCAGAAATTAGACCCAAGTCCTGTGAAAAGGGCAGCAAAGGCAAGACCAGAATATTGGAGTATGCCTTCCTGGGGGGTTGCTCGCCTCCCTTCAGACACCCCGCCCTACCCCTATCTCTACCCTCACCCCATCCTGGCACTGGCACAACCTCCTAAAATGCAGTCACCTGTGGCCCCTTTACCTTCTCAGTTTGAACCCTGTCCGCTAAAGACCTGCGGCTACCTTCATCCCCTGGGTGTCAGCATACCTGTGGCCACAAGGGGGTGGTGATAATAACACTCACCTCAGTCACCTGGCCCTTTGCAGGATTCAGTACCATGCACAATGCTATTTGGCACTTGTCCCCACTCGATCAATGTTCTGCGTTTCTCTTCCTGCACTGGAAATGGGATGAGCAGACCTCAGTTTCCCTGGGTTGTGAAATGGATGCTGGGAAGGACTTGGATGACTTGAGCTCTGGGACCACACAGCTGGCACACACCTGGGCTAAGGAGCTCTGCACAGTGTCAGAAGGAGCCAGCAAGCAGGATTGGGAGCTGCGGTTGACCAGGGGTGTTCCTGATCAACTCCACACCACAGCTGAGGCCCAGCTGGCCTCTTATTCAGCTGGCACAGAAACAGCTGAGCTTTAGAGACTCCAGGATGGAGTTGGGGACCAGACTCTGGGTCTCGCAACTGCATGAGCCCTCAAAAGAAAGGGCTATGAGACTTGGATCTTTCACTCTGAGAGGCTGGAAGGTCCTTCCCAGTAGCCTTTGGGTGGGTGGTGGGGATAACATACAGAGAAGGAGATGTTATGGAGGAAAAGGCACCCCCAGCAATATCCCATGCCACCATTGCCTCCCAGCTAACTGAGGGCCCAGTGCCCCTCCTACCAAGACCCTATATCTTTACACAGTTCAAAAAAAAAAACGCACCAGTCCCTTGTGATCCACATGCTTCAACTACCAGAGGCTAGTTCCAACCTGGCCAGAGTGGCTTTTCCTCCGGACCTTTGCACTCAGGTATTCACCTCTAGGAAACTTCTGGATGCTCTTTGAAGCCCAGACTTCAAACCCCACACCCTTACCTTCAGCTTTCAGTTCACAAGTCACTGCAGAGAGGCTGAGCTTGACTGTGTGGAAGACAAGAGTATGGTATTCATTGCTGTCTGTGAAGCTTTGTCTCAGCCTGGAATTCCTATTTACCTGCCCTGAAGGAGTCAATAAACACTGAGCCTTAAATCTGCCTAGATTTTTCACCAAATCCCAGAATTCCTTCCAGTCCAATTTTCTTGTGTTAAAAAGGACGCTAACCCACTGGTGACAAGTGGGTCTCTGAGGTGCTGTCCAAACCCAAGGGTGAGACAGAGCTGCTGGTCAATCCTGGGAGTTGAGTCGAATAAGGGCAGAAGTCAGCTGGGCCTAGGAGAGTAAAGGAAGTGTCTAGTACTGGATCTTCCAACCATTGTCCAAGGAGCAGCATTCTGCTTCCAGCCCTATCTATCCTTCCCCCCACCTGCACACCCTCAGAGGATGGAGCCTGGAGAGACCTCTTCTGACTTCACTGGGGAAGTGAAGGACTAGGAAGGGAAGGCTGAAGGCATGATCCTGCCCCTCCGCCCAGCCGGGAACTCTTCATGGCTCACCTCCCGTCCTATTCTTATTTGAGCTTCCTCGCCTCCAGTTGAACAGAAGGTTGCAGATTCTGACTGACTGGGTTGAAAGCTCTGTCCCGCCCCCTTACCAGCTTCTAAAGTGTGTGTGTGGGGATACTGTGGCACATGCCCAGATTAAGCGTTTGTTGTTGTGATCTTTGGGAAGAACTCAGAAGGCAAGTGAAGTATACCACTGGGCCTTCAGCCACATCAGGGAACCTGCCATGAGAGCCCTCCCAGGACCGCTATCAAACTTTGAAGTCAGGTGATAAACCTCCCATGATGAAAGGGTCTTTCTCTCATTCTACCAAATCCCTGGGCCCACTTCCCAGGCGGAGCCCAAGGAAAGCTCCCAAAACTTAACAGCTAGGGGAAGTCCACCCCTAAACACCAACTTCCAGGTTGTTCAACCTGGACAGAGCCTTTTCTTTAGAAACACCCCACCCTTCCACACTCAGGAGTTCAGCAGTGACCACTGGAAAGAAAGGGGAGAGGAGTGCCCCTCTAAATGTAAAATCATTAATGAGGTACCAGCAAATAAGAAAACAGTCCAGTTCCCTCTTGGGTAGCCAAAGGAGAGTGTTGCTGTTGAGGGAATGTTTTATACACACACACACACACACACACAGACACACACACACACACACACACACACACACACACACACACACACACATATATATATATATATATATATATATATATATATATATATATAATGCCCTGCTGTGTCAGGCAAAGGTTAGGCTTTGTTCCATTTTCCATGTGTGTGAACTTTCTCCTGCTTCTTGGCCAACACGGTAAATTGCTCCTGCAGCCCCTACCTAAGCACAAACAGTTACTCAGTGCTGAATGTGGGCATCTTCCCAGTGGAACTGCAATGCAGAGACTGCCTGTGCCTATATAAGTTGGTGGCAGAGATGGCCCCTGAAGTCCTACTGCACCAGATTAAAATCCAGCCACTTTGTCTCCTGAAAAAAAAAAAAAACTGAGTAGCAAAATCCCTCATGGGGATCTGTGCCCATTGGGGATGAGGACACAGGGAGGTGTGGCAGGCCCCAAGAACTAGGAACTGAGGGAAGACCCTTAAATTTACTTCTAACTAAAGCCCAAAAGCAGCTCTTTACTGCATCTGTTTAGATGGGCTGGGCCCTGCACATTCAGGGTGGAATCAGATGTTTCATGAGACTTAGTAAATTGCTAGATAAAGGTCACCATCCAAATAGGAACAGACCTAGGTTTGAGCTCCATGTCTCAGGCCTGAGTGGTCAGCATACTCTGGTTCTTTGGAGTCTCCTGGGAGACTGGGACACAGTTCTGCCTGCTTTGTCAAGAGCCCATAATCGATATTTGTTGCTGGAGAGGCCAAACACAATTACAAAGCTTTTCATGTTGTTCCTATGACCATTAGGAAAGAGGGGAATCTTGCACTTGGTATATGGGGGGGAAAGACAGGCTCAGAAAAGTTAAGGAACTCGCCTCAAATCACACAGGCTCCCAACGTCAAAAGCCGGGATCTACAAGCAGACAGCCCAGCTCTGTGCCAGCAGTCAGACATTGACAGACTGTGGTCCTTAGTGGTATTCTGGCTGTTCCTAGCAGCACCTAGGTCTTTGTGCCTGCCTGTCTGTCAAGGGATGGATGCTGGACAGATGTTTCAGATGCTGGGCCTGGGTTCTGTCAGAGCCTGAGCAAAGTCAGGCCCCTTGGGAGCCCCTCTTGGGAAGGCATGAGAGGCTTTGCCAAACACAGAGCAGTTGTTCTGCTCTGGGGAAGAAGAGGGCTCCTGATGTTCAGGGGAGAAGCCTCCCTGCATTCCCCACCCTCACCCCATGGATGTTCTGCACCCTAGAACTGCCTATGCACACATATGTGCATGAGGGCCACAACCCAAGTACATAAACAACCACATACACACTCCGGCATGCACCCAGGACCTAAGATGCTGTGATCTGCATATCTCTCATATCTCTCGCTAAGACCTACTCTCTGTCCTCTGCCAGGCTTTACTGTGCCCCCTCCCTGGGTCTCTCCAGACGCCATTCCTCAGGAACTCGTCCTCTTCATCTAGGTCTGTGTCTATCCTCTCTCTCTTTTCTCCAAAATAGTGTGTTTCTGTCAGCAGATCGTAAGCCTCTGGCTCTCTAAGGACGTTAGAGAGTTGCCCTGACAGTGTGCGGTTTGCCTCTATAAACTAGGGCTTTGTGTTGAATGCTAGCATGTATGCCTGTGTTTGGGCATGCATGTAGGTTGTGTGTATAATGTGTAGCTCTCGGTTGTGTGTGGTTGTGGGTCTGTGTCAGTGGGTTGTGTGTTGGGTTTGTGCACATGGTTGTGTGTTTGTTGGGGTGTACGTGCCAGCTACTGATTTTGTGAATGTGGTGTGTGATAGTTGATCATGTGTTGGGCATCTATGTGGGTCTGAGTTATGCATCTGAGGTGCGCGTGTTGACTTTATGGGTTTTCTGAGGCGTGTGCTGGTGTGTTGTGTAGATATATGTGGGTCGTGTGTGCAAAGCGCTTTGTAGGCTCTGCCTGTGGTGTAGAGCCCACATTCATCGAGCAAGGGGATTGTAGGCAGTTGACATTAAGAAGAGGCGGCTGTCGCCGCGGGGTGGCGCTGTGGCTGGGGCAGGCGGACTTGTGGCCAGGGTTCTGCAGAGCCGAAGTGTGCTGAGGAATCGAAGCTGTCGAGCGGAACTGAAGAAATCCCTAGAGTCTGGGAAGCAAGATTGGGGTGCAATGGAGAAGAGAAGACATTTGGTTATGGTAGTTGGGGATCAGGTGCTCCCGACGGCACCCGGTGTGAGGGACAGGGGGCTGTCACGGAGAAGCTAACGACTAGGAGGACAAGACGGAGCCGGGAAGGACGTGCGGCTCCGGGACCCTGGCCAGGCCGGCGCCAGCCAAAGAGTTGAAAGGCGGCCGCTGCCTCTCCTCCCAGCTCCCCATTGCGCCCCCGATAGCTCTGGTGGGGCGCAGGCCTGGACCCGCGGGGCTCACTAAAGGTCCTCGGGTCACTAAAGGGGTCCCGCGGTGGGACTTTGATCTGCAGGCCTCCTGCGCAGTCCCGACACCCTCCCAGGATCAGTTATCCGAGCCACGTACCCTCAAACTAGGCGCTCTGAACGCGAGCCCCACCCTGCCTCCTGGGTCGCGACGGCCTCAGCCAGGCTACCCAAGCTCAGAGCTTTGGTGCCCCAAGACCCCTGCCCTGGCCAGCATCATCTCCGCCTCAGCTACATCACTGCTCGGGCCGCTCCAGTCCTGTGGCGTGGTCAGAAACTCAATTTGCAGGCCGAGTTTCCGTGATCTTTCCAACAAAATGAAAACGCCGGTGCAAACGGCCTGCCGGGCAGGGAAGATGTCACTCTCACGATCCTACGAAAAGGGCTTGTATGTGATCATGGGAAAGGAGTTAAAGTAGTAACTGGGGCCCAGATCACCCGTGACTGCTTGCCGGAGCCACCTCCATTTCGTGTGAGAACTGCCGTGGCGCTCAATGACCTTCAGCTGTAGAGACTTGGGCTAGTGCTCCGGAATGCTTTAGGTACCTAATGAAATGAGATCGAATCCCTGTTCTGTTTCTTCATTGACTGTGTGCCCTGTCACCTCTCTGGGCAACAGTAGTCTTCCAAGGTTTGAGCAGAGGAGTGAAGCCGCCAGCGTGCATGGTAACACGACCAATACAGTAGGTTCCAAGAACAGGCTCCTCTACCACAGCCTGCCAGTACCCTAAATGGTGACCCCCACTCCCCGTGATCGAGACCACTCCTTAGCTAGATCAGGAAATGGATCGGCAAAGAATCAAGGCAAGGACCGGCTACAGATGTCACTCGCTCTCAAATAGACAAGGAACTCAGCCCCAGAACCGACAGTGAGAAGCGGTATCCATCTCTCAGCCGCAAATTTATGCCGCACTGGATTTAAAGCGGCTCCGAAAACTGGACGCCAATCCAGTGGGTTGCTCAGAGACGGCAAACATCTATTGAGCACTTTCTGTGTACACAGCCGTCTAGAAAGAGAATTAGGAAATGAGAAGATGATGAAAGAAAGGACTAACTGCAAAGAAATAAAAATAGGAAAAAAATGAACGGATGCAATAGTGGAAGGAAATCTCGGCACAAGACTGCTTCCAAAGGCCACGAAGCTTGCTACTTGCGGGTGGGGGTCCTAGGGAGGCTCGGGAGGGGGGAGAGGCGGCGCACCCGCCTTGCCTGCAGCTACCGCCTTGCTGGAGCCATGGCGCGTCTGCAGAACGCGAACCGTTGCTCATTACGGCAATTATGTTGCTCTAAATTTGCCTCGACCCTAAATTGCTAAACTCAGAGGAGCCAGGAGGCTCAGGAGCTTGGGCCGGAGGAGACACAGGATCCTGCCCCGCCATTCCTCTATTCTGAGTGAGGGTAGGGACTCTGCGCCGTGAATGCTGCCCTTGCTGAAAACGCAGGCTCTAGGGGAATCTTCTGCGCCCTCAGTTCCAGGCGGGTTAACACTTCCTCAAATTCTAGGCGTGAGGAAGATGAGGATATCAGGACTTTTTCTAGGGTGAGAAAGCCAGGGCACAGCAAGATGGCATGGCCGACCGACCTTGCCTAGAAAAGATTACACAGGAACTTAGGCTCTAGACCACGCAGCCACTTCGGCCCACCGGAAACAGCCTCAGTTCCTCTGTCTACCTAGCCATCTCCAGTGGCTTTCTAGGAAGGAACCTAGGAGTCAGAATGTTTGTGGGTCAGGGTGTACTGTTCGCTCTCCCTAGACTGCTTAACTTAGGTGACTGACAGCAAGCAGAGGGACACCTTAGCTTCCAAGCCTGTAAAGGGCACATAGTGTGGTATCCCAACCTTGTAGGCGTAGTTGTCTAGAGGCCCAGAGATTGAAAGTCACTTTCCAGAATCCTCCAGATTGTCCCAGTAGTAGAACCAAGATCTTTGACAAAGCTTGAGAAATTTGTCCTTCTTTTAGGAGGGGTGTGTGTGTGTGAAAGATAGCCAGACATAGAATTTTAACTCCAGCTCTGGAGGCTCCAAGGCCAAGGGACCTCTGGAGTATCTTGGAGACAGTGCAGAACCCTCCCAAAATGCCCCACTCCCCATGGCCTCTCATGGAATTCCCAGGCCAATATGAGCCTTGGGATCAGAAGCAATTTCTACCTTTTAACTGTGGAGATGTCCACATCTCCCTCAAGTCCAACACCAGATACTAGGGGTCTGGATTCCCCCTCCTGACATCTCTGGACTCAGGTTGCCCAGGGCCTTCTTTCGTGGAGTTTGGATATTCAAGCTCCCACCAGACTGGTAGAGGGGAGTACCTAGATTCGGTGAGACTTAAGGGGTGGTCAACTACATAAGAGAAAGAGAAGAGGGGATATAATAGGCTTGATTTACCAAGAGGTCATTTTCTCTTACACATCCTTGTAGAATTTTCCCCAGAAGATTAAACCTGCACTTATTCAAATGTATTTTTCTTGAAAGCCTGAACTTGACTACATAAAAGATAAAGTCAGTTTTAAGAGGGCAGGAGAGCAGGACCAGGTATAGGGTAGCCCTGGGTTTTCAGTACTCTTCAGCGTTGCTGCCTATTTGTGTGTTAACAGAGCCTGGGCTAGCTGTGCAAAGCTCTTTGGACAGTTCAAAATAAAACAGCACACATTCTGTCTACACCAGGTGGTTGTTTAGAGGCAGGCACACACCACACACACACACACACACCCTTCAGTAGGAAAAACAGCATTCAGGGGACAGGAGTCCTCTGGATTAGCTGTTGACAGTCATCAAACCATTTGGGCCAAGCCACTTTGTTTCCATAGACAGCTTAAAAGGGGCAGAGGGAGAGTCAGTTATGGGTGGAAAGAGCAAGTGTCGAGTTCAGCTTAAAGTGAATGGGAAAATTGAGCCTGATTACCCTAGGTAATTACTCCAATTCTCTATTTGACTGTGCTAATGCAAATCTTTCCTGTGTATCCCCCCCCCCAAGATGATTCTGAACATCTTCCTGTCGCCTTTGAAAGTTGCTGATGTAAAACTGCCAAACTGGAAAGCAATTATATATGTGAAGAGAAAGAACAAACAGTAAATCACACAACTCAATCCGCAGACTTCATAGCTTGTAGCTTAAAATTAATTTATTTAACAAATATAGCTATAATATAAATGATAATAAAATTTCAAATATACAGTATATTACATAGTACACATGATCCCTTCAAAAGGGATGTTTGAGAGCCACGAAAATGTACTGTTAAATAGAAACAGATTTTGTTTTTTTACTTTTTTTCCCCTGGTCCTGGGAATTCTCTTCAACCTACCTTTGTAAAGCACCAGCAAGTGCCCTGCCCGCTCAGAGGAACGCTTTGCTGCTAAAGCTCTTGCAGTTTGACAGTGGAAGGAGCTGGGCTCCTTGCTTTCTATAGGACTCTGTTCATTTCCCGAAGCACCAAACAGCAATTTCTCTGCGCAAGTCCTGCCTGGTTCCAGGACCAGAAGCAGTTGGAGTCATGGCCTCTAGTCCTTTTGGCCTCTAGTCTCCTTCAACCTCTAATTCTGCTGGGGACCACGAATAAATCTCTTGGCCTCCGTGCCCTTAATTTCCACATCTATAACTCGTGGGTATAAATCTAGATTCCCTCGAAGAATCCAGACCCTTTTCCCCCCAGATGGGATCAGACTTGGAGAAACTGTAGGAAGAATTGGAGGAGCTGTAGCAGGGGTTTTAAGAGAAGGAACCAGACAGTGTTGGGCAGCGGAGATACCAAGGAAGGACTCCAGCTGCTAAAAGAGGTGGCATGGGGGGAGGGGAAGAGGGGACTAGTGGCACAACAGAGAGGCGACTCTGGACCCTCCTATGTCAGGTGGTACATGCTGTAGCCTACATGGGCCGTGTAGAGTCCCACGGGCGCCACGGGCAGTGCAGCGCGCTGGAAAGGGCCAGAGGCACTGTAGAGTGAGGCGCCCGCGGCCGCGGCTACCGCTGCAGGGCCGCCGAGAGGGAAGGAGAGGCCGAAGGCAGCGGGCGGCAGCATGGGCTTTGCGGCCATCTTCAGCTTCTCCAGCTCAGCCTCCTGCAGTCTCTTGGCCTTGGCGCGGCGGTTCTGGAACCAGATCTTCACCTGTGTCTCGGTGAGGCTGAGCGAACTCGAGAACTCGGCGCGCTCGGCGATGGACAGATACTGCTTCTGGCGGAACTTGCGCTCCAGAGCCAGTAGCTGCGCGGTGGTGAAGGGCGTCCTGGGCTTGCGGTTGGTCTTGTGCTTGCGTAGGGTGCAGGCCGGGGGACTCAGTCTCCCTAGGGGGCCGAGAGAGGAAAAAGGCAAGGAATTAAGAGTGTATTACTAAGGAACAGAAACCACTCCCAGCACCTCTAAGCTGGGTACTATGGGGCACTTGAAAAATATTTTCTCCATCTGCATGAACAACCCGTAGGGCAGAAGTTCTTGCCTACTAAGATTCCAGATGAAATCTAGCCACGTCCAATGCTAGAACACAGTTGGGCAGAGACAGTGCCAACCTACCTTAAAGTCAAGCCTTGACCACCCGGGGCCTCTTCTGGGCCACTGCACAGAGGGAAGATGAATGCTAAGGGGAGGCAAAAACATCTAGAGGGCCTTAGGCCAGCCCAGGTCATACTGGCTTTTATATCTTAGGCCAGCCCAGGTCATACCGGCTTTTATACCCTAGGCATACATATATTTGTACCCACCAAGTGTACTGCTAGATCCCTGCAAAGAATGGATCTTGAAATTCCACACTTTCTGTCAAACAATGCTTCTCCTGGGCTCTAGGGACATTCAAAAGAAGAAAGTCATCCAAGAGGTCACACTGCAAGGATTCTAACACACACTAACACACACACCTGTTTATCTAGATGTGATCCTCTCAGTTTTCCCTACAGCCTCTCCTAAACACAGTGTCAGGGTTCTACGACCACCCGAAGCATTGTGCGTGTGTGTGTGTGTGTGTGTGTGTGTGTGTGAGTGTGTGTGTGTGACAAATTCACCAACATTGCTTACTTTCAAGAAACTGGTGATGCCCACTTGTCTTTTTTTTTTTTTCAGCTTTCCCAGTAAAAGTTAAATCTTAGCAGAGTGCTACCACTGTTTGGAGGGCAGGGCCCAGTGAGGAGGCTGGGTCTCAATCCTCCATCATCCCTGCTATGCCTGACAACACTGCAGGATAAAACAAACCACAACAAATCTCCTGCCCCGATAACAACACACACACACACACACACACACACACCACTTAAGAGATTGCCTTGGCTTGGGATCCTAAAGGGTGAAGTTCTAAATCAAATTCCTAAGTCTCCAGGAGGAGACTGCCTCTGCAGCAGCTTCTCCTTTAAGAAAACGAATTGAAATTGAGGACATCTCACCATGCGGGTTTTGCCCAACTATGCATTTCTTGGCACTTAAAAAAAATAATAATAACCCTTTGGGCCCTCAGACCACTAGGATGTGAGTCAAACGAAATTTCCAGTTAACATCCCCCTTCTTCCCCAGCTTAGGCTACGGCAAGTCCGGAAAGAAGTTGGCCGCCAGGCCACTCCAGATAAAGGAGGGTTCATAGGGAAATGTCACTTTGGTCAGCAGCAATAGCCCAACTCTGGGCCACTTTCGCCAACCATTAGGCCCAGGGAGGGGCTGTCTTTTCAAAGACGTTTAATCTCCAGATAAAAATCGTTCCACAGCATCACGCCATTGAATTTGCAATGCTATTATGTGGTGCGAAATAATCGGAGGAAACGAGGAAAACTTGGGAATTTCCCGTACTCCTGAAATATCTTCGAGCGGGTTCGCAAGGGAAAGACGCCTGAGGGCCGCGAGGATTTAGGACTATCCCGAAACACGCAGCTGGCTGCTGGGTCGGCTTTGAAAGCCAGGTCCAACGCGTTCGGGAGCTAGCAAAGCGATTAATGGGGAGCCCCTTTGGCTGTCTTGCCCCGCCCCCTCCGCTTGTCCACGACTTACCCCCTCTTACCGAATCATCCACCCGTCCTGAACACCAAGTAAATGCTTAGAACTTGATGGGTGGGGGAGGAATTTTGCAGAGCTCTGCAACCCCTGGACAGGTTCTTTAATGGAGAGCTGGGGTTTTCGGCCTCTACTACCAGAAAGTGAAACTCCGCAGAGAGAGAACGTACTGACCGTTGGGCCCATCTAAATCGGTGTAAAGTAACTGGGCTTAGGGTCAGGTGGAGGAGCAGGGAACCCTCGGTGTCCTAAGTACCGGGAGGATAAAAGGGTGCACAGACACCGGCGCGCTACAAATGAACTGACAAGCTCAGCGGCACTGCGCCAGGGCAAGGAGCCCGCGAAAACGGACTGAGAGGTTTGCCAGCTCCAGGCCTCTATGCCTCTTCCTGGGTGGGAGTGGGAAGAGGTTCAAAAGGCCTCCTCCCCACCAACGCAACCTCTGCACGGCCTCCAGGTACCCAGATGCAGGTACGCCGACGCCCGAGACAAGCCGGCGCCGGCGCGCGGCCTGGCGCCCTCGGGCCTCACACCCCCTCCTGGCCCCTTCGCTCTCCATTCTGGGCTGGCTACTTACTGGCTGGGGGCGGGGAGAAGCGGGGACTCTGCATCCACGGGGTTCGGTCTGGCTTCTCAGGGCTCTCGGCCTTCACCAGAGCATCTTCTGGCAGCTTGAGGAGTCCCCCGACTGAGAAATGGCCTAGAGGTCGCGGCGAAGAGGGCGCATCTGGGGCGCCCAGAGACCCGGGTCGGGTACCCAAGTGCTGCAAGGAGCCACCCGCTGCCTGAGCCCCCTCGGAGGCCACCAGGACGCTCTCCTTGGCCCCGGGCTTCCTGTGATCAGCCATGAGGGCCTCCACGCTGAAGGGTAGGAGAGAAGCGGTCACTTTGGGTTTAGCCCCCTCCTCATCTGTGCCCATGGTGCTCGCCGTGGCCGCAGCAGCGCTGGGGGCTTGACCAGCGCCTCCCCCTGCAGACTTGCCGAAGGCGGAGTCCTCCACTTTGACACCGAGTGGCAAAGAAGTCATAGCAGCAGCTGGGGCCATGCAGAGCCGGACCCCCACTCCAGCCGCAGCTCGGGCCCGCCCTGGAGCATGGGTTTCGGGCTGTCTGGGAGCGCGGCCGGCTTCTGCGAGCTCCCGGGACCCTGGCCCCGGCCGATCCTCCCGTGCGAGCCTCCCGCGGCTCCCCTAAAAGCCAGCTCGGGCGAGCTGGGCCTGGATCTCTGCGCCGCGCAGGCCGAGTTCCCGGGCTCACTCGCCGGCTCCGGGTCCGCAGCCGCTCCCCTGAGAACTTGTTAATAAGGCAAGGCCAGCGCGTCAGCGGCCAATCAGCGCGCGAGGGGGCGGGCCCGGAGAGAATCATTGGGCCGCGCTCCTGTCCCAAGGCGCGCCCGGGCTGGGGGTGCTCTGGGCAGAACAGAGCCGGAGGTACCTGGGGAGCCTTTCCGCCCGACTTACCCCGGTGGGCATCTGTCCGGCTGGGTCCCTCTAAGACGTGGACCCTATCGAGTTCCAGAGGAGCGTTCCGTTATTAGCACTTCTCTTCTGCCCTGATCGTCCTCCACCGTCCCGTACCCACTTTTTCCTTTCCCTCTATAGCCTACTTTCTTTCCTCCTCCGTTTCTCTCTCGGCCTGTTGCTATTTATTTCTGGCCCCCTTCCCTCCTCGACCCCCATTTTCTACCACAAAGATTTTACTTCAGTTCACGTGCAAGTTCTTTTTATGTTTGCTTTGGTTGATCATAGCTGTTTGTCATAGTAGAAATGTCTTTCTTTAAAAAAAAACACTAAGTATCTTGTGTCTTTCAATCTTAAAAAGTTTATCTAGGGGTCAAAGTGGGCCTTTGTTTCTAAAGGCCGAACAAGTTTGCAAAGGAAGCCTAGGCCTTGTTCTGTGGGTGCAAGAACCTGTAACATAATCTGGGAAATGCGTTCGGTTTTCATACAAACATGTACCCCCTCCCCTGACTTTTTTCAGGAAAGTTACCCCTCTACCAGAGAACTGCTGGCCAAAGGAGCCCATGGAACCCATGGGTGGAGAATTGGAAACAACAACAAAACAGAACACCGATCTGGCCTCAACGTGACCTCCGACAATGAGTCCTCAAAAACATAACACTTTATACTAACGCTGGGCCAAAGTTGGTGGAGAGTAGAGGCTCGTGTGAAGAAGGGGCAGGAGAAAGAAAGCAGTTCTGCAGCGTAACTTGGGTGCGAGGCTTAAAAACTTTTGTTTACCGAATTTCGAAGGAAACGTGGTTTTATTTAGGCTGATAGAAAAAGGAGGAAAGTTGTTGAGGGGGGCACAGAAGATCTATGTAAACTGGGTTCGGACGCGGGGCGCGGGAGGGGGGGCACTTTTCTTTTATGGTCTCTTATCCCGGGGCCCAGGCCCGCGGCTCCGGGGGAGTTGGAGGAGGTGATTGGCGGCTCACCGGGACTGGGCATTGATGACTGCGGGGCTCTAATCTCCAGGAAACACAAGGGGCTGCCGTGGCCATTTAGGGGTAATTATCCGAGCACGCAGGGATAGCGAATTCCCTGGCCTTTTAACTGGGCGCAATAAAAAGCTGTAGATTAGGGGCGACCAGATTAAGGAAAATGAATTACTTTATTACCCAGACGGCGTCCGGGGTCTGGAGGGAGGGGTCGAGTTGCGGACGCTGGCGAGATCGGAGCCTCGCATCTGCCCACAGGGCCTGGAGAAATAGCAAGGCCTCGGGGCGGGTTCGGGAATACTCGCTTCTGTGAATTGTCCGGATTTCCTAGGCATCTGAGTCTGCTGAGCAGGCTCTGTGCAGATCTTGGAACACAAACTCATTTAGGCCCAGCTGGACGCCCGGTGTTCTGGGCCCACTAAGATTCGTCCTGTGTGTAGGAGAAGTAGAAGCCATGCCACCCTATTTTAAAGCCCAGCAAATGAAAGCTAAGCAAGAGTATCGGCCGACGGTCTAGCTGGAAGCCTAGAGGGGACGGCGAACTTCTGTAGCTGAAGAACTAAGCCGTTGCTAGAGCCACTCGTTCAGCAGCTTTAGCCGATTTTCACTCTGCACTCCTGTTAAAACAGAAGCGGAAATAAATCCCCTGTGTGCCTTTTATTTTTAGATCAGCGTTTTTAATACGAGAAGTGTTTGTCAAAAGTAGGGGTTTTCAAGTTGTTCCGCCGCTGTCCCTGACTCAAATGATTCTCTCCAAGGGGGAGATCGGAGAGTCAATCCAATGTAGCTAAAACCTGCTCCCTGGAAAAATGCACATCGATTAAAACACCGATTGCGTAGACAACATCAGGGACTCGTGGACGGGCCCTGAGTCTGAATTTCTGCCTTAGGGTCAAGAAGGCCTCGAACTCCACGAGTGGGGCCCCAGGGCATTCAGGGGGCTCCAACGGAACTCTCGGCGTGCGCCGAAGTCGAAGCGGAGGCCTAGCCTTAGGCTGGGGAGGGGGGCGGCCTGAGAAGGGCTGCATCGCTAATTGCGGGGATAAACAATCTGTCACGATCCCTCAGCGCGCCTAATAGGCAGACGAGGATGTTGTTTTTAGGCGCCAGCGGCGGCCGGATCAAAGGCTGCAGCCGGCGCAGGGGCCCTTGAAGTCGCGCCCTTGCCTCCAGGGAGCAAACTGCCTGCCCCTCAGTCCTGAGCCCTGAATTTGGCCCCTGGGCTTTTGGAGTGTGTCTCAAACTCCAGTCTCTTCTTTCTGGGTTCGGTGTGCGTTCGGGTCTGCGGCGATCCGGCCGGCAAGAGCGCTTCTGCAGAGCGCAGGGAACAGGACTCAGGCCGGTTGAACTAACGCAGGACCCCTGCTGAGCTGTGCCAGCTAAGAAGGAAAAGTGTCCCATGCCCCCTCCCCCCAACACACCACTGAATCTGAGAAAGGAGTAGGAGAAACTAAATTAAAAGCCTGTTCCTAGGCGTTTAGCTTAGTCCTTAAGAAAGGCATTCGTTTGGAATCTATGAGAGCCGGCAACCTCCGAACTCATTTTTGTCTGGCCTTTGCGGATTTCCCGGCCTGTGGGTGCAGCGAGCAGTCTGTTATCTCACAGCAGCGCTAACCCAAGAAGCTGCTGCCTAGGCGCGACCGTTGTAGGCAGCGAAGAAAACCGACCGTAATTCATGCCTGGCAAGGGCAGGGCTGGCCCGCGGCAGATAAAACTCGGAGACCCGCGCCCTGCGAGCAGCCTCGCCTACTCTGAGCTCTCCTCCCCTCCCCCTCGCTCGGCCTCCCTTCATCTCCTGAACCCTAAAGCGCTCATGCTTCTGGAAAAAAAAAAATGCCTTTGCCGGTTGAGATTCTAAAGTCCTGCGTCCAGTGTCTGGGCCGCTACACTGACTGGTGGCGTTTACTCCGCAGCCCAAAATGCATGTTTAGGTCGGCTGAGATACGGGTGCGAAGTGGTTCCTAGATAGCTTCTTCCCCGTGATCACAAAATCAACTTGTAGAGGGATTAATTTTTAAAGGTAGCTGTTACTACCTGAGTCTCTTCCTCCTCTTGGAGGAACCCGAAAGCTAGCCCTTCAGCAATGCGTTCGTTGTCGCCCCATTCCATCCGCTTTTCCAGTGCATTTTGTGGCCTCTGCCCAGGAACCCCGCATTCATTTTTTTTTTTAAAAAAAAAATGTGCGACTCAGTGGAATCCGACAGCAATTAGGTAGCTCCAAACAGTCTTCTTTAATAGAATGGATGTGCTCTGAAAACCGATTACCCGGAACGCTTTATTTTTGTGGGGATTCACCAATCGCTAGGAGGGCAGCGAAGAGAGAGAGAGAAGAGGTATTTTGTCTCTGGGTGGGGGTGGGGTCTGATGGTTGGACAGAAAGCCTCGTTCTGGAATCTGGTAACCTCCTGAGAAGCCCTTCCTTCCCTGCCATAGCCGAGTCTCTGTCGCCTTCGAGTGAGGGGCTAGGAGTCATGTTCTAGAAATTGCTTGGGATTCACTCGTTCCGGGAAGATTTCAAAGCTTTCTAAGGACAAGCCCCAGAGTTTAGAACTAGAAAAATCTTCAGCTCCGGGAGGTGCAGAGGTGATAGATATAAAATAAAAATGCTTCGGCTTTCCAAAGATCTTGGTCGAACTGATGCAGTCCTTAGCGCTCGAACTAGTGCCGCTGAAGGAACTCTTCCTGGGAGGTGTTTTTTATTTATTTATTTTTTTATTTCCTTTCTTGCGGACTCCTCAACTTCTTCAAAGGAAGGGTGCCAGTCCTGCGGATTCACCCAAGAACTAGCAGCTAGAGTCTGCGACTTCTTGTCCCTTCCCGCCCATCCCCCACTTGCTCTGGATCCCTCTTTCTTGGGCCCCGCTTTCTTGAGTCTTTAAATTCGGCAGGGGTGAGGGGCCAGGATCCGCGGAAGAGGGAGCTCCCTCTTCAAATGGCGCAAATTAATGCGATCGGGACTTGAGGGCGCACTTGGGGAAGATGAAAGCGGAGGCCTGCCGGCTCCTACCAGGACTCTATAATTATAGATAATATATCTCATTTCAAAGCAATTAGACCAATCAGGCGTAACGAACCACTTTGCTGCCTACGAATAACAAAGGCGCACGGTTATTTAAGCCTGGAGATGTCAGGCAGACCCTGAGGCTCCAGGGGCCCCGACCAAGGTCCTCCACCCCAGCTTGGCCCACCGCGGTACGGGAAAGACTACCCTGGATTCCTCTCGCTCTGCCCGCCGCCAACTAAGCGCCTCTCTCGCCTCTTGTCTCTGGCCGCGGGGGTACGGGTTGGAGGGGCTAGGAGAAACCTGGTGTCAGACTTCTGGCTAGAAGTTTCGAAAACTTTAGCTAACTTAATTCTTTCTGCTCTGGAACTTCGGAAATATACGTTCCCAGGCCAGGGCTGAAAAGGGAGTATCAGAGAGGAAACGCACCTAACTAAGGGTCACACAGCTAGCGGTGGGATTGCTGGGAGCTCCGAACCACTCAAACCCCCACCTTGCCTTTTTCATTAAGAGGAACAGCCTCACTTGGGCCCCTCCAAAACTGCGTTGATATACTGGGGGTGCCGCTGCCGTACAGGATGGGTCCGCCCTCCAAGTCCCGCCCAGATGGGGAGGGAAGATCTTTCATCCTTCAATTACTAACTTTCTCTCCGTGGATCGTCTTTGTCGCCTCCCTCATAAGAAGTCCAGGACACTGTCGAGGTTCCTCAAGCATCTCTTAAATGCTCAGGCTCTTTCTTGGGTCTGTTAGGGAAGAAAACAGGCCTGGGTTACAGGTTTTGTTTGTTTGTTTGTTTTGTTTTCTAAGATTTGGTTCGTCAGCTTGACGGTGGGCAGAGACAGGCACAAAGGACAAGCAGGGATCGACTCTTGTTCTTCAGAACTCTGACAAAAGACATCAATGAGAGCCTGAAGAGCCGGCTTAGCTTGTAAAAGACCTGGTTGACCTTGCAGAGAAGTCTTAGGGTTCGTTCCCAGCACCACAGGCAATTCACAACCCATAGTAGCTCCAGGTCCAGGGAGACCCATCACGTTCATCTGCCCTCTTCAGGCACCATACACACATGCAGTGCAGTTACACACATGCAAGCAAAGCATTCACATTAAAAATATCTAAAATGAACACATTAAAAATCAATGATAAGTTCTTTGTTTAAAAATGCAGAGAAAACGGGGGAAGTGCCCAGGGCCAGCCTGTGAGCAGCATCCTGAGCTTGAGAGAATTGAGCTGAGTGAATTGGAAGGCAGGTGGGGATGCTGAGGGGTTTAGAATTAGGGTAGAAGAGGCCAGGGAGGCTGTGTCACCCAGGGGTGGACCACCACAGAAGGTGGGATACCAGGGTTCCCCCCATGTCAGCCTATAAGACTAGGCAAAGTGGGAGCAGTCATTTGAGACTTCAGCACTCACTGAAATGAGCAGGGGGCAGGTGAACCCCGCTTTTGCTTTTTTCCCATTTTCTGCCCAGTGGACCCCAAGGGTTTGATAGTACTTCCTGTCTCTGCCTGACCCTGAGAATCTGTCTCCAGGTCTCTGGGGGGCCTCTGAGCTGGTAGCATGGCCCCCTGTGGAGATCCAGCCTCCGAGTCTGACTTCCCTTCTTATCTCCCCTGACTGTTGGTTCCCTTTTTCTCCAGCTTCTCTGTTGCTTTTCCTGAACCTCTTGTATTCTGCCCTCACCCAGTGATTCAGTCTGAATCATACCCTTCATGTCCTCAAGAAGCTAATTTGACTCCAGCTAGTTCTTTCTGGAGGAAGCTGGTGAGTTCTGGAAGAACAGTAGGTCAGGCAAAGAGTGCCCTCTCTTTGGATCTCCCACACCTGCTCCCCACCGCACACCCCCGTTGGCTTCCAGCTAGTGATATTTCCAGACTCTGAACCTCCATTTCCACTATGTGCTTTCGGGTAGGATTCCCCTGGAGACTGAGAAGGGCGGCAAGGACCATGATAGGCCCGGGAAGTTCCTTCTAGCAGGCCAGTACATGACCCCACTGCCTCAGAAGCTCCGGCTAAAATAATCGCTGGTGACTGTAGAACATTTGGAAGGTGGCGAGGGTGACCAGAAACTGACAAGACAGTAGGCAGTGTGTCTTTCAGGAGAGCCTGATGGCTCATGCCCAAGACAGGCACTAGGATCCGATTATAGCTGTCCCCTTTGGGCCACACCCTCCTGACCTTCTAGCCTCTGGCATCTTACCCATTGGGTCCAGGAAAGAAAGCCACCTCACAGGCACTGTGCATGGCTCTCCTGGGGCCTTTGTCATCCTTGGACCAAGGGAAGGGTTTTTCATACCTCCTCAGAGCCTTCCTGGGTCAAGCAGGGAGACTGGCTGAAAGGCTCCCAATGTGGTAGGCACTCGGCAGTCCATGAACAGTCAGAAAATGGATAGCGAATGAGTAGGGAAGATAGAGAGGCAGAAAATTGAGCCGCAGTCTGAAAGATGCTGTGGGTGAGTGGTTCCTTGACCTACCCTTGGAAGGCCCTGTTCACCATGTCTTCCAGAGCAGCACCACCCTGACCCTTAACTTGAGGTAGCTCTGAGAAAAGGGTAATTTAGTTCCTGTCATCTCAGGAAGGTGGAGGAAGTGTTTTGTGACTTTTGCTTTTTCCCAGGTGAGCCCATCAGCCACAAAAGTGGTCTCGGTCAAATGAAGAGATTGCGGGAGAGTTGGGAATGCTCAGTGGACGTCCTGCCCAGGCTTCTCTTTAGGTTGGGGATGGGGTGGGCAGGGAGGGCTCACTAGAAATTTAGCTCAGCTCCCATTTTCCATGGACAGTGAAACCCAGGGTCAAACAACAACCATTTTTCCAGGTCTCGGAGCTATAAAGTAGAAGAACCTGTTAAAATGCGTCTGATCCCCCCACTCCCCATCTTGTGCTCACCTCAATTCGGGAAAGCTCAAGAAACCTGGGTCTCTCTAAACTAGGTTGTTCCGCGGCAGCTAAGAGGCAGGGAGGATTTCAGTGCAGCAGGAAAGGTGGGCGGTACCTGAAGCGCTGACCCTAGCAGATTCAGAGCGCCTAGGAGGCTGAGCAGTGGACGGAACTGAATTCTTTGAACTAAGGGATCTGCTTGCACCTGGCACCCGCTACCAGCTGGGGGCTTTCTTATGTATTTCTACAGAAGATTCCCTCAGAGACCCGCACCATTTTCCAGATGGGAAGCCAGGTGATATTGGAGTTGAAGCAGGATTCCAGCACCCAGTCGTGCAGCCGAATTGGCAACCAGAGTCCCGAGAGTACCGGGGCGGCTGCGCTCCACAGGAGACTCAGCTGTTCTCCTTCCAGCTCTGCCGAAGCACACACGTGGGGAGGGAGGCTCTGTGGAAGTTTCAACAGCCACAGTTAGCCACGGTTAAGTTGCCCCCCCACCCCCACCCCGCACACCCGCCAAAAGTGCGCTGTTTGGGAAAGAGGGCAGGTGGGGCTTCCCTAGTCTGGCTGATCCTGATGCACACTCAAGGTGGGAACCTGAGTCCGGGTAGAGTCCCGCCCATCCCAGGTCCCAGAGTTTCAGATTCTGTCCCAAGGTCAGCCTCAAAGTCACGACTTCAGTAGCCCAGTTGCATCAACGTGATAGGTGTTTTTCTCCGTGTCTGTTTGAAGAAGCCCACTTAGAGGATTAGGCAGGAAGGTGGAGAGAGAGCTCAAGGCCAGCTTGGGAAACATGGCATCCTATTTCAAAAACAACTAGCAAACAAAACCAAGCAAAGAATAGCTATCACCACTGCCAATACTATTGACATGTTTTAACTAGTTCAGTTTCAATAGTGACTATTTTTATCCCTACTTCACACACTGAGGAAAAAGTTAAGTATTTCATGTATCAATGGAACTTCAAAACAAAACACTGGGAGAAGTTTCCCAGTACCCCAGGGGTTTTGAGTTCTTCACTGCAGGGGGACATTCCACTTTGGAGACACCCTTGTCCGCACTGGCCAATAAGTCTGTGTCTATGTCAGGTGGCCAGCAACAGAACAGCCCACTCCCCAGCATGCCTGAATGAACAGATCAGTACAAACCTTCGTCGTACCAGAGAGGCGTGAGTGTATGACACAAGAAGTTACAACCTTCACACCACCTGGGCACTGGAGTAACACCCTGGGCTAAAACACTAACCATAGGCCAACTGCATTGGGTGGGAGCCAGTCCATCTAAATGAGAATCAATATTTTTATTTTGTTTTGGATCCCCAGGCTGGTCTCAAATCCTAAAATGATCCTGCCTTATTCCCTTCAGTGGGTGAATATGTGTGCTGAACCATGTCAAGTCATATATCTGTCTCTCTCTTTGTGAAAACACACACACACACACACACACACACACACTCCTATGAGACAGGGTTTCGTGTATTCCAGGCTGCCCTTTAACTCACCACACAGCTGAGGTGTTGGGACCTTGAAATCCTGATACTCCCGCTTCTACATCCCAAATGCTGGGATTCCAGATGCCTGTGCACCACCGTCCGAGGTTAACGCATTGCGGAGATGGAACCCGGACCTCCCCGCATCCTAAGCAACCACTGAGCTACATCCCCAGTGTTCAACTTTTCTTTTAAATTTTTAGATTTTTAAAACTTTGTTATGTGTATGAATGTTCTGCCTGAATGTATGTCTGTGTACTATGTGTGTGTGGTGCCGGAGGAGGTCAGACAAAACCATCAATACCTTGGCACTGGAGTTACGGATGGTTGTGAATAGCCTTGCGGGCACTGGGAATTGATCTTGGGTCTTCTACAAGAATACGAAGTGCTCCTAACCACTGATCCATCTTTCCAGCTCCCATAAATATTTCTCTCTTTTTGGCTACTTTTTTTTTTCTTTTTGGAGACAGGGTTTCATTATATAGCTCTGGTTGTCTTGGCTCTGGCTGTCCTGGAACGTGCTATGTAGACTAGGCTAGTCTCGAATTCACAGAGATCTGTCTCCCTCTGCCTCCCAAGTGCTAGGATTAAAGGTGTGTACCACTACACCGGGTCACTATTATTTCTTGAATGCTGTTTTGAAGATAAAGATGGCTTTTTGCCCCTGTCAGTGAATTTGAATCTAGGTTCTTCTCTCTGCCAACAGAGAGAAGAAAGCCCTGGTGGTTACACTGTGCCTTTCGTACAGGCCCAGTAGCTGTCCCTGTCACACGAGCCACTAACTCCGGAAGTATCTCCCAGGCCTTTTTTCTCTGTGTATTTAGAAACAGACAGTGGGGATTGGTGGGTAAACCAGAGAAGCCAGGACCTGGTAGGGTCTGGAACATTTCTAGAGGGGCGCTGCTAACACAGAAGCTTCCACTCCTGGTGTTCCCAAGCCAGAAAGAAGCAGGATCCAGCAGAGCCCCTCCCTTTTGGGGCACCACAGCCCCCTTTATCTTCTCTGTCCTGCCAGGGCTACAGGAATACCCTACCTGACCGGGACACAGCCCATCCCTGCTGGGACTCCAATCTGATCAAATGGTGAACCCCTGGCCACAGTCCAATTAAGTGAAAGTAGATCCAGCCTTATCAGGTTCAGGCGGTAGTCCCTGGGGTGGTCCTGAGGTGGCCCCGAAGGGTCCCTGTCTGTTTGATTTTCCTGCTCAGACACATTTGTTTAAACAGACCCCCAGGGTTTTCAGTAACCAGAGCCAGGTCTGTAGTATGATTGCCAGGTAAGGAGGCCCTCAGTGAGATGTTGGCTTGGGGGAGGAGGGGCAGTGAGAGGAGAAAGGAGGGAAAGGGGGTTAAAGAAGACAGAGAAAAAGCCACCTTCAGAATGCAGAGGATTCCCTGGACTTTGCTCAGTGGGTTCAAATCCTGGTCTCCACCCTTTGGGCTTTGTGTCCTCTGAGAAAACTGTTGAGCTTCCCAACTGCGGCCAGGGTCAAGTCCAGGAGACAAAGTGATGCTGGGATGCAGAAAGGAGACCCCCAGTTCCCTCTGAGAACAGTCATACGGGGCTAGCCAGGTACCTTTGTATCAACCGGAGCCAGAGACGGCTCCTGGATCCAGGGGGTAAACTGAGGTAAGATGGGCATGTTCTCTCCCCACCTGCTGCTGCAAACTAACCCATCTCTGAGGCAACACCTATCCTATTGGCCTGTCCTGCCCATGTGCTTTATTGGCCCTATGTGAACAAAACCCTCCAAAAAGTTTTCCTCATCCCCAGTCCTCACCTCTGTGACCCACCTCCCCTCTTCCTCCATTGCCACTGTCACTCAATAGCATGTGGTCTCCTTCCTGCTCTAAGATCACCCATGGGCTGTTCCCCAGAAATCCCACTGCCTCAGTATCCTCGCTTCCTTTGGGGTCTCCTCTCTTCAGCGTTACTTCTCCAAGAAGGCTTCCCTCATCTTCTAGAACACAGGCGCCCACCCTAGCAACCTCCTGCACCTGTTTATTTTCATGGCTGCTGAGATTGGATGGCTATTAATTATCACTCTTCTTGGCGCTTCGGCTCCCTGGGGAGCGCCTCTTGGCTGAGGCTGTCTCCCCACTTGGCACACAGTAGGTGCTCAATAAAGAACTTCAGATACTTGAGTGCATTCCCTACACACCGTGACTTGAGGAATGTTGTCAATCTCTTTCTCTGTGTGTTTCCTCTTCCGACAAGGCAGAGCTATGAGTTGTCCCACTCTCTACCCCTGTGAGGTGTGAGCTAGAGAAGGCTTTGGGAAGAGCTCTGTGTGCGGCCTGGCACCAAAGACTTCTGTGGGGGCATGGCTTCTGTTTGTTCTAAGGGGACAGTGGGCCTTCTAGAAGGGGAGCCAAATGGCCACAGCAGCCTCAGGGCTGAGTTTTTCTGGCACATCAAGGGATTCCACCCCAAATTCATCCCCACCTCTCAAGGACCCTCCAAAGTGACTAGATGTACTGGTCTTCTTGTAGGTAATAGGACAAAGGTCAAGGGAATCACATGGCTAGGGAACCCCTTTACATTCCTGGGTTTTTCCTTTGTTTTATTTTTTGTTTTGTTTTGTTTATTGTGTGTGTGTGTGTGTGTGTGTGTGTGTGTGTGTGTGTGTGTGTGTGTGTTTTGAGACAGGGTTTCTCTGTGTAGCTCTGGATGAACTGGAATTCACTCTGTAGACCTGGCTAGCCTTGAACTCATAGAGATCCATGCGCCTCTGTTTCCTGAGTGCTGGGATTAAAGGTGTGCTCTAGCCACCTGGCCACATTCCTGTTCTAACTGGTCCAGTGCTGCTTGGCTGTAACTGACACACTTGGGGCCTGACCAGGTGCTTTCTTTTTTGTTGTTGTGTTGTTTTGTGTTTTGTTTTTTGAGACAGGGGCTCTCTATAGCTTTGGAGCCTGTCCTGGAACTTAGTCTGTAGACGAGGCTGTCCTCGAACTAACAGAGATCCACCGGTCTCTGCCTCCAGAGTGCTGGGATTAAAGGCAAGCGCCACCGCCACCACCACCCAGCTCAGGTGCATTCTTTTGGGAGGGTGGCTTCATGACAGAGGCCATGGAGTTTCCCTCAGGAAGATACTGGGTCAAGGATCACATGGGTGAAGTAAGCCCATGTAAGCACAAGTAAGCCTGAAAAAGTGAGAGAGAAGCTAGGCTGAGGGGGGCGGGACAGGAGGTAGCAGGAGCAGAGGCTTGTGGGGGTTTGTGTGGCAAGTTGTCATTGCATTGGCTTCTTAAAAGGCAAATGTGGGGGCTGGAGAGATGGCTCAGTGATCAAGAGCATTGCCTGCTATTCCAAAGGTCCTGAGTTCAATTCCCGGCAACCACATGGTGGCTTACAACCATCTGTAAAGAGGTCTGGTGCCCTCTTCTAGCCTTCAGGCATACACACAGACAGAATATTGTATACATAATAAATAAATAAAATAAATATTAAAAAAAAGGCAAATGTGGAAGGTGGCTTTGGTGTGACATTCAGATTTCATCCTAACGCAAGGTCTGTCATGAGGATGGGAGACAAATGAGATGGTGCCTCTGAGTCCAGAACCTCCTTATTTTCTGGAGTATGTCTAGGGTCCCTCATTATCCCACCCAGCCGAGGAGATACCAGGCCTGGGAGGCTGCTGTCCATGAAGAGGCAGGAAGGACAGCATTAGCTGCTGATAGGAAACATGACATCCGTACTGAAGCACCCTGGAGTCTCTAGCTGGTCAGTCTCAGGGAACAAATGAAGAGAGGTTGAAAGACACGATCAGGGCCACCCACCGGAGCACCCTGTGTGTCTCTGTCCTAGCCGCGCCAAGCACACATGGGGTGGGCCCTTCACAGAAACCTCCACTTTCTACTAGACATGGGCCCTGATGGTAGAAACAGGCCTCCCAGTGAGAAATGAAAGTCAGTGCTTGTAACGATGCCACGGAATACATAATCCCATCAACTGTGGTGTGTTTCCCTGCCAGGCTACCATTTTCCCTTCATCTCTAAGTCACCTCTAATGTTGGGGCGGCCCTCATTGTCCCCTGTCCCTGGGAAAATGAACTGGGTGACTGGCAGAAGGTGGGTTCATTCGAGGTAGCGTCCCTTCTGAGTGCCCTCAGCCTTGCCACAAAGAACTCTGAGTTGAAGCGTATGTGTGTGTGTGTGCGTGTGTGTGTGTGTGTGTGTGTGTGTGTGTGTGTATGCACAGGTGCACCTGGATGACATTTATACACATGCCATAGAACAACCTTTGGTGTGGCTGCTACACACACACGGTGCTGTCATTGATTCTTTGAGACATGTTCTATCCCTGGCCTGGAGCTCACCAAGTAGGTGAGGCTAGGGCGTGTGCCAGTAACAAGCATGGGCCACCACACATGGCTTTCTCGCATGGGTTCCGGGGATGGACCTCAGGTCCTTGTGCTTGTACGATAAACACGTAACCAGCTAAGCCAGCTCTCCTGCCCCAGAAGCTATAGTGCTAAAAGCATCTCTTGACTCCTAGGACAGCGGGGACAGGTTCCCAAAACTGGCCAGTTTAAAGCAACAGAAATGGATCTTTTATATTCTCAGACAATCCAAACCGAGGCTTAAGCAGGGCTGTGCTCTCGGACACTGTGTACAACCGTTCTTCCTCCCCTGACCTTAGGGGTGACCGCTGTCCTTGGAAACCATTGGGTCTTGGCTGCACCACTCCAGCCCTTGCCTGTTTCCATGGTGTCCTCTGTGCCTGTGTCCAAGTTTCTTCTTGGAAGGACACCAGTCGTCCTGGATTAAGAACTCTCCTTCATGACCTCATCCTAAACGGTTTACCTCTGTGGACCCCATTCCTAAAGAAGGACACATCTTCCAGTAACGGGTTGACATGCTTACATGTCTTTTGGGGGAACACAATTTAGACCCACAACAGGCCATATGTGTGTCCTCTTGGCCCTTGTAGGGGGTTCTGTGGTGTGGTTGGACACCCATGCTGCAGAGAGCAAAAGAGTATTAATGCTGCAATATGGAGATAGCATGGCATGGCCACTTTCTTCCAGCAGGACTTCATGCAGTAGAGCATGTTTGCTGGGCCATCACCACAGCCCTGTGTGTTACAGACAAAGACGCTGAAGTCTCTCGAGATTCTTCTGCAAAACTCGCATCTATAGCGCTAGCGGCTGCTGGAATTCCAAACCAAACCCCATTGGTCACTACTCCTCCCCTCCCCCAAAAGGTCAGGGTGGCAGGCAGGATAAGCAGAGGCGGGGCAGGTGGGCCTGTCCAGGCCCTGCTGACTCATGGGAGTGTTAATGCCGCTTCTGGCCTGTTGTTGCTGTTGCCAGGGAGCTGATTAAGATGTCACGGAAGATTACGATGTCAGGTGCAGGAGTCAAGCTCCAGGGGGGTGACTGCTAGGCTGGGAAGGTTACCCTGGCAACAGAGACAGGACATCCATGCTGAGTAGGGACATAGACTAGTCAGAGGGGCAGGGGGTCCAGGGTGATTGTCCTGGGTACTCAGTCTGGCCTTTCTGCTCCACAGCTGGGTGGGTGAGCTCGAGGGAAAAGTCTTCCCTTTTTGAAAATCTTCCCTTTCTCCCAAAATGGGAGAACAATCCCATCCCTGTGAGGATTGAATGGGATCGAGAGAAAAGACCCCCAGCTTCACAAGTGTCTGCCAAATCCCCAGGGATCCCGAGCCAGGCAGGAGCTCCCAAGCTGAGGCTCAGGCATGGGCAGACTTGCCCAGAGGTGGTAAAGAGGTGCCAACTCAGTCTCTGCCAGGTGCTGAGGTTGTCCAGCGTACAGGCTCACAGGGCCACACTTGCTGGCAGCCTTCTGTATGCTGACATCAGGAGAGTGCACGGCTCCTCGGGTTTTCTGTTCATGGTCCCCACAGCAGCCCATGCCCACTGCCCGGTCACCTTCCACACAACCTTGAGCCTTCTTTCTCCAGGTCCCTGAGCCCAGCACACTGCCCGGTACAGCCTAATTAATAAGGAAACAAATGATTTCTCAAATTTTCCCTCTTCCTCAGAACAAACCTCTGTCTCTGATAAAGAAATATCCCTCCTCTACCTGGCAACCCTTTCCTGGACCGTTCCTGTTTCCCCAATTGTGATTTACATTCACCCCCTAGCTCATCTGTAGACTCACTAAATACTCACCTACAATTCACCTATTTGTGTACCCACACCTCCACCATGTACCAACCCTTGGTAACCCATTCACCCACGACAGCATCCATTCACCCATCAATCCCTCTATCCATCCGACAATCTACCTCTCGCTTTGTCCAATCACTCCCTTCCTATCCATCTACTTTCCTATTTAACACCGACCCACTCACCCTCCCATCCTCCCACCTCCCATCTTTCTAGGCCTCTATCCGCCCATCTATTTGCATGCCCATCCATCTACCCCTCCTAACATTTATTCATTCACCAGTCTATCCACCCACCCGTCACCTGCCCATCCATCACACAATTCACCCTTCCCATTATCTAACAATCCTCTCCCATCTATTCCTCCATCCATCCGCTCGTCCATTAATCAGTTCACCCAACCAACCACTTACCCATGCTTGCATGCACCCACCCATCAATCATTTTACCTACCCAATTCTTGAGTCTAGGCATGCATCCATCCCTTCATCCCTTAACCCCCCATGCATGAACCCAGCTCTCTCAGCGGACAGTTCCTTTGGCCCTCCAACCACAAGACAGGAGGCACGAGTTGATAGTATGTCCTCTGGGCGGTCCAAGGGGACCTCAGAGTCAAGGCAGAATGGAACTTTGGCTCTGAAGGGTCCTCAGGTAATCTTGTAAGGGTGAGGGAACCCAAATGTCTGTGCATATCTAGGCACTTCAGCTATGGGGAGGAAGGAGACCTGCAGGTGATGGGAAAAGGGCATCATTTGGAATTGCAGAGGGCTCTGGAGCACAGCTGGTAAGTGAAGATGCAACTGGGACATGCGACTTTCATGGCCCCCCCAGCACACACTCAAGTCTCCATCCTCTGGGGCAGTTCTTATCTAGGCTCAGAGGGGTTAAGCTATCACCTGTGTTGTGAGCAGGTAAGCGAGAGAGCTCCAAGGCCAGCCCCTCAGGAAAGTGTGCCAGACTTTCCTATGTGCCTCGGTACTTCCTGTTTCCCCCATACTTTCTGCACCTGCTATCCATTCCTTGATAGACTGACCACTGGCTACTGACCAGGTAGCAGGGACATTTCATTTGACCCTGTTTTCCCACAGTTCCAGGAACATGGTAGAGTCTCAGAGCATCTTCCTGGGGATGCTGAGGATACACAAAGCCCTATGCTGGGCCAGTGGACTGTTGCATGGTTCTCAAACTTCTTGCAACCTTCCCCCAAGCTGACTGGTGGTTCTAGTCTCTGGGTGTATCAGCCGCTGCATCCACAGGCTCCACCTACTGCTGGCAGGGCTGGCATGGCTGCAGCACCAGCTTATCCTCTGAGGGGACACACAGAACGCCAGCAGATAATTGAACAGATTACAGGAGAGTGGAACCGCTGAAGGTTGATTTACTGTGCGTCATCCCTGCTTCAGGGATTTTATTAGAAATTGAAGAATGGCTTCCTGACTTGAGGCTGTGTGTCACCTCCAACAGTCGCCAAAGCAGCGCTGGCTCCCAAGGTGTCTGCAGTCGCTGCAAATGCATGCTCAGTGTGATGGGGGCGGCAACAGCTATGAGCCGAGGTCACTGCAGAGAATGAACCTTTCGTCTCGTCTCCTCTCCCCCTCCATCCCTCTGTGTGGGGAGAAGCTGTGGGGACATGGTGGGTGAGGGAAAGCCCTGGAGAAGAGGAGTTACTCATTTTTAGATCTAGCTCAATCTTCCAGCCAGAGGTGATCCCAGGATCCCGAGAAGAAGGGCAAGAGCACCCAAGTGTCTTAAGTGTCTCACAGGGAGCCGGAGATACGGCCCAGTTGTCAACAGCACCCAAGTTCAGTTAGCAGCTTCCACACGATCACTCTCAACCATCTGTAGTGCCAATTCCAGACGACCCCTCTTCTGACTCCACAAACGCCAAGCATACACACATGGTCAATATATATGATCACAGACAAAACATGCACACATGTAAAATAAAGGGAAATAATTAAAATATTTCACAGTACCAAAAGACTCCAGGGTCCCAGTCGAGGTCTACCTGCATCCAAGCAGTGCATCTCCAGTCGGCTGCTTTGCCAGGCCCCTGGTTTGTGATTCCTGGTGACAGAGGCTCTCCCTTGAATACTGTGTGCACAGTATGGCTTTACAGAACACCTCCGGTCACCTGACTCTCGACTTTCTCCATTCTCTACTTTGCTGGAACCTCTTAGTATAGCAGTCCCCACTGGGGTCTCAGACCAGCCCATGTGTCCAGATTAGGATTCACAAGACTAATGTAAGCTTACAACCACTAAGAGACATCGTTACGGAGCTAAAGAGGACAGAGGGTGTCATGTTTCTTGCCCTTGTTCTGGGTCTTAAAATGAAAGTTTTTATTCTAACTCTATGGCCTTCTTTCACCAGAAGTTTCCTTTCTGTGGTTGGCTATAGCGCTATTCTCCTGCAAGAATGTAATCACCATAGCAACAGAATGGGGGCAGGGGGCGCTCATGAGGGCAAGCCCCCACAGTGAATTAGTACATTATAGCACAGTAGGTTAGCTTTTGTGGGAGTGGACTCCTAATAAAAACAACGAGTTCAGAGTCAGGCCTGCTGGCCCAGGCTTGTCCAGCTCCGGGGAGGCTAAGGCAAGAGTATCAGGAACTCAAGGCCAGCCCGGTGAGGCCGAATTTCATCAAACAAAAACCAAACAAACAAACAAAAAAGAGTTCACTCTTGTCCCTCTCTCATGTCAAATTGTTTGGCAGTGGGGGAGTCGTCCTGGTTCCCTGCATGCTCACCAGTGCCAGATGCTGGCAGCGTTTGAAACTGGAGCTGATGGAATAACAGGCACAGGGGCAACCTCTGTCACATTGTGGCTTAAGGCCAACTTTCCTGATGCCATATGCCCTCGAGCATCTGCCTGTCTTTCTTTACATATTTTTTTTTTTTGAGATTGGGTTTTACATAGTCCAGGCTAGCCTCCAATTTCCTGTGTAGCAGAGGATGATCTTGAACTCGTTCCCTGTGCCTCTATCTCCAGAGTGCTAGGATCATTGTGCCTTCATGCCCGGTGTATGCAGTACTGGGGATGGAACCAGGGACTGGTACATGCTAGACAAGCATCCTGCCCTCTAGGCCACCCCTCCAGCCCAAGAAGTATCTCTTCATATGCTTGTCTATAGGCATCTGTCTGCCCTTGTTGGTAGAACGCTGACTAACTGATAATAGGCTAATTTTAAAAATCAAAATTTTTTTATGCATTCCAGGATTGGAACATGGGACCTTCTATATGCTAAGCATGTGAGTTACATCCCACACCCTCAGCCCCCCCCCCTCTTTTTTGTGAGACAAGTCTGGGATTACAGACACGCACTACCTTGTTGGACCGAAGAAAGTCTTGCTGGAACACCTAGATATTTATAAGCAAACAAGTCAAAAGATAGGGATGGAGGGAGGGAAGGAGAGAGACAGAGAGAATATACATAAAAAATAAATAAAAATTCATCCAAGGTGTAAAAGTAAAACACAAAACCATACAATTCAGGAAAGGGTACTGGTAGAGAAGAAATGACCTTGGACTTGACCTCTGTTCTTGTCGTGTATCTGTTATTGTGACAAGACACCCTGGCCAAGGCAACTTACTCCCGGGACGGCAGGTTTCCTGGGGCTCACGGTTCCAAAGGTTAGATAGAGTCCATGCCATCAGGTGTAACATGGCAGGCAGGACGGCAGGGACAGGAAGCTGAGAGCTCACATCTTGAACTGCTATCAGGAAGCAGTGAGCAAACTGGCAGTGGCAGAAGGGTTTAGGCTCTGAAAGCCTGACCCCCATATAGCACCAAACTATAGCTTACAGCAAGACTGGAGTGAGCAGGGTGGTCCCTCTCACTCTGTTCTTGTCCGGCTCTCTTGGCCCTCTGTATAAACTTAGAATGAATATTTTGATATCTACCACTACAACACAGGCTCCTGGGAAGTGCTTCCCCTCTAGAGAGGAAGTTGAGAGCTGTCAGCTTGGCAATCTAGAGTTTTCTAGAACACAGCGAAGTCAGTACTGTATCGTTCAGCTCTTCCCTGAGTTCCTTTAGTGAGTTTCTTTTAGTTGTTTTTTTTTTTCCATGTAGATGTTTGAGTTTCATTAGAATGACAGCTATATTGTTAATCTTGGGGGGAGAGGAGTGTAAACTATGCTGTGTTTATAAGCAGAGTTCACCTGTGCCAATCTTTCCTTAAGAAGATAACTGAACATGTACCTTTCTGTAATTACTGATTATTCAGTGAGGTGTGTGTGTGTGTGTGTGTGTGTGTGTGTGTGTGTGTGCACAGACGTGCCTTTTCAGTGCTCATTTTCACTCAGGGAAGTCAGGAGGAGCCCTTGCCTACACGGTTACTGTTGACTCTTCACACAGCAGGTTTGGCCTTGCCATTCAGTAGGTGCCCAAATTATGATGAATTCCTATATACCTGTTCTCAGCAATAGCATAGAACAGCCTTTCAGAGCAAGACAAACTCACACTGGAAACCTAACTTCACAAGATGTGACTTCAAGCAAGTGACAATGTCTGAGCCTCACTGTAAAATGGGACGGTGTGATAACACCTTGGGTGGATGTCATGAGCCTGGAGTGTTCTGGGGTCTTTCCATTGGTGCCTCTGTGTCCTGACTGGGTTGATATTCACTGAGGGTATTCTCATTCTCACATGGTTAGTGTAGCCCAGGAAGTTGGCTCTCTGCAGCTCTCTGGGTACATATCACAATACCTTGCCAATACCCCAGTTCCTGAGATAGTTCAGAGTCCATCAATATCACCTTAGGCCTCATGTAATTCTGATGCAGTGTGTGAGCTTCAGGGAAGTAGTTTCAGCTTTCCTCAAGGACACTTTCGGTCACTGCAGCAAAGGAGGCTGGCTTTGTCCACTTTTATTAAGGTAGAAACTCACAAGACCTTGTGATTTCTCAGGGACAATTCTTGAAGTATCTCCTCCCAAGTACAATGGCAGCTAGTATATCTTAGCTCACAGTGATTCAAAAGAAAGGAGCCATCCTCCCATTTCACAGATGAGGAAGCAGGCTCTGATAGCAGCATGCAAGCACACCCCAAACCAGTGTGACAGCTCCTCTGGGATATGTTATATTTAGGTACCGTGGCCTGATGAAGTACCTGTGTCTAAACACATGGATACAGATGGTGAGGGTCCCTGTGAAGTCCTCCATCTGTCCCCAACATTCTTAGTTATCTGTAGTGACTTATTGAGATGGGAATATTTCACAGTTTAGCCTATGTATTTGTAGTAATAAGAGCGGTGGGACTGCGTTCCCAGCACCCCGGCTGCCTGCTTGGCTAGCTTATACCCTGAAATAATTACATGGACACTGTATTCTTTTAATCACTGCTTGGCCCATTTCTATCTAGCCTCTTCTAGGCTAATTCTCACATATTAATTTAGCCCATTTCTAATCATCTGTGTAGCGCCCCTAGGTGTGCTTGCCGGGAAGATTCTAGCCTATGTCCATCCTGGGTTGGAGCTTCATCGCATGCGTCTACCTGGGAGCTGGGAGCATGGCATCTCTCTGAGGCGTCTGCTCCCGAGAGGAGAGCTGTGGAGTCTGACCTCACTTCCTCTTCCTCCCAGCATTTTGTTCTGTTTACTCCACCCACAGGGCCAAGCAGTTTCTTTATTGCTTAACCAATGAAATCAACAGATTGATATATGACACTCCCACATCATGTATTGATATTTACTTTAAAAAAATCCAGATTGAATCAGATACTTCTTTCACTTGGACCAAATACCCTGGAAAGAGGTGATTTAAGAAATGAAGGGTTCCTTTGACTCACAGTTTGAGAGAGTACAGTCTATCGTGGCAGAGAAGACACAGAGACAAGATCAGGAGGCTGAGTGTGAGCAGGAAGTGGAGTGGGGCTAGGGAACTTCAAAGCCTACCCTCATTGGCCTCCATCCTTCAACAAAGCTCCACCTCCTAAAGGTTCTACAACCTTTCCAAACAGCACTGCTAGCTGGAAACTAATACAGGTTCAAACACATGAGCCTGTGAGGGCATTTCACAACCAAACCACAGCAGTGATATAACAAAAGTCAAGAATACCTGAAATTCACAGTCTGTTCAGTTTTACCCCAATTTGGGGGTAGATTTTCCTTTAGTTAGGTGGTTGGATAAAACACCATCAAGACAGGGCTTCTGCACTTTGGAACCTTTGCGGAGGCCAGAAGTTCAAGGTCATGATGGTTAAGTTGGTTCCTTGTGGTACACTCTTCACAGCTTATAAAGAGCTACCTTTTTGCTATGTGCTTCCCCTCAGGTCTCTTCCCTGCTTCTTTTGGAGATACCAGGCTCATGGGATTAAACATGCCTGTGTGACTTTATTTAGCTCATCCTAAGAGCCCACTCTCCAAGCAGAGTCATGGGGCAGGGGTGGGCCTTCCATATATGAATTTAAAGAGGCATAGTGCTATAAGTTTTTTCATTGTCCTAAAGATTTTTACTACTTATTTATTTACAGAGCAACAACCAGGCTCCAGATGCAGGGACTAAGGAGGCTACCTATGTAGGGTCAGGTTGCAGCATGATAGCTGTCTCTGAGTTTGAGCCCCTCTGTTTAGATCTAGGGCTAACCTAAAGATAGAGCATGCACTCATGAAGTCTTAACAATGTGGGTCTCTAAAGAAGATATGTACAATGACACCATTTGACAGCCCAGCAGAGATGGGGGAAATCTTGCAAGGCCTAACCCATAGATAAACTGAAGGCATTAATGGATGCTGAGAGAAGGAAAACCAGTCTTCTCCAGTGATGAGCACCTGCTCATCCAATATGAGCAACACTAAATGGACTGTCTTAGTCAGTTGATGTGGGATACCCCCTCTGTGTGCTGTGAATGTGCTTTGTTACCATTGGTTAATAAAGAAGCTGCTTTGGGCCTCTGGCAGGGCAGAATAGAGCAAAGCAGGAATTCCAAGCAGAGATAGAGGAGAAAAGAAGGCAGAGTCAGAGAGACACCATGAAGCTGCTGGAGGAGAAAGATACAAGATGCCAGCTGGAAACTAACTGTTAAACCATGAGCCTTGTGGTAAAATACAAAATAACAGAAATGGGCTAATTTAAGGTGTAAGAATTAGTTAATATGAAGCCCAAGCTAATAGGCTAAGCAGTGTTTTAATTAATACAGTTTCTATGTGATTATTTGGGTCTGCAAAGAATGAACAAGCAGTCTCGGTCTACAGTCAGTGTTCTATTGGTGAGAAGAGACACCATGATCACAGTAACTCTTATAAAAGAGAACATTTGATTGGGACTTACAGTGTCAAAGGTTTAGGCCATTATCTTCATGGCGAGGAGCATAGTGGCATGCAGACAGACTTGGTGCTGGAGAAGTAGCTGAGAGTTCTACTTCTGGATCTGTAGGCAACAGGAAGAAAGAGAGCCACTGTACCTGGCTTGAGCATTTGAAACCTCAAAGCCTATCCCCCAGTGATACACTTTCTCCAAAATACCATATATACTTTAGCAAAGCCGCACCTCCTAATCCCTCCCAAGTAGTGCCACTCCCTAACAACTAAGCATTCAAAAATTTGAGCCTATGGGTGTCATTCTTATTTAAACTATCAACCACATGGACTCAACTGGTTTCTTTCATATCTATATATCTCTTTCTATATGTATGTATATACATATATGGGGGGGAAGTATATGTATTCATACAGAATGTCAAAAATAATTAAAGAAGAGCAGGTCATGAAGTTGAAAAGGAGGGTGGAAGGAAGGACACCAGAAGAGTTGGAGAGGAAGAAAGTGGAGTGAAAATGATATAAATACAGTTCTCATGTATGAAATTCTCAAAAATAATAATAAGATAACCATTAAAAAACCAAAGCGGCCAGGCAATGATAACACATGTCTTTAATTCCAGGACTTGGGAGGCAGTGGCAGGCAGATCTCAATGAGTTCAAGGCCAGCCTGGTCTACAGAAAAAGTTCCAGGACAGCCAGGGCTAAGAAGAGAAAACCCTGTCTTAAAAAAACCAAACCCCCAAAACCAAAGAGATATAGTATGCTTTATGTTTCTTGTCACTGTGCAAATCTCCCTGTCGTCCCAATCTGATTGTACACGTTTCAAAGACATTACTAAACAATACACCTATTTTGCTTTTTAAAAAAAGTTCTATGGATGAAACCAGTGGCACTAATTAAACACTGTACCACTGAGCTACACCTCCAGTCTAGAAATCTTTAAATTTTCAAACCTAATTGTTTATCCAAGTATATGCAAGAAATGTTGCCCATAAAGGTTTATTGTGTGATTGCTAGAACAGTGGAAATCAAAGCCACTTCAGGGCTTAACCCCTGGAGAGAGGCTGAGAAAGTGATGGCACCCTCATCAGCCAATATAAATGGAAAGCTACCTTTTGGATGGTTAATAAAAAACATTGAACACTATTTATACTCATAGTTTAGGATGTGAAGAGACACCTAAGATACTGCAATAAGCCAAGAACAAACAAGAAGCAGAACTTGGCTAACAGCGTGGTTCTGCGGGTAAGGGCACTCGCCACCAAGCCTGAGGACCTGAGTTCAATTCCCAGAACTCACAAAGGGAATGAAGAGAATGGGTTATTGCAGCTTGTTCTCTGACCTCCATAAAGAACCGTGGCGTGTGCACGTGTGCATGCAAACGCACATCCACACACACACACAAATAAATAAGCATAATAAGTTTTAAAAACACAATTTAAAATGGCATTAGAGCCCCAATTTTAGCACTATTCAATAAGCACATTTTAAAAAAGAATAGACAGTGTAACTGTTGTTACAGACGCTGGCCAGGGGTAATGAGAGTAATAGAAATTATAGTTTTAAAGGATTTGTTAATTTCCCAATTCAATGTTTGCACTATTTCTAACATAATGGAATCATGTTAGAAGCTACTCTAAAAAACTCAGTTTCTTGGGAGTGACAGCAGAGTCACCTGGTTAGGCAGGTGTTCATAGAAATGACCACACACACACAGTTGAAGGCATAGAGACAGGTGCATCTGAGTCACAGAGACAGGCATGGGTATCTGGAGACAATTCTCTTGAGCATCTCTGGGACTCAGTACCCACATCTGTAAAATGGGTTCATAGAAGGTACCTTGGAAACCTACTTAGAACTTCATTTGAGAATAGCTTCATTCTTCCTTGGTATGCTTTCTCATACATGAGTGACAGCTCACAATGGGAGCCTGGAGCACATTGCACAGCCTGCAGGCAGCTCACCAGGTTGGAGAGTATCCTGTCCAGGTGCCTCAGATGGTCTAGAACATTTCCAGGCAGTTCATCTGGTTTAGGCTTCTTCCTGGCAGCTGGTCAGGTCTGCCGGTCTCCTTTGTAGCTCTACTTGTCTGAGAGGGATTCTTCGACTTTTTTTAAAAATATTTTTATGGTTTATTTAACTTTATTTTATGTGCATTGGTGTGAAGGTGTCAGATCCGCTGCAACTGGATCTTCAGACAGTAGTGAGCTGCCATGTGGGTGCTGGGAACTGAACCCAGGTCATCTGGAAGAACAGTTAGTGCTGCTCTTAACCACTGAGACATCTCTCCAGCCCGACTCTCGGACTTTTTGTGTACTCTGTGAGGGAGGGGTGTAATGAATCTGGTACATTTCAGGGACTTCCTGAAGCTATTCTGAGTTGTTTATCTTCCTGCTTAAGGCACTTTCCCTGCAGGATTGAAAATTTCAGGGTGGAGAAAACTGTTAACCTAACAAGGGCCAGGCCAGTGCTCCCAGGGCCGTCACCTATCATGCACTACAGGGCAGAAAAGTGGGTGCTTCTTTGCCCACCAGGAGGAAACCGTGAATGGTCCGAGCAGGGTGTGGGGCAGGGTGCGGCTGGATCTGCAGTGAGCTTCCTGAACCTTAGCTGAACACCTGGATTTCTATTGCTGCTTCTGCCCAGGCAGCAGGGAACAGCGTGTGTGAAAAACAAAACTCAGGTCAGAAGACTCTAGAAGGTCTCCACACTTCGCTGTGGGACTGTCAGTCAGCTGGGAGGACAGAAGGGGTGACATCACTAAAGGCCCAAGCTGTGGACCTGTATTCCACGCAGTGAGACGTGTTCTAGCCAGGCTTTAGGGGTGGGCGGCTAACAGGCAGGTGCTCAGTAGAGACAAAACCTACTTCCGGAAGAACTCTGTAGGTAGACCAGCAATTCCACCCTTGTCTGGAGACAATGGGGAGCTAGGGAAGGCTCACAGAGGCAGAATTCTTTAGTGCAAGCCCCCTAAGACTCAATAAAGAGGAAAGATCCTTGAGGGCTGGAGAGATGTCTCAGCAGCTAAGAGCACTGGCTGCTTTTCCAGAGGTCTTGAGTTCAATTCCCAGCAACTGCATGGTGGCTTACAACTACCTATAATGGGATCTGTCACCTTCTTCTGGTGGGCAGGTGTGCATGCAGATGGAATACTCATACATAAAAAAAGAAGAAAAAAGAGGAATCCAGAGAAAGGAAGAGGCAGCCCGTGCAGATGCTGTTTCATAGCCGGAAGAGGCCTGTGGTCCTGTGGGGAAGGCCCCTTTGTTGATGAAGCTTAGAGGCTGGATGTGCGCTGGAGGGGGCACTGGTGCCAAGCTTCTGAAGAGGTCCTTCTTAAAACCAGGGAAGAACGAAGGGGAGAGAGGGAAGAGAGGAGGAAAGAGGGAGGGGAAAGAGAGAGGAAAGAAAGAGGTATAAGAGGAGTAAGGAGGAGGAGAGGAAAAGAGGAGGAGGAGAATGTGAGAGAGGGAGAGAGGGAGTGGAGGGAGCAACTGATGTCTGATGGCCTCTGTGGGGCCGGGATGCTACCCAGAGAAGCCTGGCCTCCTCCTTGGTCTTTGGCCAGCCTCTCTGCCCGTCAGAGGCCCTTCCAGGCTTAATGAGGGACTGTGGTGCCTGGAGACTGCCCATTACGGAGCTGAGTTTATTTTGAAATCCAAGATAGGAACGGTTGTGTCTCAACCAGGTATGTGTTTACACCTCCAGGCCAATGTCACCAGAAATAGACACTTTATCATGAGCTCAGAACTAGGCCTAGGCTCCAGAGAGGGGCTGGGCTTAGTCTGCCTCTAGACCTCAGGTCAAATAGGGGAGAACAAATTTTCCCAAGGCCTCTAAGGTATGTGCTAGACAGGATGGGAGATGCAGGGTGGGGAGTGCCCTGAGAACTGTATTGGGATCTGTGGTAATATGGTTGTGTCACCAGATGTCATCAGCACTGAGATAAGGGAGGCCATCAGGACTGAGGAGCCAGCACAGGCTTCCCGAAGAGTGACATCACTGCTGAGGTTTGGAGCAGGGACCACTGCGACCTGTGAGGAATGTCAGTCCACTTCCAGGGGTTGCTGTAATCAACAGCCACAAATCAGAAGGGCTTCAAGCTTCAGAAATCCACCCTGACCCCTCTGAATGCCCTAAAAAAGACTTGCACCCTCACCCACGTTTCTGGGGTGACTGGCGCCTTTGGTTTGCAGACTCAACCTAATCCTTGCTCCCTTGAAGACGCCGCCTGTCTTCTCCCTGTATGCCTCAGTGTGTCATCTGTCCCTCTTATTCTATCTGGGCCCTCTATGACTCAGCGTGACCTCATCTTAATTATAGCCAAGAAGACCTGTTTCCACATAAGGTCACCTCCATGGGTCCCAGGTGAACTTGAGCTGCGGGGGATAAATGGGAGGACACTGTTTAACCTGGCATGACATGTGAACAACGTGGGACCAAGCCTTCTTTTGACATGGGGGTCCTGGCCAGACATGGGTTAAAGGGGTGGGCCAGTGTTACATGGGGTCCCAGGAGGCCATGCTGAGAGTTAAGGCACAGGGATGTGTTGGAGCAGAGTCCTTCCAGAATGGAAGTCAGATACTGGCTTCTGAAAGGCTGTTTGAATTTGATGGGCTTTTCTGGCTCTGGCTTCCTCCTCACTACCATGGCTGAGTTCTCTGATGTCTGGTGCCCCCTACATTTATTCCTTAGCAGCAATAAAGGTGGAGAAATGTGGGCAGATAGTGACAGCTCTTTGTTAGTGTCTGGTGGTGTTTGTCTTCGTCCTCCAGTGGACCTGTCCCCAAAGACAGGGAGGCCCCTGCTCTGATTCCAGGGAAGACCCCATAGCTTTGCCAGACTCACCTCCATTCTCTCAAAGTTGCAGACCTCCATGAGCTACCTGAGCTCAAGGGGACTAATGGCAACTGGGATCCCCAAGAAGGCTGGTGGCCTGGGTACTCATGGCAGTGTGTGTGTGTGTGCGTGTGTGTGTGTGTGTGTGTGTGTGTGTGCGTGCTTGGCAGAGTTCTAAGGCCTGCTGACTTGATTGACTACTGGTCTGGATGTTGCTGGAAGGGGTCAACATTAGGAGTCAGCAGACTCAGTAAAGTCCATGAGCCTCCAGAGTGCAGATAGCCAAAGGCCGTACAGATACAGATGGAGGGTCCCAAAGAAAGGGGGGTTTGTTTCCTTAGACTGTGGCCCAGAAAAACACAGCCTGGCCTCCCAGCCCATAGGGTTTGACTCAAGACTGGGAAGTCAGCTCTGTCCTAACTTACCTTCTACCTGATGCTTCACAGAGTTCAGGCTCTCCTGCCCTCGCTACTGCACAGGGGAAGTCTTTTAAAGTCTCTTGTTGTACCCTACACAATTCTTTAGCTTGATTTTCCTGATACAGGATCAGAGTTTGTAGACAAGTCTGACCTTGAACTCATAATTATGTCACCTCAACCTCCTAGGTACTGGGATTACAGGTAGACTGATGGGGGGCAGTATGTTTAAATGCACACATGCACACACATACATACATACATACATACATACATACATACATACATTCGTGTGTGGATAGGTAAGTAGATGGATGAGTAGAAGGCTAGATAAACAGAGAGGTAGATTTTGTGTATATATAATATGCACACATAGGTGAGTGGACAGATTAACAGATGGATAAATGGACAGATGGTAAGTAAGTGGATAACCTTATTTTAGCCACTGGTTTCAGAGGGTTCAGTTCATCATGGTGGGGAGGGCATGAGCAGTTCACCTCATGACAGCTAGGAAGCAGAGGGGAAGAAAGAGAAGAAGAGGAGAAGGCAGAAGAGAGCTAGAGAGAGCAAGCATAAGTGCTTGTGCTAGCAGGGTCTCCCCTCCCCCTTTATTCCATCCATAGCCCAGCCTATGGTGATGGCGCCACACACATTCCACCCACCCACACTCCTTAGTAATTAGCAGAGATATGCCTCATCAGTCTCCTAGGTACCTGTCAATCCAGTCACATTGACAAGTTTGAGCACAGTGTATGCGTACATGGTGAGTGGGCAAGCGGTAGATGGAAGGATGAGGGTTAAGGGGCTAAAATGGCAGAAGGAAAGAATCTCACTAATGGTGGCATTGGTTCCTGCGTAATGCCACCAAGTGGCGACAGTCTGCGACCAACCTGGTCACAGCGAGTGAGCTGACTGGGGGATGCTTGGACAATGCATTAAATCAAGCTCCATTAAGAACCACCTTGCGGTGGTGGCCTTTAATCCTAGCACTCGGGAGGCAGAGGCAGGCAGATCTCTGTGAGTTCGAAGCCAGCCTGGTCTACAAAGGGAGCTCCAGGACAGGCTCCAAAGCTACAGAGAAACCCTGTCTCGAAAAAAAAAAAAAAAACCACCTCGCGAGCTATCTACCTTGCCCTCTGTGCTTCTCTACTGCCATCAGACCCAGGTAGGGAGAGTAAGTCACATCTTCGGTCACTTTAGATGTCTGGGGACAATGCTGGGCCAGAGAAGGCTGTGACATCTTCCACAGATGCATGCAGAGCAGATCTTAGTGAAAGACACACACCTAAAGCAGGGCTTTGGTGTGGGAAGTCCTTCTGTATGTGTTGCTTTTATTGGTTAATAAAGAAGCTACTTTTGGCCAATGGCTTAACAGAATATAGACAGGCTGGAAAAGATAAATAGAGTAGACAGAGTCAGTGAGAAGCCATGTAGCAGCCACGGGAGACAGATGTGCAGGAATCTTACCCATAAGTCACAGCCATGTGGTGGGTTAATTTAAGCTATAAGAGCTAGCTAGAAAATACTCTTAAGCTATTGGCCAAAGAGTATTGCAAATAATATAGTTTCTGCATGATTATTTTTGGTCTGGGCAGCCAGGAAACAAACGAGCAGCCTCCCCTAACAGGGCTCATTTTCCTTTTGTGATAATTTCTCCCCCCAGTGGACCCATGATGCCACCAGCAGCTCATGATCTGGTGTGCAGGGGGCTGCACACATATGTGTGATGTCTGCTCCTATATCAGCAGGGTTCTAGTGAAGGAATGCAGGGTAAGATGTGGATTCCGGTGGAAGGACTCTTGGTTTGTGTCTCAGTGAATGCGTGGATCTTGGGGAGGTGTCCAGCCTGTGCCAGCCTCGCTCAGACAGGCACCAGGACCTTCCCCAACTGAGTGTCCTTAGAATACTCAGTGCTAACACAGGGTATCTTAGGCTTGTCCACAGGAGGTGGGCGGTGTCTCATTTTGCAGATGGGAAAACCAAGGCTCACGAGAATAAGTGACTTACCCAAGGTTGTGCAGGTAGAGCAGAACACTGTTAGAGTTAGAACTTCAAGGCTGAGGCTCTCTAGGTCCCATCTCTGACCTCTGTGTGTAGCTGGGAATAGCAATGTCCCAAGCTCCTTAGGATCCCTACAAGGTAGAAGTTGTTATACACACTGGACACTCAGAAGGTGAGCGATGTTATACTCACTCAATGTTGTACATTTGGACAGGGATTCTGAGTTCTTGGCACTTTGAATAGTAACTGGGGAAGGGTGGTGGCCATAGCTGTTAGCAGCAGTTCTCAACCTGTGGGTCACGACCCCTTTGACAAACCTTTGTCTCCAAAAATACTGACATTACAATTCATAACAGTAGCAAAATTACAATCATAAAGTAGCAAAGTACATAATTTTATGGTTGGGGGTCACCAGAATGGTCGCAGCATTAGGGAGATTGAGAACCACCATTGAGAACCACCACTAAGGAATAGCACCTAACTGTTCATCAGTATGACTTGCCGACTTCCCATACACTTTAACGAGGGTCAGTGACAGGATCCTGGGGCTGGAGGTACATGCCTGCAAAGTGTGTACACTTGTGTACGTGGGGGGGGGGGGCTGGGGAGAGAGATGGAGATGACCTGACTGGGAGGAGGGGCTGGGATTATCTTCTCTGGCTAGGCATGGGGACCTCTGCAACAGACAGCAGCCCTCCTGCCTCCCCCTTCCCTCTGCTGAGTTGTCACAGCAACTACTTGGGCATGTCCAAGGCGTCTCCTTTAATAATCTGGGCCTCTGATCTCTGGCAGGATTGTAATGAAGGGGCAGTTTGTTAGTGCTGACATAAACATGGAGGGATCAAGCCGCCTCGTTCACATCATTTAAGAAGTGCACTCGGGACAGCCAAGAGCAGGGGAAACTGAAAATATTTATTTGTTCAGCTTCCCGTGGTGAAAGCCAGCGTTCACGAGGTCAACTCTTTGTAGTCATTATGTTTTTGGTTTTTGTTTTTGTTTTTCGGTAAGGAAAGGATAATATCTCAGGACCTGATAGTGCTCACCCCCCCCCCTTCCCATTTGCCCAGTCCAGGACTGAAGCTAGTGGGCCCAGCATCGGGCGATCAGGAAATCTCCACTGGGGCTGGACTGGCTCACGAATAAAGCACTCTCATCCCCACAGACAATGTGGTTTAGGGACTTACTCACGGTCACAAAGCTGATAAGCACTGGGATCTGAGTTCGTATCCAGCTGAGCTTTCTGTGAGATGAAGTGTTCTCACTGCCAAGGTGGACCCACTTCTGTTGTCTTGGGAACCCTACAGTTAGGAGTGGAAGGAGGGGAGTGTGCATTTTAGATCGTTCTTGTCCTTAAAAAAATTAACCAGGGGCGGAAGAGAGGGCTCAGCATTTAAGAGCACTTGCTGTTCTTCCAGAGGACCTGAGCTCTGTTCCCAGAACCCAGGGGATCTAATGCCTCTGGTCTCCAAGGGTACTTGTATTCATGTGTACCCACACTCCTATACACACACAGGCACATGCACACCACACACACACACACACACACAAAGACACATACCATACACTCTCACACATACAGACACATACCATACACAGACAGACACACACATCATACAAACACACACACCACACATACACACACCCACAGAAAGACACACATCAAACAAAATATATTTTGTAAAAAAAGAATCCAGTGGAAGGCACTTAAGGAACGGCATCTGCGGTGTGTTCTGCACCACTGCATTCTTGCACACACACGAGCACATGACCTCACATAGAATTAACTCAATGATGGGGTGCGGTAGGTTGTAAGAAAATCAATCATAAAACCAAAGCATAGAGAATTGCTGTTGGCTTTGTTTCTTCCTCCATGGGACCTGGAGCAGATGGAAGATTCCAGATTCTCGGAGCTCAGATGAGTTAGTTTCTCAACAGAGCCTCCCTTCCAGCCCAAGACTTGGGGTTCCTTTGGCCCTTAGACCTCAACTTCAAGTTTTAGGCCCCCTTTTACTTGGGTTGCAAGGTTTTAACTGTAGCTCAGGGTCTCAACCACTCTCTAACCTTGAGTGAGTTGACTAACTGCTCAGAACCTCAGTTTTCTCTTCTGTGAAATGGGGCTAATAACCCACACCCTTTCATCCCAGGGCCAGGTGGAAAGAAGAGCTTGTCAAACACTGAACAGGCTTTCATCATGAGCAGTGCTCATGGAAGAACAGAGTCTGGGTTTGGGTCAGAGGTTCTGAGTCCAGAGTCTGGGTCACTCATGGTATCACCTGAGCCCCTGCTTGCTCACTGTGTCACCTGATGCTCGTGGAACCCAAACGAGGTCCTCCATGTTCACAGGTCCTGTGTCTCCAGGCTCTAAGTTCTACACAGCTAACCAGTGTAGCTCCATGCCCTTGCACCCACCCAGCATGCAGAAGTAAAAAGGGAAGGTTGGCAAGGCTAGGAAGCTTTTCCAGGATCCCGTGGGTCCTCAGTGGTAGCCTGGCATCACACTGTATCCTGACCCGCTTCTCCTGTCCTGGTCAGAGCCCCTGATTTTTCCCCAAAAGCCAGTAGGAAAACACCTGCCTACAGTGATTTCCGGGCACCTTCCCCAGCCCCTCCTGTACTCAAGGGGCTCTGCTGCACACTTGCACGCCACATCACAGGGAGCAGACTTCCCAGCTCCCACAAAGCAGAGCGCCTGCCCCAGCAGAAGGCTTCCTAGTCACTGTCCAGCTCAGCCACCAGGCGGCCAGCAGGCCAGGCATCAGGAGGCGGGGCGACAGTGGCTACTTTATTTGCTTGGAGCCTCTCTCAGCAGGAGCCAGGTCCCCAACTGTCCCCTGGGGTCAGATCCATCACTCGGTGACTGCACTCCATCAGGCGGGCACAGCCGGAGGGTCAAGTGGCCCGTCGCCGCCGCCGGGCGCTGGGAGCCCATCATGGCCATATTTAATTTAATTAAGGCTGTCAGCACTATTGATTTCAGCAGTTTCAATTACTAGGCTGTTATGGTTTCTGGATCAACTGATCTGTGATGGGTCCTATCAGCAAAGACACACATGGAGGAGAGGACCCTCCATCTCCTTTAAGCCTGACACACGCCGCCATGGCCCGTGAGTTATTGCTTCCATCCAGCCCGGCTCCCCTTCCCAGCCTCATAATTAATTTCTCATTAGACAGCTCTTTATTGTTTAATTTGTGCGGTTTATAATCAAATTGGGCACATTAATTGTCGCTGGATTTAAGGCGAATGGAAAAGAAAGGGCTTCGATAACTTACCCTTCCATGACTCCCGACAAGATAAAATAGAGCCCGAGGAGAATTGTCAGCTTTTTACATTATAAATTAGGTTTTTTAAAGAGCACGGGCATTTAAGACGCAGTTATCACGCATTTAGTAATTATAAATCCTACACTGCAAAACAATTATTGAGATATAATTACTCCGCTTGGCTCTTGGGCAGTGGAGCTGGGTGATGGTGAAATTCTTCCTTGTGGACGGAGGCTTCTCTTAGTTTGGGGGTCACCATGCCGGCAGGACGCTAAGTTCTCAAATGTAGTGTGAATATTCCCACCTTTTTCCGGACAGTTTAATCTAGAGGGTGTGTCAAATGGAACAAATGCTTTGTCCTTTAGAGATCTACAACATCCCCTGAGGCCCCTCTATGTGCCTGACCTGGGTTGGGACCTAAGAAACACAGCTGTCCTGGTCACACAAGCCTGGGATAGACCTGCAGACAGTGGGTAGTGTGAATGAGGTCAAAAGTCAGGTCCTTCTGGGACTGGCAGATTTAACCTGTGGGATGACCATTTATTTGTGGGTAGTTAAATCCATCTGTGTTGGTGGCCAGAGCAACCTGTGATGAATGATCCCACCTGTGGATGGATGTGTTCCTTCTGGGGCAGCTGTGGGAGGAGGAGGTGGCCAAATCCAGCTGTAGAGTGGCCATTCCGGGCTTCCTAAAGGAGGGGACTCTTGAGAGTGGAAGGTCTTCACCCAGTGGTGTGTGAGGGGGGCAGTGCAAGCAGGGCCCCTGGTGAGGAAAGATGTGGATAAGATCCACAATGGCCGTTCTTTTAAATGCTAAAAGCTAGTAGTAGGGATAGGCCATGCAGGACCAAGGCTGGGTCCAGGAAACTGCAATGGGATGCCAAAGATTCGTGCTGATTGAGAGTCTTCCAGTCTGCTCAACCTATCACAGTTTTACCCCGGGTGGAATCTGCCTGCACTGAGGGCTATGGGCCTTGCCTTGTAGAAGGCCAAAATGTAAACGCAAGCCTCCTGCACAGCACCTGTTATGTGCAGGAAGTATAGGAGATATAGGTGAGTTGGCGTGGGCCAGCTTTCAGAATGACTTGTGGGTGCTGGGCCTATCCACATGAACCCAAGAGGGCACACAACCCAAGGACAAGATACACGAGAAGGGTAAGCTACACACAGCTGTAAAGACCCTATTAAGCACAGCACATACACACACACACACACACACACACACACACACACACTCGCTCCCACACACACCATACACTCTCACACATACAAACACATACCACACACAAACAGACACACACATCATACACACATACACACACCACATACTCTCAAACACACACACACACACACACACACACCCAAAGCAAACAAAATATATTTTGTAAAAGAAAGAATCCAAGTGGATGGCACCTAAGAAATGCCACCTAAGAACCTACTGAACACAGCACCAGAACGTCTACTAAACACAGTACCAAAGAACCTACTAAAAAAGCACTAAAGAATTTGGGCTGGAGAGATGACTCAGTGGTTAAGAGCACTAGCTGCTCTTCCAGAGGACCCAAGTTCAATTCCCAGCACCCACATGACAGCTATCAATTGTCTATAACTCCAGTTCTAGGGGATCGGACACCTTCACACCAATGCACATAAAATAAAGTTAAATAAATTATTTAAAAAAAAGAATTTACTAAACGCGGTGCCAAAGAGCCCAATAAATATAGCATTAAGACCCCACTAACACAGCACCAAAGAATCTTCTTGGTTCCAGCAGTGGTCAGGATGTGATGGAGACCCAGCCTGTGTGCCTCTGCTACCAGGTTTATGGTGAGATGAGATTCATGTGTTTATGGTCTTTTTTAGGCACTTATTTTTATTCTATGTATAAGAGTGTTTTGCCTCTTTTTGTATCTATGTACTACCCGTATCCAGTGCCCATTGAGTCCAGAAGAGGGCATGTGATCCTCCGGAATTGGTGCTGCAGGCGGTTGTAGGTCACTCCTGTAGGTGCTTGGGAATCTAACCCTGGTCCTTGGGAAGAGTAACCATCACTCTTAACCACAGCACCATCTCTTTGCCCCAACCTAGTCCATATTTCCAGGCCCTCCTGAAAGTGAATATCATCGTCCACTATTGACGATGAGCCTAGAGCTGGAGACTTGCCTTCCCTTACGGCTGGATGTGGAGGAATTCCCAAGACTTCCCAGGGAGGGAGAAGTGGTGCAGCTCTTTCCTACGATCCTGTCCATCTTCTCTCCCCAGGGCCCAGAGGTCCTGCAGTATTTTCTACTAAACTTTTTGAGAACTCTTCTCTGGAGACAAAGTTAGCTCCAAGAAACATTTTTTTGCAAGCACCCAGCTCCCAGGCTCACCCCAACTCCCAGGCACAGACACCCCCAGAGGCTGAGACATCAGTTCTGTCCACTCTGCCTTCTCAGGGCTTAAGTCTAGAACTTGCCTATTCTTTGTCTGGGCACAGACCTATGAATCTGGCAATTCTATTAACAAGGCTTTCCAACACACAAACTTCATTCATTGCTTGTGACTCTTTTGTTTGGCTTTTGTTGTTAAAGACTTATAAGATATTTTATTTGTCTAAAATGTCCACAGTCCTTTTGAAACTAATGTTTCTCTGTTGTAATTGTTTAGACCAGCACTTCATCATGCACTCTGGGCTCCGTGTGCTTCCCATTCCATTTCTCGCCCTACCAGCAGTGTCTGCAGAGTGATGCATTTCCCTGTCTCCATGTCTCAAGTGTGTGCAGTAAAATAAGTAAAAACAATTGTCTCTCATGCTACAGTGGCATTCCCCTCCTGCATACTCATATTTTTCATCCTGAATTCTTCACCTTCTACCCTGTCTGTCCACCCGACTTTCCAAAGCAGTGGCTCTCAACCTTCCTAATGTTGGGACCGTTTGATATGGTTCCTCATATGGTGGCCACCCCAACTATACAATTATTTCATTGCTACTTAGTAACTGTAATTTTGTTACTGTTATAAATAATATATATATATATATATATATTACAGAATAGCTGATATGTGACCCCCAAAGGGGTCATGACCCACAGGTTGAGAACCACTGTTCTAGCACCTCCATTAAAAGCTACAATCAAGAAAATATTATGAGCCAGGAGCTGTGTTATAGTGAGTGGCCCATGCAGCCGCCTGGGGCCAGGCTGATATCTCTGATCCATGCTGCTGCTAAGGGCCATTGTGGCTCAGTGGACCCCATGCAGCAGGGGGAGCGAATGTTGCTGTTGATGTCCATGGCCCTGTGATATCATCTAAGGCCATGCAGATGTCTGTGGTCTGTGCTGCAACCTGAAGCCACATTGATGCCAGAATCCATGATGCTGCCAAGGGCCATGTCTGGGGCCAAGGTCCTATTGCAGCTTTGGTCTGTGCTGATGTCAGTGGCCCAAAAAGAGCAAGGGAGCTGCAAAGAGTGTTGTGAAAGACTATTACAACAGCTCCTACCCCTCTAATCTTACTCCCAGGGTAACAAAATAGGAAGTCATAGAATAGAACTCTCTAAAAGAATGTGATAAGGATGCATCCACATTTGATGGCTTCTCGTGCAGGTGCAGGAAGGGAAGGACTTAGTTCTATTGAAGGGGCAGGTTACTGACAATTTGATCCTGCTCCAGTCTATGTGGATAACACAGATTGGACTCTTTTGGGGGGGAAGGCGGTCACAAGGGTGGGGCAGACATGAAGGATTGGTAAGTGGGCGTGGTCTGGGTGCATGTTGTTGAATGCACCCAAATGAATCCCAAAGATTCAATAAAAATATCATGTTGGGGAAAGAAAGAAAGAAAGAAAGAAAGAAAGAAAACATTGTGTAACAGGCACACAACTTGACATAGTGGCTTCATGAGAAACTGATGAGGGAGGGATGAGGGGTGTGGGTTAGTGGGTAGAGTGCTCACTTAGATCAGGGTTTGATCCCCAGTACCTAGTATGGTGGTGTATGCACGTATCCCTAGCACTTGGGGAGGTGGATGCACACGGATTGGAAAGTTCAAGGTCATTTTCAGTATGGTGTGTGAGGGCAGCCTGGGCTAGAGATTCTGTCAAGGAAGGAGGGGAAAAGGGAGGTGTGAGAGACAGGTGAAAATTTGTGGTCTAGGCTTCCTCCTGAATAAGATGAAGCCTATTTGGGGGATGAAGTATTGCCTATGAAACACCGTTAGTTGGAAGATCATCGCCAGTAGCATTCCGAAGTTTTGGTTTTCTGCACTGGCCTACTAGTTTCAATTGGAGGCTGTGCTTGGTGGTTTTCAAAGCCTTTCTCCCCAACACTGTCACCAGACCACAATCTGGGTCACCCCAGTGCTTTTCTATAGCTCCCCAAGGTCAGGAAACGTCAGACCTAGAGTTGTAATGTCAAGTATAAGAACCCACTGCTACACACAGACCCCTGGACTTCAGTGCTGGGACCTGACTTCTAGATAGTCTGACCTTAGTCAAGAACTTCTGTGGTCACAGGCAAGTTACTAATGGTCGAGGATCCTAGGTGCACTGACTTAATATAATTGGATGAAACAATAGTTAGGCAATGACTAAGACCTTTCTAATTCTTAAAATGCTCTTATAAATCTGTCTGTCTGTCTGTCTATTATCTCCCTTGGAACACCTAGCATAGAAACTTCCCTCTCAACTTTCTGTGGACCCCATGAGAACAAGAAGGTTCAGCTTCAGGTAGGATGCCAGGAAATGGGCCCAATAACACAGGCAGTGATCGCCTCTGAGAAAGACAATCCCTTCACTGACTCCAGACCACATGGAGACCACATGGCTCCAACTTGGTTTCCCACCTACTTTAAACAGAATACATCCGAGGTGACATCTTTATGGTATGCCTACTGTGTGCCACGAGCAGATGGCCAGAGAACTCTGGTCCCCCTCTCGGGGGATGTTGGGCTTGTGAAACAGACAGCACACAGGCGTATGAAGATGCTGCTTTTTGACCGTGATAACGGCTAGCAGGGGACATTGGGTGGCGTGTTAAGAACAGAGGTTAGGAGACAGAGTAGAAGAGGCCAGGATGCGAATGTCACTGGGAAAGTGGGGGCAATGGCGCTACTATCATCAGCTGACCAAAGGGTCAAAACCAGAGCATGGGAAGCATGTAGTTAAACATCCTGCCCCCATCCTGCCGTCACTGCCGAGTGAGAGTGTGCCTGATCGGAGGGGCATCTGAGAGATGGCAAACACAAAGGGAGCACAAAGAACTCAATGGAGCAGGTCACCGAGGTCCAGTGGGAGTCCATAGAGGCTTGGGTGGGGCAGAACCTAGGGAAGATGGTGTCAGAGCCCTGGCAGCAGAGCTGGCAGGATGTGTTGGGGTGACAAGGTGAGGGGAAGGCAAGGGTGCTTGTGAGCATTCTGCCTGAACAGACGATGATAACTGCTGAGAGGAGGAGGTGGGTGGGGATCCCAGGGGGCCAGGGAGGAGCGAGCTCCAGCAAAGGTCATAGGTAGATCACTGTCAGAGAGGCCATGCCATGGGACCTTGTGAAGCTGCTGAACCAGAAATTCAAGAATATGGGCAGGAGGTGCAGACCAGGAAAAGAATGGCAGGAAAATGGGGAGGAGAGGAGAGAGAAATGAATGGAGGGAAGGACAGAGGGAGGGAAGAAAGAATGGAAGAAAAGTGAAAGGAAAGAGAAGGGAAGGGGTCAGGGAAAAGGGAGGGGAAAGGAACGGAGGGAAGGGGATGGGAGGAGAAGGGAATTGGAGGGGAGGGAAGGGAAGGGAGAGTAGGATAGGGGAGGGAAAGGAAGGGAGAGTCTGGGGTCTGGGTAGACAGCCAAGGCCTTCCAACATGTACAGATCTGGCTAAAGGGACAATGGAGTTCAAAGGAAGGCTGAGAGGGCTACTCAGAAAGCACTAGGGATCACGAAGCCTCGTGCTGGGACAGGTATTTACCTTTTTGTTTTAGGATTACGGGGAGGCTCCAGGACTGCTGGACAAGGATCCCTAAAAGTAGAGAGCCCATGGAGATGGGGGTATGAAGCAATTTCCAAACTAGCATGAAAGTTTTCAGATGAACCGACTCAGGGTCCCTACATCCACTGAATGATGCCCCAATTTTAAGTCTCCTTGGCAGAGGCAACCCAGGCTCCCCCAGGTCTCTCTGTCTCTGTCCCAGCTGGGAACTGGTATGGCTGCCAACTGGTTGCTGCTTCCAGCTCGGCTCCCGAGTTTTCATTAAGACCCTGGCATCTCCCCAGAGCTTGAAGGAGTCCCGATTAATTACAGGCAAATGTTGGTTCTCCCTGCCATCGCCCCCCCCCCGAAAACTGCAGCCCCAGCCTGGCTCCGTCCCCTCAGATTTTATTAAAACCCACCTTGCCAGCCAGGACCCTGGGATTTACAGCCAGAGCTAATAGGCTGCCTCCCCAGGAGACATAAATCTGAGCGTTCTGCCCAGGGAGCCGCTTGCTGCTAAGAGGCCGGTTAATTGTTCTGCGTCGAGGGGTCCGCAGAGGAATGTTCAATTAGGCTTCGCAGAAAAGTTGGAGCCTTAAATAAGGTGAACAGGGAGAGGGTGCCATTGTTTTTTTTGGAGTGGGAAACAGTCCTGCCTGTGTAGCAGGCCCAGTGCTTCCTCTGGGCTCTCCTTGAGGGTCCGAATGCTGCTCTGAGTGGACAAGTTTGCATCCGGCATCCCGCAGCCCACTGCAGCGCTTGGAACTTCTTCACACCAAGTCAACCGCAGACCAGCTGCATGCCCTTGGAAGAGTCTAATCAACTCTCAAGGAGACTATTCCCCTTCTGTAAGATAGGGTGGTACTGTCTTTTCCATCACCTCCCAGCATCGCTGGGGATCCCATCCATTCATTCATTCATCCATCCATCAGATAACTATTTGCTGAGGGGCACTTTCTTGTCTCAGTCTCTTTCAGTGACTACATGAAAATGAGGTTGACCAGTTGACTTCAGCAACAACTTGTTTCTCAGCTCTGGAGGCTGGAGTCTAAGATCAAGGTGCTGGTGTATTCAGCATCTAGTGAAGGGGTCTTCCTCATTCTAGAGAATGTCTTCTCACTGTGCCCTTACAGGATGAGGCAGGCAGCTCTCTGGGAACTCTCTAATAAGAGGGCTGATGCAGTTGACGTTCCCACCCACAGGATCCCATCACCTACCCAAGGCTAATGGCCCTGGGCATGTTCCTCTCTTTCTCCCTTGTTTTCCTTCATTCTTTCTCTCATTCTTCCTGAGCCTAGATTTCTCCTCCTAGTTATTCTCTCTGCCCACCAGCACCTCCTATCCCTCTGCTGCCTAGCTATTAGCTGTTCAGCTTTTTATTAAACCAATCAGGTGCCGTAGGCAGGCAAGGTAGAACAACAATGCGTCTTTTCATAATTAAACTAATGCAGCATAAACAAATGTAACACATCCTTACATTGTCAAACAAATGCAGCAACACACCTTTGCACAGTTAAAGAAATGTTCCATAGCATACACAAATGTAGCACACCTTTACACAGTTAAATATTCCTTGACATCATGGCTTTACCCCAGCAGGTACTTTTACACACTTCTTTCTCAGGGGTGGGGATGGCACAATATACAAATCACAATACAATCACGGGCCCAGAGGCCTTGCTGTATGTTAACAACTAAAGACTCAGAGAGGTTGAGTGACAGGGATGTGGTTACACAGCCAGTTAGTAGCAGAGCAGATGACAAGATCTTCACAGTGAGATGAGGGGGCCCAGACTAAGGGTCTCTTTGAAGGCCTGGCAGTGATGGCTGTAATCTCCAGATCTCATTTTATGCTGGGTCCCAACTCTGGGAAAAGCTCCACCTCTGAGTTACCACCTCCAAAGACTTGGACCCTGGCCAGCCCTTGGTTAGCTCACGACCCTTTACCAGAATTGCTTACTAGTCTGAGTCTGTGACCTCAGTCCCACACCCAGGTGACACAGTGTTGGTCCGTGTTGAGAGGACCCCAGTTTCCCTCCTTCAGCAACCTCCCAAGTTTCTGGCTTACCATCCTCAGTCCCCGGAGCCCACTGAGGCAGCGTCATCCTCTTTCAAACATTATCAGATACCTGAAAATTTTCCACCATGGAAAACCTATCTCTTTCCCACTGGGCCTGGACTGACATCCATCACTAAGATACAAAAATGGTAAATGTGCCTTCAGTATAGGTTCCTGAAGTGGTTTGAAGGAAAACAGCCCCTGTAAGTCCATAGGGAGTGGCACTATTAGGAGGTGTGGCCTTGTTGGAGCAGATGTAGCCTTGGTGGAGGAAGTGTGTTACTGGGAGTAGCCTCTGAGGGTTTGGATGCTCAAGCTAGGCCCAGTGTGTTTCAGTCTCTTCCTGCTGCCTGTGAATCCAGATGTAGAACTCTCAGCTCCTCCAGGGCCATGTCCACCCGCACACTGTCATGCTTCCCACCGTGATAGTCTAAACCTCTGGGACTGTAAGCCAGAGTTGCTGTGATCATAGTGTCTCTCCACAGCAATAAAAGCCTAAGACAGTTCCAAGGTCCATGATGCCAACTAAACAAACGAGTGAGACATTTTTACTGTATACCTAGTGAACAGACGGCTCAGGCTTAGGAATTTCAGTTTCAGCATAAACCATGGAGTGGCAAACACCCTGTGTGGAGTCCCAAGTCTTGCACTGTGTCTTGCCTCTCTTTGCCTTACTCCTCTGCCTCAGTTTCCTCTTCTACTGTTTTGTGAAACAGGCGGCCTCCAAGGGTTGCTGTGGGGGTCCACAGGGAGAACTGGTGGGAAAATCACTCCTCAAATGGACCATGCCCATGCTGGGAGAACAGGAGGGATTACCATAATGCTTTGCATTTTTATTTTTAACCTGCGTGAAATACTGCAAGTCAATGGTTGCCAGAAAATGCTAAGCCCTAGTCTGTGCTCCACGGGGAAATCAGGTTGGCTTTAACTGCAGAGGCGCACAGTGCACGACTTATTTATTTGAGAAACATGGATGGAGTCTAGGTTGCCCCAGCCACTGGACTCTGTCTTTGACATTGATTCTGTTTGCTCAATGTTAAGGCCATTTTTTTTTTCAAACCTGAGAATGAAATGTTGTCACCATGGTGGCTGTCTTCTTCTCCCTCTCCCTTATTGAGGTCCGTCTGTTGGTGTTTGCATGACCTGCTAGGAATTAAAACTCATCTAAACACAGCAGGACTTTGCACCAAGGGACTGTGACAGCCAGGCTCATGAGCACAGAAGCCAACTGCAACAAGTTGTCAAGCCTGTCGCCAGCAAGGAGCCTAAGGGATGACCTCAGCCGCCAGCTCACAGTGGCAAAGCGGTGTGGTGGTGACCGGTGGATGGCTATGGCTCCCTGAAAAGTCTCTCCACAGGCCTTCCCTGTGTGGAGCAGCCTGGAGGGGAAGGTTCAGGCATGGAACTGTTGTCTGTGGCCACAGTCTCCTGAACTGCTCTGCTCCCACTCCTGTATGCCCACCAGTACAGTATCAGGCAGAGAAACAGGCATCACACCCTATGATATACATAGAGGGATGAAAAACCCAAATACACAAGGCTGAGAACTCTGGTTCCAGGGGAACTGGGCCCATCACCCCAGTTTCCAGAAACAAAGAGCGTAAATGCTTGCTGTTGATGGTTGCACTTTGTCTCCTGCCTCTTCTCCTGATTTCCAACACCTGCCCCTCAGAAAAGCATGGAGCCAAGAAGCCAGTCAGGTAGCGAGCCCAGCCTGTGACTGCATAGGTCTGCCCTGCTATTTCTGTCTTCTCTGCTTGCCTACTGTGCACAAGCTCTGGGTTACAGGCACTAGTACCCTGCCTGGACCACATGACCCCTGTCTTTCTCTTTGGCAGTGGAGAGTCCATGGAGACTTGGGTAGCTATGACACAGCCTTTCGAAGCAACAGCTTATGGTCTAGGGGGGAGACTAATGTTCTGGGCACAGAGACACAAAGGAAAGATACTGTCCGCACTCACACACACTGCCTTAGAGAGAGAAGGCATCCTTACATGTATGACAAGTGCACACAGTGAAAGGTCACACATGTTAGGGTCAGGGCTCTGTCTGCCAGGTAGCTGGAGAACAGCCGACAGAGAGATGGTGCCTGTCCCAGAAGTGTGGCCATGGAGGGCAGCCAGGGTGTACATGGCTAAGGGGTAGCATCTGAGCAGCTCTTCCTCAATCTCCCTTCTTTGCACCCCAATGTATTCCGGAGTATTCTATATGCTTCCTTCAGGTCACACAGCTATTGCACCCACTGGCCCAGTCTCTTAGGCATGGCATCTTCTCCACGTCAAGCGGCCTCCCTCCCAGCCGGTATCCAAGGTTCCTATTTTCTCAGCAAACAATTTAATACACGGGAGTGGGGCTCTGGGAAGGCTGGAGGGGCCGGCAGCAGAGCATCCTAAAGTGACCATCAGAGTAGCTCCCATGACTTTATCATGTCATTTGAAGGAATAACAGGGAGCTTTGGAAGGGATCCCCAGGTCTGCTGAGCTGGAGTAAATAGCATTATAGAGGTAGGGATGTTTTGTGGAGTACCTAGGGGACTCCACACGAACCTGAACCAGGAACCACTTCTGAGCACTATATAGTAGGTTCCATCTCAAATGAAAGATCTAGCATGGGCTGCAGCTAGGATCTGGGTGTAGAAACCAGGAGGTTGCTGCTGCCACTGCCACTACCTCTTGACAACAATGGGGACAGAAAGTAGACTAGAGCACAGAGTGTAGCTATCACCCAGACATTCTGGTCTGTCCCCAGAGTCTCCAGCAGCCTGCAAGACCCCATAGAAAGCTTGCTCAGGCCACACTGGGACTGCAAGTGGTGACTTGCCCAGAGTTTGGAACTGGTGCAGGCTCAAGGTCTCTTCTAGTTCCAGCTGCATCTCCTTGGTGCCCTGGTAATCTGGCTGGAGCCCAGAGGGGTGAGGAAGTCTGAAGTGGAGTTGTTTAGCTTCCCAGCCCTGCAGAAGGGAGTGAACAGGGTTGCAAGGCTAGCAGTTACATCTCTCTATCCACAGCAGCTTTGGGGGTGGTGGTTCCTGAGGATCTGCTGATCATCTCCCTGTGGGATATAAGTGCCCATCTCTCCTCTCCTGGACCCTACCTGGGCCTGCTAACATTGTGCCACTGGCTACAATGATGTCTCTGCTGTCTCCTGCTGACCTCTCGGCTCCCACAACCCCACTACTTGACTTTGGCATTAGGGATTAGTTAAACTCTCTGTGTCTTTCCACTTCTTTAAAGGCTCCTGTTGCTTCCAGTAACCAAAGGATCAGACCCAGACTCCCCCACTATTCCACAGACCCAGACTCCCCCACTGTCCCGCAGACCCAGACTCCCCCACTATCCTGCAGACCCAGACTCCCCCACTATCCCGCAGACCCAGACTCCCCCACTATCCCACAAAACTTTTGCCAGCCCCAGCTCTAGCTAGAAGGAAGTTCCCACCAACACTCGACACCATACCCTCCCTCTCTCCACATCTGATTTCCTCTGCCTAGTGCCCTCCTATCCTGCTCCAAGTGGGCAGAGCCCAGGCCAAAACTTCCTTCCCCAGCAGGTGTGTTCTTAATGCACGTCTGACTCCTCCTCAGTTTCTTCTGAAGGGCAGCTCTTAGATACCCTTGACCCTTGACCTGGCCTTCGTGACCTCTGCAAACCCAGGATTCATGCCTGGCATAAAAAGAGACCCAAGCCCCAAGCACAGCTGGCTGGCTGGATGCAGGGTGAGTTTTGTTTTGTTTTGTTTTAATGTGAGTTTTCCAGTTAGTGAGAACTTAGGATGGGGTCTCCCCAGGTTTACCCACTCTCCTTATTCCCCTTTAGGTGGTCAGGGTTGGAATTGTTCCTCACTTCTGTTTTATAGGTGGGGAAACTGAGGCTTGGAAAGGAGACGGGCAGAGCTGAGAACAGACACAACCCCAGAGGTAGCAGATCGCCCCAGGTCATCACAAAGTGCTACAATTAAGTCTCTACCAAGAGGGGCCTTTTGATCCAAATTATACAGCCCCAGTGTTCCCGAGCAACTAACACTGGAGCCACAGGTGGTACTCACAGCTGGTGAGGCTGTGTGGGCGACAGGAGGCATTATCATCTGGTGCCATGTCGCCTGCCCTGTCCAGCTTCTGACATAGGTCCATCCCAGGACGGCACCTGTCCATGGTGGGCTGCAGCCTGGGCCCCCAGAAATAGAAGGGAAACCTCTAACGGCCCAGTTCCCCTTTGCCTTCCTTCATACTGCCTCAACTCTCACCCATCCCAGAGAGGCTATCTTTGCCCACCCTAATTAATCTTGCACACACACACACACACACCACACCACACACACACACACACACACCATACACACACACACACACACACCACACACACCACACACACACACACACCACACACACACACACACACCACACACACCACACACACACACCACACACACACACCATACACACACATACACACACCACACACACACACCACACACACACACACCACACACACACACACCACACACACCACATACACACCACACACACACACCACACACACACACACACCACACACACCACATACACACACACACACCACACACACACCACACACACCACACACACACACACAACACACACCACACACACCACATACACACACACCACACACACACACCACACACACACACCACACACACACACACACCACACACCACACACACACACACACACACACACACACACTTTCCCCTGCACCTCTCAGGAACCTGGTTCACAGTAGACATGTAAGAGAAGTTTGTTGAATCAACACTTGCTTGCATGCGTGAGTACCTAAATGCCAGTAATTAATGGCTTATCTTCAAGGTCTCCTTACCCCTCCCCCAGCCTCTGTGTGCCCATGTGCAGAGCCTGGAAGGAGTGATTATAAGGCTACCGAAAGCAACAGGATAAGTGTTCAGCAGGACCTGGGCTTTTAGTGGAGTCTCAACAACTTTGCTTCTTGCCCTTCCGATGGGGAGGTGCTCCCTCTCCCAATTCCTGCAATGGCACTTGCTAGCTATTTAGCATGATGTCACATCTTTGAGTGAATGCTGGGATCAGATGGGTGTGCTCCCTCTGATGGAGTCACATCACCCATGCAATAGCCAGGAAGCTCAGCACCTTTGGTGTGTTTACTGTATACAGCCCAGCTGGAGGCGTTGGCTAGTCTCAGTGGGAGGTCGCTGTAGGTTAAAGCTGGGAAGGAGAAAGCAGCAGAGGCTGGTTTCTGCAGTCACTTGGTAAATCATCACTTGTACTTGCACGTAGTGTCAACATTCACACCTAGAACAGAGGAAGGCTTTGCCATTCTCTTTGCCAATCTCACTGTGGGGGAAGGCTTTGCCATTTCCATGGGTCTGAAGTACTTGATTCTTGACATGGCTGGGCTCTCGTGTCAACAACACACCTTCACTCAGGGCTCCCTCTGCTCCCCACCCTGTGACTCTTCACATGTGGGGGTCATTGCTCCAGAACCAACAGTCCATGTGGCTGGGACAATAAATGTATTTGCAGTAAGAAAGACTCTCCAATAACGGCCTGCATGGGCCACTCCTGAGGCCGTACCAAGCAGCATGGCTCAGCTCTGTAGCTCACTTTGTTAAACCAAGAATCTGGGTCTCTGCTCCTCAGCTGGTCTCCAAGGCCTCTGACTTCCTAGGCTGTCAGCAATGCTGCCTGATGCTTGCTGTCTTTGAGTTTCTGAGCATTTATCAATATCAGGGAGTCTACTATGGAAAGCTCAGACCAGAAATGCTGGAGGATGTGAGGGAGGCACCCTCAAAGTGCAAAAGTGTACTGTCATGGTCAAGGCTGAACCCCAAAACCCTGCAGCTGGGCTGGGTCTTCAGAATGTCTAGAATCAACCTGAGCTGTGTCCCCGGCATTGGTCGATCACGCCCATTGGCTGTCCCAGAGAAAGGGAACCTCGGTGACCTTGGGCAACCTACTCCCTTCCAAAAAGACAGTCCCTGGGGAGGGGAATGAAGAGTTAGGAATCATCAGAGGTTCACGTACAGAACACCCAGGCACCCAGCTTCTACCAAGACTGCAGTTCCTAGAGCCGTGAGGCATCCCAGCGACAGACACAGCCCTGGGGTCTGGGTGAGCTGCCTGTGGCCCTGGCAATGCACTCCCACAGTGTGTTCAGGGAGCAGTTTTCAGTGCACCTCTGTTTTGGGGCTCCGTGCTTGGAATAAGCCTTGTGCTTCCTCTAGGGAACAGTTAAGCCCCATCCTTTTGCCATGTGTCTTGGTCTTTCTACCTTCACAGAGTACACATTTCCCACCTCTGGGTTCTTCACCACAGCTACTTTGTGTGACATTGACTGTCTTGCTCCTCTCCCTAGACTTGTGAGACATCCCCAAGTGCCCTCCCCACCTCAGGATCCTGAACTTTGTGATGCTTGGTAAGTTTCCTTTACCACAGCCAGGGACCTGCTCAGGGTGCTAAGGATTGGATATGGGTGACTTTTGGTACCTACCATCATGATTTTCAAGAATTTCTTCTGTCGAAGGCAAAGGGAGGGACAAGTGTGGGCCCTGAGGAATGAAACTGACACAGGTATACTGAAGTGTGCATGACCCCAGGATGAGCGTGCTGGATGCTGTAGGAACATGAGCATCTGGACCACACGGCTCGCCGAAGTGAGCGCCCTTGACTTGGTGCTTTGTGTCATCTTGACATCTGTTAGGACCAGCTCTTAGGAACCCCGCCATCATGTTCATAGATGCAGTGTTGTGAAATGTAAGATAAACTGTGTTTCGTGATTGAAATTTTCATTTAGACGAGAAACCCCAACTAGCCTTGCCCTGTTCCACATTATTTACTATGACATCTTGGCGCCTTTCCCAGAGCCCTGCATCTTTCACAGCCAGACTGTCCCACTCTGGGGTCTCCATGAGGCACAACACAGGAGAAGCATGGGGCCAGCTCTGCTTCAGGGACTGGGGACTGGCGTCAGCCAGCCTAGACTGATGAGCTCGTCCTGAGAGGAAGGACTGCTTCAGCTGGTAAAGCAAAGAGTATGGAACGTTATAAGGTCATAAGAGAGTAGTCATGGCATCATGGAACTGCCTGGAAGATTCTAAAAGGTTCTAGAACTGAGATATTTCAAACAGGTGCCACGGAAATGGGAGAGGCCAGAAGAGAGAAGGAAGGATACTACAACTCAGGGTGGAAACGCAAGAATTGTGGAACTCTTCGCAGATGACCCACCTATCAGGTTAAGAATACTGCTGCCAGGGCCTGAAAAGACGGCTCAGTGGTTAAGAGCACTGGGTGAGCTTCCCAAGAACCCAGGTTCGATTTTTAACACCCACATGATGGCTAACAGCCATCTGTAACCTTGGTTCCAAGAGGATCGATGCTGCTTTCTGACCTGGTTGTGTGTGGTGCAGGCAAAACATCCTACATGCAACAAAATCCCTAAAGATTGCTGCCTCCGGCTCTCTGAGAAGGCGCAGCAGGAGGGGCATGGTTAGTCGTCAGAGTACAAGGTTTGGGTTCTGATTTTGGCATGAACTCCTCTTGCTCTATTGAATTTGGCTTGTTTCTTTAGTCACACAAGGACAACACAGCCAAAAACCTACAATGTGTTAACTCATGTTACCTTCCCTGGCAAACAGCTGACTGGGGAAAAAGCATCCAGATGATAAATCACCTTGATTCTCTTGGGAGATTTTATACATCATCTTCCTACTTGAAAGAATATTAGGCTTGAAACTCATGAGATGTATTAGTCTTCTTTTATGTCTATATATGACTGAAAAGTAGAAGGGAACTTGGTGCAGGGGGCAGTGTGCAATGAAGTGTACGATGTGTCAGAAAAGGACATGGTATGCATTTGTGAAGGTGACAGAGTGAAATCCACTATTTTGTCCACTGATTTAAAAACTTTTAGTAAGTTGTGTTTCCATTTATCACATATTTCAAAAACTTTCAACTTTCTCTTTTGCTATCTTTGAGCTATTGGATACTTGAAGGAATGATAACTTGATTAGTCTGTAATCACTGAGGCTGGAGAGATGGTTCAATCAGCCTTTTGCCAGTTGCTTAAGTATGAGGACATGACTTCAGTACCCAGAGCCAGTCAGCAACATTGCCGAGCTCTGGGTCCTAATGAGAGAGCCTCTCTAAAAAACAAAACAACAACAACAACCACAAATTCGCAAAGTAAGGGCTGGAGAGATGGTTCAGCAGTTAGGACACCTGCTGTTCTTGCAGGGGGACCCAGGTTCCCCAGTACTCACAGGGTAGCTCACATCCATTTCCAATTCCAGGTTATCTGACAAGCTCTTCAAGCCTCTGAGGGCATCAGGCATGCATGTGGACGCATACATGCAGACAAAACACTCATACACATAATAAATCTAATTTTAAAAAATAGCGAAGAGGCCATTCCAAAGGACGTAATACTTTTACATGTTCAATAGAGCTTGTATCCATATCAATGGAGCCTTAAAACATATGGCATAGTCAGGCCTGGTGATATAAGCTTGGAAGTCCAGCTGCAGGAAGCTGAGGGGGAAGACAACAAGTTCAAAGCCAGCTTGGGCTGCCAAGTGAGATTAAGGTCAACTAGGGTAACTTAGTGAGACCCTGTCTCAAAATTTGAAAGAGTGCCGGGTGTCTGGCTCAGCGGTAGAGAGTTTGCCTAGGATGTGTGAGGCCCTATGGTTAGTTCCCAGGGCCGCATCCAAACCAACGAACTCAGGACTGACAGACTGCAAAGCTCAACTAGCCTTTCCATTGCACACCACTAATAACTGTGTGGTCAGACACGCAGGGCAAAGGTTACCAAGGACATGAAAAACCCAGCTGATGTGTCTGGAATAGTCTACTCAGCGAGAGCAGTGAACACATTTTTAAGCACTCGGAAAATATTTACCAAAATAAATCATAGTCTGGGTCTTAAAAAAAACTCAGTATATTTCACAGGATTTGGGTCATATAAATAATATTCTTTGGTCATGGAGAATTAACGTTGGAAATGTGGGAAATGTGTGTGTGTGTGTGTGTGTGTGTGTGTGTGAGAGAGAGAGAGAGAGAGAGAGAGAGAGAGAGAGGGAGGGAGGGAGGAAGAGAGAGAGAGAGAGAGAGAGAGAGAGAGAGACCACACACTCTGTGCCTGGTGTCTTCAGAGGTCAGAAAAGAATGTCAGAGCCCTTGGAACTCAAGTCCCAGATGGTTGTTTGCCATCTTGTGGGAGCTGGGAACTGAACTTGGGCTCTGAGAAAGAGCAGCAGTGTTCTTAACTGCAGAGAAGCCGTCTCTCCAGCCCCCCACCCTAGTTTTTTTTAAAATGACTGCTCTCTTTAGTGGGGATCTTTACTATGAAATCGACGTTGATGTTAAAATAACCCCGCTAGCTTTCTTCTCTTTAGCGCCAGGATGGCCGGTTTCCATCTCATGTGTTTTCCCGGCGGTTTCTGGAGGCAGCTTTTTCTTTTTAATTCATCAGGACAATATCGGCCTTTCAGCAGGAGCCTTCAGGCCAGTCCCAGTCACTGTAAACCCGCCATCTTGCCGTTTGTTCTTCGTTCATCTCCCTTCTTTGACGCCATTCTTTCCGTCCTCTCTCATTTTAAATGTTAATTATTTCATTATAGTTCATGTATTGACTTATAACCATTCTGTTTCTTTACTGGCACTTTGAGCTTATGTACATTTTTTTTAAGTTATGAAAAAAATTATTTTAAAGATTTTGTTTTTAGTATGTGTGTTCGTGGGGGGAAATGGGCACGTGCGTGCAGGTGCCTTCAGGGACCAGAAGAGGGAGTCAGAGCCCCTGAAGCTGGAGTTACAGGTAGCTGTGAGTGCCCAGCATGGGTGCTGGGAATCAAAATCAAGAGGAATAAGTGATCTTAACTACTGCAGCATCTAAAGGCCATAAAAATAATTTTAAAAAGTTTTATTATACCACTTTCCATACAGGAATCTTTTCCTTTTAAGAATTTCTTATCTTCTCTTTGATGCCCCTTGAGGAATAGTCCTTCATATTTTTTGTACTTTGTGAGTTACAGTTATCCTCAATTTCGGAAAAATTTAAGCTATTTCTTTCCCATCTCTGCACTCCTTTTCTGGATGCACATTAGCATATATTAGCATATCGGTGCATATATTAGCATAACATCTTCCACATATATTTGCATATTGAAAGTGGTCACCAGGATGTTGGAGATTGATTCATTTATTTTAATGTTGTCTGTTACTGTGTCTTCACACTCATTGTCTTTGTTTCTCTTGCTGTCACTTTTAAGCTTCTGTTAACATTACTTTTGTTTGGTTTTCTGTCAGACATCTTGTCAATCACTGAAGGTCAGTTTTGTTTCTCACTCTGCCTCTGTGTTTCACCTCGCGGGCTTAGCTAGTCCTCTCCTTCTCCCGGGATGTTTTCACAGGCGTTCTTGTCCTTCCCTTTGTCACCCATATCATGTTGTTGTTGTTGTCCTGTTGTTTCGGGGCACTGTTTGTCTCATTGTGTGTTTTATTTCTCTGCTCCCGGTCATTTTCTCCCACTCCAGTACTAAGCAAACCCAACCATGGTTAGCTTCCAAGATGAAGCCTGTTCAGGGTGCTGTGGCATAGACCGGTGCCTGATAATTCCCTATGCCATATATTATGACTTGTTTTTACACTCTACATGTATGCCTGAGTTGTGTTATTTTTTTTTTTCCTGCAGAGCAATTAGGTAAAATTTAGAAACCATTTGTTCTTCCTGAGGTTTGTTTTAAATCCTTGTGAGATGGTATCAGGACAGCCTTTAGTCTAGGGCTAATTTTACCCCTTCCTGCGGCAATAAATACCTCTCTGCACTCCCTGCCAGACAGCTATGAGGCCTTTCCACCCTGGCTGCTGCAAGCACCAACTACTCCAGACCTGCTCAAGCTCTGGGATTGCTCCTCCTAACTCAAGATACACTCCACCAGAGGCTAAAATCCTGCTGCCATCTTTTTAGGTAGGATTTTGCTTTCTCTTTAGCGGACAGACAACAGCCATGAAAACAGCTAAGGTTTACAGAGATCATGAGAGCTCCCGTCACACAGCTGTGACTTGAAAATTCTGGGTCTGTAAACCCAGGAGTCTGGTGTGGTTTTCCTAAGGACCCTCCAACCAAACTAATGACCTTGAGGAGATGGCCTGGGTGTGGCCGAGAAGAGTCGGGGCTCCGCAAGCCTTGATTTGAAGCCCTGCTTTCAACTTAACATGTCCTGGTGGAAAGTTAGGGTCTAGTGTGAGTGAGTGTCTTCCCTCCAACTCCATGCCCGATTCCCCTCGCATCCTACTTTAAGAGCGGTTTTGTCCCAGCTGTGGCACAGACACTCCCTTTTCCGGTCTAAGAGTACTCTAGTTTTGAGCACTCAGTGACTCAGTTCTTAGCTTCTTGAGGTAGGTGCCAGTGGCCCAAGAGGTGTGTGACCACGGTCTCCCGTGAGAATGAGCTGATTGCCTGTCCTCCTTCCCTCATCCTTGTTACCTTTTCTTTCTGCTCTAAAAAAAGGATAATCAAGAGGTGGGGGATGCTGATGGAGGCTGTAGGGGAGGAAGCCTTGAGCCCTCAGGGGCTCTGGGTCCTAGTCTAGTAATTTCCAAGATTCTTGAGTCATAGAAAAGTGAGTCCTGTTTGGCCTCACCCAGGTACAGTAGCCAAATTCTCCAAATTGCTAACAGAGAGCATCAACTTTGTCTCCTTTATGGATTGACTCCTCTACTGGCCCATAGCCTCCTGGAGGCAAGCAGGGAGCCAGAAGCATGGAGAGGACTTGATGACAATGACAGACACGAGAATTGAAGTGTAGGACAGCATCATTGTTCATTGACATTAAAAGGGAAAAGCCATTTGTCAGTTCCCTCAGAGCCAGCCTTCAGGGAATGGGACATGGAAGAAGCTCATGGTGACATGGTCCAAGGACCTAAGAGTGGGGCCCAAACTCTCTGCTGCTTGCTCCATGCCACTCGCTAATGACTCCTGTCTCTATCTTTCCATGAGAATAAAGAGGCCAAGTCCCTTTCCAGACTCACAGTGGCCATGATCCCAGTGATCCTGATAGCCATTTCCTCTCTCTCTGTAGGCAGAAGGCTCGTCAGGGCATCCTCTCCACAGCAAGGGGACTTCAAATTGACCTGCCTGTGAGTGTATACCACCTGTGTTTGCATGCAAGAGCCCAAGTAAGCCAGAAGAGGACACCAGATCCCTGGGGCTGGCAGTGGTGAGCCATCTGATGTGGGTGCTAGGAATGAACTTGGGTCCTCTGGAAGGAGAGCAATGCTCTCATCTGCAGAGCTGTCTCTTCGGCCTGGTTCTCCCTTTCCAAAAGTGAGGCACTTGTCTGGGTAGTGTGTCTAGTCAGAGGCAGAATCAGGTCTGAGCAGCTCTGTCATGGGGTCATTGCCTCAAGTGCTTCACCCACTCCAATTGTGGCTCGTTGGTCATTCCCCTTTCATTTTGGGTTTTTTTTTTTTCAGACAAGATCTCACTATGCACTCCCCAAACAGGGGCCCTTCCTCTCCCCAGAAATCTGAGTGCTGTGGTTCCAGTCATTCCTCACACAGCCATTTAGCAGAGGGAAGCAGCCCAACAATGCAGGCCCTTACCTCATACCTCACTGCTTGTGACATCAGTGCCTGACTGTTCTGGAATGTTCTGGAGTAGTGTGGGAGGTCTTAATATTGGAGAAGGGAGGAAGGAAGAGGAGTAGGAGAGGAGAGGGAGAGGAGGAAAGAAGGAGGAAGGAAGCAGAGAAGGAGGAAGGAAGGAGAGGGGAGATGGAGGAGAGAGGAGGAGGGGGAAGAGGAGAAAGAGAAAGGAAGGAGGAGGAGGAAGGAGGGAGAAAGGAGGAAAAGGAGAAGAGAGGGAGGGGAGGGGAGGAAAAGAGAGGAGGGGAGGGGAAGGGAGAAGAGAAGAGAAGAGAAGAGAAGAGAAGAGAAGAGAAGAGAAGAGAAGGAGGCAGTCTCAGCATAGGATTCTTAGGAGGAAAGCACAGAGAGGGGATTTAGCTCTCCAAGTTAAGGAACCTCTGTGAGAGAGGACCTCTAAGCTATGGAGCTCTCAAAGACACATTGAGATGCTCAAACATTCAGCTTCCTCTGCTACAAGTTAGTAAGAGTCACTGGAAACCTCTGAGCATAAGCAGTGAGTTCAGAGGGTTTTCAGGAAGTTCACCCTCCTGGGTGGACCAGGTGGACCATGTAGGTGAAGGAGGGGAACCCTGGAGTAGGGAGAGCAAACAGAGGCTAGAGACCACAGAGAAGTGGGGGGGGGGAGTCAAAGAGTGGGAAGGAGAGATCAGAGAGGAACGGAAGTGGGAATTCATGAAGGGAAAGACCCAAGGAAGCTTCCTTTGCCCAGCAATTTGCAGAAATTCCTTGGAGTCTGAAGATTAGGATTACAAGTAACAGAAGTAACAGGTGAGTCCAGAGCCTAAGAGGAGGCTGGGAGGAAGGACATGAATGGGAGGCCGAGTTTCCTACTATCAGCCAAGAGACCTTGATCAAATCTCACAGCCTTCAACCTCCACACCTATAACAGAATAGATGTTTGTAGTTCTTACCCAGTGCTGGCACAGAGGTTAAAAGGATTTAGTACAAGGTGATTGAATGCACGTGTTCAGCGATGACAGTGACCATTTCCCAACCCCCAACACCACTGTCAATACCACTGTCACCAACACCAACACCAACACCACTACCATCACTACCACCACCATTCCCATGGCCGTTACCATCATCACCACCACCGAAATCGTCACTCCTGTCACCACCACCATCATCAACAACACCACCACCACCATTACCATGGCTGTTACCATCATCATCACCACCACCAAAATCATCACTTCTGTCACCACCACCACCACCAACACCACCATCACCACCACCATTCCCACGGCCGTTACCATCATCACCACCATCAACATCGTCACTCCTGTCACCACTACCGTCGTCATCACCACCACCATGACCATCTCCACGACCACCATCCCATGACAAAAATATCCATTCTCCATGAAGGCCCTAATCCTAATTTGACAAAAGGGGAAGCTGAGAAGCAGAGAACAGGAATTTGAAAGAGAGATTCTTAACCCCAAGCACAGACTGCTCACCAGGACACCAACCATGAGAGAAATGATCAGATAACACACTTTCTTCCCTGAACTGCCAGGGACCAGAAGGAGATTTGATGGTCCCATCTCCTTCCATGTGGTCCAGATTCCTTCCCCCTGCCGTATCCTACGTTTCCATGGTCCACTGGGTTGTTCCCAGACCCTTAGCAGGAACCCAGAATGAGGGTATTTCTGATCTTGCCCTTTCCTTTTCTCTTTATTTCATTTCCTTTTTTCTTCCTTTTTTTCCTTCTCCCTCCCACCCCTTCCTTCCTTCTTTAATTTGAGGGAAAAGTTTTAAAATAAAGAAGACAAGAAAAAGGCACATTAGACATCATTTTTCTTGGGAGCCTTGAAAACCGTGGTTAACAATTGAGTTCTGTAGTGACAGAGGGAAGACAAGAGTGACTCTCACAGAAACCCCTGCCCTGGGTGCTGGTAAAATTCTTCTGCACCTCTGCAGACCTCCCACAGCATTCCTGGACAATTTGCATGGAGCTGCACAGAGGAATCTGGACTCTCCCAAGCCCTCCCAGAAGCCCTGCTCTGCTTTCTGTCCATGTCAACTGTGTCTTTCTCATGGACCCTTTCCACCAGTCTTCTGGAATGTTCATAGAAAAACCTGCGGCATTCCCAATGGATTCTCTTGAAAACCTCCTTGAGTTGCCATGTGAGCCTCGTTGAGTTCTCCCAGAAACATAGAATTCACACATGGAACATCTCCTTGACTTCCAGAGAATTCCACACTAATGCTGACGGCATGCTAAGAAAATTCCCATGAAATGCTAAGAGAATTTGCATTAAATTATCTGAGAAACCACAAGAGAGATTTGAAGGAAACCCTTCGCTTTCCCTGGGAACACAAATAAGAGGGTTCCCCCACTAACCAGAAAAGGAGAGCCTGTCCTTGGGGGTCACATTGCCTGGGTGTCTTCAAGTGGCCTAGCAAGCCACTACCACCGACTGCTTTCTTGGCTCCTATGGAGGAGAGATGAGGGCTTTCGTGTGTGTTCTTGTTTCCTGCCATGGTGATACCCTGGCCAAGGCAGAGTCACTCAGGGCCCGCCTTTATGTCATCAATCCAGCCTCACCCCATTGAGTCCTGAGGCTCACCATGTTAAACCTGACTCGGTGAGGCCTGCAATGCTGGCACACTGCAGGTTTCGATGAAGCAATATTCTCTCAGCTTGGGATACAGAGACAAAAGAGCCTGGATTCCCATGGAGCCCACCCTAGCCCTCACTGCCAGGGGACAATCCACTGGCTTTTGCAAACTAGACTCCACAGAAACTGGATGACAAGAGCTCAGCATGGGGGATAACACTGCCACACAAAGGAGCTGCCCGAGCTACCCAAGCTCTCCACACACAGACAGACACCTGCGAATGCCTAGCCTGCTCCATCCAGTTTGGCCTTTGGCCCAGCTCTGGAGCCCAAAATAGAGACGTGTTGAGCTGATGAGTGTAGGCCTCATCCAGCACTCTGGACCTTCCTCACCCTGCCTTTACCCAGCCACCCTACACATGCCTTTGGGGCCCAGAGACTTGTCCCCTGCTCTGATCTGGCTTGACTCCAGCCTGTCTCTGAGGATTCCTCTCCTGACAGCTGCTCCTGGGTTCACCAAGGCTAAGCTCAGTGTCCTGGCTTTGTTCCCAATCCTAACTCATTAGGCGTGGGATGAATTATTTCAGGTCTGGCTTCCATACAGAGCACAAACTCTGTCTTTCTGCTGGGGACTCTAGGGTGCCAAGACAGCGTCTGGCACCCGTGAGGGTTGGATGGATACTTTCTGACTGACAGAACGGTGGCCAGCCCCACAGAGCCTCATGTCATAACCATAGTGCATGCTCCCTGCTCTTTCAGATATACTCTAAGCCTTCCCATGGGTGGAATACATCTGTGAAGCACGAACCCCGTGGATCTGCATCATCACACTTGTTAGTAGCATCACACGCTCACTCTCCACCAGGCCCTGCAGGAGCTTTTCCTTTTCCACCACTCAAGGTCAAAGCCGTCAGATACCGCTACCCACTCTGGTGGGCCAGACGGCATGAATGCCAACAATGATCACAAATATTCAGCTGCTTCTTTCATTTGGTGTTTCCATTGTTTATATCTCATGGCGTACAGAGAAACCCAGCCATCTTTATCAGTTGGTGTCGCAATACCAGAATGCCTGAGACTGGGAGACTTAGGAACATCAGAAGGTTATTTGGAGACTCACAAACGCAAGAGCCTGGTGCCAGCATCTTTCGCAGCATGTGGTAATGTGGAGAAAGCAAGGGACAAGGGTACAGTGGGAACCTGGCTTGACCTTTCTAATCCATCTCCACAATAAGCCTGCACTTTTGGAAAGGCTCCGCTCAATCCCCCTTGTCTTAACCTGTTACAGCAGAAACTCCGGGCAAGTTTGGGAGAGGCAGTTCAAATCCCAGTGCTATTCTGTCCGCTCATCCTGGATAGTAGGATTGGGAGAAGCAGGTGTGGCTGGGGGACAGGCGTTCGCCAAGACCCAAGGACAAGGACGAGGAGGGGGAGCTCTGGGCTCAACCTTGACCTGGACTTACTGCCAACCAAAACAGACCTCAGAGCCCTCAGAGCGGCAGCACGGCCCGCCCCTCCCCACCCCCCCCTCCCGCTTCTTCACCCTCGCCACACCCAAGAGCCACCTGGACTTCATTTCCTTAGCAATTCCCTTCAATTGCCTCATCTCTTAAACACTTTAATTAAAGTCCAAGGCAGTCACACCAGTGAGATCACACTTTGGGTGTGTGTGGCAAATCCTCTCAACAATAACCTGTTCCCCTCCTTCCTGGGGACCAACCCTCAGTTTCCTTGCTGACCACAGCACTGGCTGGAAAAAAAAAAAAGACTTCCTGTCTGATTTTTCTTAAAACAGGGAGTTTACAACTTAATCCTGACAGACGGGATGTGTGACTTAAAAGAGAGGAATGTGTCTTTTGCCTTTGTTATTCCTTTTCCTGCTTTCTGCAACGTGGGCTTCCTGACTGGAGCCGTAGCCTCCAGATTGGACTATGAGGCGGAGGAAGAGGAGAGAAGAGGAGGAGACCTCAGTCTTGAGATTCTTCTCCCAGCCTTGGAGTTTGACGAACACCCGTTGTGATGGTTTATGGTCAGCTTGACAGGATCTACACTCTCTGCAAAGGTCTATGAGGAATTATCGAGAAGACTCAACCTAACTGTGGATGGCACCATTCTCCAGGTCCCAGACTGCATAAAAAGGAGAAATCCATGGAGCAGCAGCAGCGCTCATCTCTCTCTGCTTCCTGACTGGAGACACACCGAGACACAGCGTGGCCAGCTCCCTCAGGCTCTAATTTACATTTACTGTGTGGGGGTGGGGGTGGGGGTGTTGGTGGCAGGAGTGGAGGTGGGGTGCGGGGGTGGGATGGGGGGTGTATGCATACTGCTGCACACACACGGAGGTCAGAGGACAACTTGCAAGTGTCTGTTCTTTCCTTTCACTGTGTGGGCCTCTGGATTAAATTGAAGTCACCAGGGTCAGCGGTAGGTGTTTTAACTGGCTGAGTCATCTCACCAGCCCATGTCTATGTTTTTAAGGTAAGGCTCTAGCTGAGGATACTCTCCATGAGTCCATGCAACCACTGCCACCTCCTTCTGGAGCCCAGTCCAAGGGCCAGCCCATGGGGAGATTGACTCTGAGGACACAATGAGGGGCAAACCTTCAGCTTGGAGCACCAGGCAGGTGACAGATCCATAAAGCTATCAGTCAGCACACATCTAGGTCCCTCCTAAAATTCTCTGCTTCTCAGGACCCCAGGGCCCTGCATCCTCTCGGAAGCTGCTGGAAGCCAGGCATAAAGTCAGATGTGAGACGAATCCCAGGCCCCTCACTGATATCAACAGCCGCACTCCAAAGCCTCGAGTGTCCTTCTTACTGGTCTCTGTGTGGCCTCAGAGGAGGCAAGTACTCGCTGGGACTATTTCTAGTTTCCTTAGTCTGTTTCTGGAGTTAGTTCTTCCTGCTAGTCAAAGGTTCTCAACCTTCCTAATGCTGAGACTCTTGAATACAGTTCCTCATGTTGTGATGACCCCCCTCCCCCAGCCATAAAATTATTTCCTTGCTACTTCATAACTATAATTTTGCTACTGTTATGAGTTGTGATACAAATATCTGATACACAGGATATCTGATGTGCAACCCCAAAGGGGTTGTGGCCCACAGGTTGAGAACCACTGTGCCTTTAAGGCTAATGGTTTAAACGTAAGCCAACTTACACAGCATCTTGAGCTCAGCAAGAGGGGCAACCTCTTCCGGTTTGGCAGCACCAGGGTTTGATTGGCCAGTAACCCCAGGAAGTTCACCTGTTCTAGGTTCATTTCTGTTTCCCTGATACAATGCACAGCTCAGGTTGCAGTCCATGAGCACAGAGAAGTCACAGTGGTAGGAGCTTCAGCCAGCTGGTCACATTAGATCTACCCTCGAGAACAGAGCAGATGCGTGAGTGCTGAATTCTTGCTTCCTTGTGCTCAGCTCGAATTCTCCACGCTTACATAGTTCATCACCCTCTGCCTAGGGAATGGTGCCTCCCACAGTAGACCGATTCAACATAGGCATCCCCGGATTGAGACTCTTTCCAGGTGATTCTAGAATGTATCAAGTTGGCGATTAAAGCCAACCATCACACTTCCCTAATCTACAAATTTAGTTTCATTACAGGGTCTTTACCCTGTCGAGTTGCAAGTTACTGATCTCTGGTGAGCAACAGCTGTGCATGAGGACCAGCACAGACATCCCTTCATGATCCCATGGCAGCGGTTCACCTTCCATCCCGGGACAAGCATTGGTAAGTGATGGACTCTGGATGGAGGCATCTCCTCCTGAGACCCGGCCCCTAGATCCTTGACAGCATGCCCTGGGTACTGTATATGTCATCCAGCCCCTGGCTTAGATACTTCCTGCATAGTCAGCGGTGGCAATCCTGGTCCTTAGAGCACAGAGAAGTGGCACAAGGAGCTCAGGTCTGCAGCACCAAAGAGAGGCTAACCCAAGGGTGTGTGCCTTACGCTCTAGACCACAGATAAATCAAACTCCATCATCTTTGAAACTTGACTGGCCAGAGGACATAGGCAAAGACAGGAAGCCTCTGCTTTCCTGCAAAACCAGACTGATTCTTCACCATGGGCCAAATGCAACTGGTTCCATTTAAAATTTATTATTTCAAGCAGGTGACAGCTTTGTGCTCTCTCATTAGCTGGCCTCTGAGATCACCTTGGATGTGTTACTTGTTTTGTTTTGTTTTGTTTTTTGGTCTCTTTTTTTCTTGTTTATAAATAGGAACAATGAGAGCACTAGAAAAGTGGCTATAAAAAAGAAAAATGAAAGAAAGTGGCTATGCAGGCAGTGCTGTGCACGCCTTTAATCCTAGCACTCAGGAGGCAGAGGCAGGCAGATCTGTGAGCTTGAGGCCAGCCTGGTCTACAGAGCAAGTTCCAGGATAGCCAGATGTGCACAGAGAAACTGTCTCAAAAATAAATCAATAGAAAGTGGATATGATGTGGTAAATGCCCACAAATGCTTTCTACTGCCTTCACAGCCTGTGGTTGACATGTACTGAGTCCCTTATGTGTGCCTTTGTCCTCACGTATGTTTTGCTCCAAAAATGACCATACCCCAAGCATATTTGAGAATGGTTTGTGCCTCATGGAAAGCCGTAAGGGCTTTAGAGACTTGGATTTGTAAGTTGGTGTGGGATTGGGCAGCTGGCGCCTTGCACAGTTCTGGCTTCCCACACTCAGGCTGCCCAGCCCTGCCTGCCAGGTCATGCCAGACCAGCTGGGAGGCTGCAGAAATCTTCCCCAGCCCTGGTCCCAGAGGGAGCTTCAGAAGTCAGTGACTGGGTGGACAATGGCACTTTTCTTTCCTCTTCCAAGAGGGATCAGCTATGGGGGCCTCTGCAAGAACTGTGATGACATCTTCATTTGTGGTAATGGGATTAACATGGCACCACAGAGCCTCCTGAGCAGAGAATGGGCAAGACTGCTGGGGAGGAGGGCAGGGGACCCTGAATGCTTCAAGCTGCCCGGAAGTAGACACCACCCAGGGCAGGGGACATCCCTGCCCTCTGATGGATACAGGGACTGGAAAATTTAATTAATCTCATCATGATAAATGGAGGCTTGCTGCTCAAATTGTGTGTGTGTTTGTGTGTGTGTGTGTGTGTGTGTGTGTGTGTGTACATGCGTGTGTGTACATGCTGCAGGATGGAGGGCTCTTTTGTGCTTTCATTCCCCAGGTACCCCATTCACGAGGAACTCAGATGAAGTTCTACTCTGGAAGTCTGCAGTTCTCAATAAACCCACCCCCTCCACGAGTCCAGTCCAGATGATACCTACAGGAGCACCCAGCACAACAGTGTCCAGGGACTATGGCTTCTGCTCAGGTTCAACAGAAAGTGCCATGCACCCCTGGGAGCCATTCCCAGGGCATCCTTAGAGATTGAACCCAGGCCCAAGGGAAACTGTCAGCTGGCCTGATGCTAAATCTGTTAACGTGTTATAATTTGACTTGTTATTAGTTTTAACTTTCTAGCCTCTAAAAAGCCATTGCTTCCCTTTTCCAACTTTTGATTTTGATAAAATTTTTACTTACAAATAAATTACAGAAATTATACAATGAACTCCCATATATCCCTCAATTAGAAGCCAGAGCTACCAAGTGTTAGTGGTTAAACTCATGTACTTGCTCCTTCTTTCTTCGTTCCCCTCTTACTATGCACACATACAATGCACTCACTCTTTGTATATATAAAGTGTATATATATATATATACACAATGTTGTGTTTGAAACTGTGTATGTATACATATGCATGTATGTGTATGTTGAATGCAAATATGTGCATATATATTTGTGTATGTATATCTGTGTGTACTATGCATGCACCTCTGTGTATGTTTGCATATATAGGTCCATTGTTTGTGATTATACATCTATGTGTACATATGTGCACATTTGTGCAAAGGTATAACGTACATTGTGCACATGTGTATAATCTATGTATATACATTGTGTGCATACATTTGTGTGTGTGCGAAGGCGTAAGTCACAAACAATGCCACACCAGTTTGGGATTATGATTATTAGGGTGGTATTTATTTAAAGGGGAAAAAACTTACAGATCACTGTCCCAGGCAACAGCCCTCTATGCAACCAGGAAAGGAGTCTAGTTGCCGGAGGAGCAGGAAGTGAAGAGAGAGAGGAGAGGGAAGTGGCCGCTTTTTTTAAAGGGAGAGAGACCACGCCCCAATGGGCTGGTATCTCAGCGGTGATAGGCTGGAGGAGTGGGAGGACCTCCCGCAACATGTGTGTATTGTATACATGTGTATCCACATTTTCTGATGAGCCACCATCGTAACCTATGACATTATTTTCTGTCTTGGTGAGCACGATCTAGAATATGCACATCTTCGAGGTCCATAGTGAGGTTTACACGTGGGAGCCTCTCCAGTCTTAGACATTCCACGCTCTGCTCTAACCCCTAGCTAAGGCCGCCACAGATCCTTCAGGCTTTTTCTTCCTAAGTATAGATGCAGTCAAGGTCCCCACGGCACTTGTTTATCATGTCACCCACAAGTCCAGCGGGCATGTAGGGTGTACGTTCACTTTCCCCTCACTATGTAAATCCTGCTTTTGTTTTATGCAGGTGTCTTGTTGGTTGCCCTGAACCAGCCTGACTTTCCCATCAGCCTTTGCTGGCTGCCTATTTCCCATCCTCCCCTGCAGCCAGGGTTGGCTATGTAGCTGACTAGTTTTGATTAGAGAGGTGTAAGGAGTTGTCCCTGAGGCAGGGCCTCTTGAACCTTGTTCTGTGCTGGGAAAAAAAAAAAAAACAACTGTGTTTCAGGAAGTGCTTCCCACCTTCTCACCTCCTTCCCTTCTGCTCTCTGCCTTTGAACTCAGCTGTGACCTGGAGCTGTCCTAGCTACGTGTGACCATAACATCCCAGGCACTACAGCAAAGAATCACGTGCTGTGGATAGCACAGCTGAGAGGTGGGAAAAGCTTTGCTCTACGATGCTGGCCCTGAACTTCCACCTCCCACAGCGTTGTCTAACTGCTTAAGCTATTGTCGCAAGCATTGCTAAGTGATAGGCCCTGAGAAATTTACAGACACTGTGGAAATTGTAATGCACCTGGGACTAAATACAGCAGGGTTCAAAGCCCAAGTAGCAACGTCTAAAGAGCCCTGAGAGCCAGGACGCCTAAGTGTCTCAACTATCAAAAATCTCCCAAAACAGATGCCTGCGGGTAAGGCTGGCCTTCGGAAAGACGGCTCTCCATGGCTTCCTGTAGTCAGTTGTGTGTCCTACAACATCCTCTGAGCACCTACACTAATCAGTTCATTCACTGGACATTTTATGAGCACCCTGCAGGCATCTCACTGCTTGCTGGCCACACTGCTCAGCAGAGGGCATTGTTCCCACTGGCCAGATGAAGAAACTGAGGCTCACAGACATGGTACTGGCCTTCATAGGGCTGCCCAACCTCATGTCGGGGAGCCAGAGTCCACCCGCGGAGTGAGTGTCAGCAGCAGGGGCTCTCACTGTGGGACAGGGAGTGGCACAGGAGTCCGCAGCTTGTAGAGTCTCTGAGAAAGGACAAGACTGCTTCCCACCGCGGCTGAGAAATGTGTTCTTCATTTCCACCCCACTTTATCAGATACAGAAACTGGATTATCTGCCCTGCTACTGGCTCAAGGTCATTATCAGCTCGTAACCTCTGCTTTCAACTTCTCAGTCCTAATGGAGTTACACACCATCAGAGCCGGGACTGACCTGGCATACCCACATAGCCTTAGAGTCCTTATCTTTTCTAGGTCTTTAGCAAGGAGACTTAGGAAATCAGACACGGCCACCCCACATCCTGTTAGGAGAGCAGGGATGCCTACCAAGTGGGGTGGGCACTCTTCTGTCCTACTCTGCAAAGAGAAACTGAGGCTGGAGGAGTAACACGCTGGAGGCCACGCAGCTTGATCGTAGGACGGGGCTCAGGGAGTCAGCCTCCCTGCGTGTCTGTGAGCCCAAAAACACGTCCTTCCCACTGACCTGCTGGGCTATTGTAGCTCTGGACTGGACATCTCATCTGTGGACTGTGTCATCTGTGGTGTGCTGTCGCAGGGTCTTGCAGCCCCAGGGATTACATGGATAACGTTCTCAGACTTTCAAGCCTTGGTAAACAGAGGTGCTGTGGGCTCAGGCAAGGAAAAGACAGTCGAGTTCAAGTGCAAGCCTGGTGTAGGCAGATGATGGTAGAGGATTCCTGCTTCTCTGGACCTTGAAACAGCCCCCGCTGCAGAAGCACCAAGCGTCCACCTAGTTTAAAAAGGAGGAACCTGCATTCTGGGTCAGGTAGAAAGTTCCCGGGGCTGGTGGGTAAACCCTTGTCCTTTCTATGACTCAGTTTTCCCATGAGCACTTTGCTCCTGCTTTCAGTCATCTCCAACTGAGCTCAGATAACAAGATTGCTTCCCAAGCATCATGGGATAGAAGACCAGGCCTACAAAATAAATATTAGCTGCCTATAAAGAGTGGACAACTAAACAAGCCATCCTTGAAAAGGACAGGTGATGCCCCACCTTGCTTTCTATTGCTGTGATAAACACTATGACCAAATGCAACCTGGGAAGGAAATGGTTCAGTTGGATTACAGTGAAAGAAGAAGGAACCCAGAGGCAGGAACTGAAGCAAAGGCCATGATGTAATACTGTTTTTTCTTGTATAACCTGGGAGTGTTCACAGTGGCACTACCCATAGTAGGCTGAGCTCTCCCACATCAATCATTAATATGAAATGCCCTCTACCTTTGCCTATGGCAAATCTGCTGTAGCTATTTTCTGAATTAAGGTTCCCTCTTGCCAGATGACCCAAGCTTGTTTCAAGTTGACAAACGCTAGCCAGAGAAGATGACAATAAACATACACCTTTGAGGTTCTTCCCAGGACATTCATGGTGTCCAGTGAACAGATAAGCAAATGGAGGTACAGAGGAAATGTGGCTGTCCAGGAGTCACAGACATTTGGTGGTAGGCCCTGGTTCTCCAGGACTGTATTCCTACATGGCCACTGAATGGGTGGATAATTGGGCAGATGGATAGATGGACAGACTGATGGATGAATGGGTAAATGAGTGGATAGATGGATGGATGGATGGACTGACAGATGTATGAGTAGATGGATGGATAGATGAGTGGATGGATTGGTGGAGGGATGGATGAACAGGTTGATGGATGAGTGGGTGAATGGGTAGATGGAATAATCCCCTGGAGTCTCTTGTACTCAGCAAACCTCCTTTCTCTTCTTCTGGCCACTCAGCTGAACCACATTTCCTGGTCTTCCTTGCAAGTCTGTCAGTGGGACCTGGGGGTGAGGTTAACATGTCTCATTCCTGAGGCTGGCTCCTGGGATGACCGAACCATGAAGAAAGAGTTTGGGTCCCTGAGACAGAGGAGAGCTGTTGTAGAATATTGTTTTAAGATGTGTGGTATTTGTTTATGCTATGGAACATTTGTTTAATGATGTAAAGATCCATTGCATTCTTTTATGTTGCATTTGTTTAACTTTGTGAAGCTGTGTTGCTTGGGCTGCCTAAAGCACCTGATTGGTCTAATAAAGAGCTGAATGGCCATAGCAATGCAGGAAAAAGGATAGGAGGGGCTAACATGGAGAGAGACTATAATATATAGGAAGAGAAAAATAAGGGATAAAAGGGGAATCTAGGAGCAAGAGAAGGAGGACAGAGTAAGAAGAAAAGAAATATAGGAGAAAGATAAAAGCCCAGAGGCAGAAGGTAGATAGACTAGTTTAAGAAAAGCTGGTTAGAAACAAACTAAGGCCAACAACAGAGAGCTACCAACCATCACCTTTGTTTAGCTCCTGCTGGGCTAAGACGCACACTTATACAACACCTTTGCCCTCAGCACTAGGCTGTATCCTCATGGCAGAGTTGAAGGCGAAGACTTCACTGAGGGCTACAAACTCTCAGGAATGGAAAAAACAGTGGTGTTACCAAGAAGTTCACAGGGGCCCCTCTGCAACACCCCTGCATCAGGCTTGCACTTCCACAGGAATGGGGAGTTCCCCACAACCCTGCCTCCTCCTCCACCTTCAGATGGCTTAGGTGGCCAGGAGAGACCCAGCCTCCTGTTGCTTTCCTGCTTAGCCAGCCCCATAGCTAAGACTAAACCCTCTTTTCTTTGCCCAGTATCCACCCTGCCAGGCCTTCTCCAGGAGACCTACCCTCCATCCACCTCTCCACCCTTCTCCTTCCCCCAACACCCCTACCCCAGGAGGGGATGCTTTGTAGGTCCTCCATGCTTAGAGAGGAGAAAACATTGGATCTCTCTCCCCCATCTCCTCTGCTCTTCCCTCCTCCCTTTCTCCTTCCTCCCTCTCTCTGTCCCTCTCCTTCCTCTCTCTGCCATGTATTCATGTACAGTAAGAGGGACAGAGCTGTTACAGAAAGCAAGTCAGCCATCATGCCCTTAAACATCCACCTCCAGAACTGAGGGGGTGAATGGACTCCTTAAATCATCCTTCATGTGGGATTACATTATAGGTCCCGAGAGGAATGAGACTCCTGCCCAGGCCCTCTCCCCTCCTCTCAGACTCCTCTATTCCCCCCAAGTTCCTCTTCCCACATCCTTCTTTCCTCTAGCCATCCCCTCTTCCCAGCAGACCTCTTTTTCTTCCTACTCCCCTGACTTCTCCCCTCCATGTCCCTCTCTCTTCAGGACCTTCTCCCCTCTACCTTGTACCCCATTTCTCCTTTACCCCCTTCCCCTAAGCCCCTTTTCAGGCCCCTCTCTCCTAGGCACAGCTCCAGCCCCCTTTCCTTCCCACTCCAATTTTCCCTTTTCTTCAGACTCCTACCCCTTTCCATCCCTGGCCGTCTCTACACTAACCTTCTCTTCCCAGGCCTTCGTACTGGAAACTCTGTTACAAGGCCTTCACTGGCAGGACGGGGCTGGACTCTGGCAGTGCGTATGTGTGAGATCTCCCTGATCAAGCCCTCGGTGCAGCTCCCAGACTCAGTCGGGACCAAGTTTTATGGTCTTAGATGAGAACACTCCAAGATGCCAGTGGAAAATCCCGACGCTTCAGGCTGGAGAACCCTATCGGGAAGAAAGCAATTTTCTAGTTGATTTTCTAAAACAATAAACAGAGGAAAGAATGCCAGGGTAGTAGTTTGAACCACCACAAGCCAGAGAAAATCGACTTCAGGTCCTGAAACCATCAAGCGGGTTCCCTCAGGGAGAACTGTCACCAGGGGACACCAGACGCCCGTGTAGTGGTAATGGTGCTGATGGTGACCATGGCGATGATGCTATGCTGAAGCAGTGAAACAAAGTCCCCACAGTGGAGGCAGCTGGATGGATGATGACAGCAACCACAGCGATGGGAGTAAAAGCTGTAGGCTGAGCATCTTGTGCAAGGAACTGTGCCAGATGCTTTAGTGTTCAGATTACAGATAAAGAGACAACACAAGGAGGCTGAGAAACCTGCTCAAGGGTACACAGCTAGGGAGTGGCCAGGGTGCTTTCCAGAGCTCTGTGTGACTTCAGGACCTGGGAGCTGTACAGGTCCTCATGCTCTGCCCCTTAGTGGTGGCCTAGGTTTTGCTGTATGCCAGTCTCTCTCTCTCTCGTGTGTGTGTGTGTGTGTGTGTGTGTGTGTGTGTGAAAGAGAGAGAGAGTTATGCACACATATGCATAACACACCCACTCACCATTTTCTGACTTCAAGGCAAGTGCTCTAGCTGGTGAGCCATCCCCCCAGCCTTATAGCCTAGACACCTACTGTAGACGGCTTCCCCTGCAGCATCCCAGCTATGCTCAACGGTGCCTTGGGGCCTTTGTATCTGCTGTCTTCTCTACCTGAAATGAACTTCAGTCATTTCAGTGTTGACCCTCTTTGACCTCAATTCACAAACTGGGCTAACCAAGGTCTTGCAGATCTGCAGCAACCCCTGCCCTGGAGTCCTCTCTCAGGTCTCTTACCTTTTGCAGACTGGTCACTCCTAAGGGAGCTTCTGCTCCCAGTAAGGTTGCCTCTGTTCATCCCAGGGCCCTGGACATAAAGCAGGAGCCGGTGGCCATTCTGCAGAGCCATTGTGCTGGGCTTCGGGAGGCCTTGCTGTCTCCGCATTACAGATGAGGACTGAGCAATGAACAGGGGAGAGGGAAAGCTAGCAGCTGGTCCTTTTCCCCTGCTTTAATGCCAAAAGTCCAAGCTAGGGCTCATTGCACACCAACCTAGCTCCAGGTTCAATGAGAGACCATGTCTCTGGGGGATGAGGCAGACATTGGCAGAACAAACACCTGGCATCCTCCTATGGCCTCCATGCACTATTGTATAACACATGAACACCTGCAGTAGTGGTGTATGACCAACCTATCACCTCAGGTATGAGTGTGTAAGCACACTGAAGGAGGAGGATCACAAGTTCAAGGTCAGCATGGTTTGGGCAACACAGTGAGACTTTTATCTCAAAATAAAAAGTCAAAAGAAGGCTCGAAGATACAGTTAAGTAATCTAGCATGTAGCCCCGGGTTCCATCTTCAGGAACACGCACACACATATCCCCATTTGGGGTGTGACTCCAATGGCTTACTTTGACTAATAGAAAGTAGCAGAAGTAACATCATGCCAGTTCTTGGGCATAACTACAGCTGACAGCTTCTGTTCGGTCCTCCTAGGACACACTCACCACATAAAGTACCAACTGGTCTGCAGAAAGTGAGGTGGCCCCATGAGGGCCCATTCACACCCAGCAAGTGACTGAAGCCTCTCAGAACAGACAGGCTGCCAGCTCACTGTAGCCACATGAACCATCCCTGCTGATTCCTCCCAAGCAGAAGAGCTGCCCAGCAGAGACTCAGCATCCCCAGCTCACTGTGCTATGAGCAGGGGTAATGGTTGCTCTTATAACTAACTGTGTTTGGGGCAATAGCAGGTAGGAAAACAGTCTGCTGCAAATTCTGCCTTTATTTCCTATGAACAAAGATGCTCTTTTATAGACCCCACTTCAGTACTCACTCCATAGCCTTTATCTATACTTCTCACGGGTCCCAAGGATGCCCTCTACAGCATCTTCCTCCTCCTCCAGCACAGGAAGGATTCCTTTAAGCAGGTATCTCCCAGCTAGGGCCATTTGCACACAACTAGCTGAGATGCAGGAGTGCAACATCTAGAAAACATTGTTCATGCATACAGGGATCTCGGTGGGCTCAGAGTTCAAGGGAAGTGGGCGGGCAATTCCAGGCTCCTTTCCTGCTGTTTTCCCTGAGCACCAGCAGTCCTCAAACCCCTGGTGGGTAGAGGGACCTCACCTCTGCCCTCTCAGATCACTCAGGGCTGGTGGCTACTCGCACCTCCGCTTGCTGTATGACCATACGCAGCACCAGTCAGGGGCTAAGGTGCCCACCTGTAAAAGCCAGAATTTTGCAAATCCGTGTTGGAATCCAGCAGTGCGTAGCGGGCCACAGGTGTGCTTTCACTGGGCTTCCTAGCGTTCCTTCCTTCCTCCCAGAATGCCGGTTTTCTGGGTGAGCTCCATGTATTTTGGCTCAGGAAAGAGTGTGCCCACGGGGTGGAAAAACAAATATTTCGTGTTGGAGGAAACTGCAAGCTCCAGGGACCATGTCGGCTTCGCTGCCTAAAGGCGTAAGCTCAGTGCTGACTCACAAACCTGCCCAGAGATGCTGATGGACCAAGTATAATTTCATTAGTGGCTGCAGAGATAGTGGAAGAATGGTCAGTGGGCTTCCCCTGGCAGATGGAGCCCTTCTGGGTTCAGCAGTAGATGCGGCCAGCTCCCCGGATTCCCGTTCCTAAAGTTACTCTAGAATTTGGCCTCTCTAGCAATCTCTCCTACATGGCACTAATAGAATTCATACAGGGACCCACGGGCTGCCCCCCGGAGCAGCACTGGCATGAGGGAGAGCAGGGGATAATGGCTGGGCCTGCGGCAGTGACCAGAGCCCCAGACAGATAGGACCTGTTCCTTCCCTTAACAGTAATTGCCTAGAAAACCCTAGGGATGGCACAGGCAACTTCCAAAATGACACTTCAAACATATTAAGCTGGAGACAGAACCATGGGGAAGCGGTGTTTGCTGGCTGGGCGAGGTATGTTCAAGTCCTAGGTGCTCCTGTGGGAATCCATCTTCTCATCTCTAGCAGTAAGGGACAGAGAGGCCTCACCCAAAGCCAGATTCATACCCAGACTCTGGAGAGGATTGTTCATCCTCAGAGCCTAGCTCCAGCCATTCTTGTAGGACCCTGGGAAATCGCTCCACTTTATTGCTCAAGGCCTCAGTTTACCTATCTGTAGGGCAGCTTAGTCATAGGATGGCTGTCAGAGCTGCAGGTGTGGTAGATGCGAGCCTGTAAGTGGAGTCCAGCTTCTGCTCAGGCCGCAGCCCTAGAGCTATCCTTCCCTGCAGGCACCTGAGACACTAGGTAACAGACTTCGGGGTACAAGGCCTCTCATCTGAAGAAGTGACTTATACAGGTGGCCACATGCCCTCTGCCCTGCCTACTACCCAGAATCAGAGCGCCCGGCTAGAGGCATATGCAGTGAAAACACCCTATCTTCAGAAAAGTATAAGGAGCCTCTTGGGCTCGGATTTCCTCTTTCCAGAGCTCTCACTGCGCTGTTGTCTGTCTGTCTGTCTGCATTGTTAAGAATTCCAATAAACTCCTTGTTCCCTAACAACCCATCTCCACGTCCCTCTGAACCGCCTTCCTCTCAGTGAAAGGGCTTAGCACACAGCCTATCCTGAAGTAGACACCATGGCAGGATTTCCCTGTCCTCAGAGCAGCATCAAAACAAACACCATTTGAAAGTCCATATGGTGAAAACAGCCTTTGTTTTTGATGAACATTAAGCTCACAGAGCATAAAGTTCACCACTGTAGGGTACTGTCAGTCAGCTCCACGTGGTTGTTGCAGAACACAGTCCTCCAAGTAAGACAGCCACCATGGTTCATCAGATGCAAGAGACCATCGTGACGCGGTCTGTGGACTGCTGAGGTCCAACACAGCCAACATACTGTCTCAGAAAACTGTTCACTTTAGTCAAAACTGACTGTCTCTAAAGCCGTGCTAGGATTCCAGAGGATTCCTGGCTTACACTGGAACATAAAGCTAATCAAAGAGGAAGGCCTTTCAGTCCCCAAGAATAATTGCCCTGCTACAATACAACCTCAAAGTACAGGGCAGATGGGACAGGGTCATATCTGTACCAAGAGTTCTGGACTGGCATAGTGGTACATGCCCACAGTCACAGCATCCAGGAGGCTGAAGCACGGCTGTGAGTTCAAGGGCAGTATGAACTATGTCAGGAGACCCTATCTCAAGTTACCATTACTGAGTAAGATAAATCTTCCTGTTGAAGGGCAGCCATGGGTAAAGGAACCAGGTGGCGAGGCAGTAGGAGTTGATCTTTGCAAAGACTTAAACTGAGCAGTGTCTAAGTTGGGAGTATTCAAGGAGATCTCCTCAAACATGGAAAGGACCCTGGGAAACAGCCCGAGAAAAGGTGGAAGAGGTTTGAGTGGGAATACCCACCATAGGGGCTCAATGAGCAGCAGGCAAAGTGCCCCTAAGGGAGGCATGACCTTGGTTTTGTCAGGAGAAAGGCGCATCTACATAAGCCCACAGGACACACTACTGCAGGACTCTCTTGAAAGATGAGGGAGTCTCTCACACACTGTCAGGGCGGGCAGTCCTTCTAAAGGAGTGTTGGCCAACATAGACAGAGCTGGGAGGTTCCAGGGTGGGGCAGGGAGGTGTGGGCGCCTGGACAATTGTCATGAAGGTCCCTGGAGGAGTAGGATACAGATTCCTAAGTGACATGGATCCCCATGGGAGCAGGGGTTGGGGATGCCATGTTGACCTCTTACCTGGAAACACTAGTGCTAAAGGGAGGGGCACGGTAAGGGATGGAAGGGACCCTGCCCATAGAAGGTGCTCAGGAAAACGCTAGTCACCAGCTCTTGGAGGTACTGGCCTCCAGCTGCTCTGGGATTTCCTGCTGTCCCCAGGAGTACCAGGTCCTCTCTTTAGTTACTCTCTGGAGAATGTGTTCAACCTCTCTCCAGGGTGTGCTGGGAAGCTGCGCTTCATCCCCAGTCCACAAGCCGTGCTGTGGAAAATGCAGCAGGCACCCCTGAGGTCACAGCGGCCCTCACTCAGCAGCAGTGGTTCTTTCCGGCCCACCCCTCACCCCACCTCTCTGGTCTTTGGGGTCTGTGATTAGCCTGGGTATTGAATGACCCCTGGTCTTCTTCCCCCCACCTCGGAAGGGTTAATCAGCCTTCCTGCAGAGCGGCTGGGCAGCTCGGAAGGAGGCAGCGAAGCGGCCTGGCGGCAGGCTGCTTTCATTACTTTGATGGGATACATGTGCTTGGCTTTATCTCCGGCCCTTTCTCCGTAATTCAGCGCTTGAACGTCTCAGCTGTCGGCCGATCTGCAGACAATTGCTTGGGGTAATACTATCCGGAAAAAGCTGATAAAACACAGATGTGCCGAGGCCTCTGAAATTTGCGGTTTGCTAAGTGGTTCGAGCGATGCTTGCCTGCGGCCGGGGCGCTTCCCGGAGAGGCTGGGAACTGAGGGGTGGGAGGTGATTTTTTTTTTTTCCTAAGTGAAAGGTTGAGTAGAGGAAGTGACTGTAGAAATTTTTTCTCTGTAATTAGGAAGATCAGCCAATAGAAAGTGGGAGGGAGATGAGACTGTGCTAAAAGACTAGGCAAGCAGCTCACCCTGGGGTTCCCTCCTACCTAGCCCAGTGGTGGGGCTTTGTAGGAAAAGGATATCCGGCTTCCCCTGTGTGGCCTGGAGTGGGTAGGGCTGAGGGTCCTCAGAAGGAGCTATGCATGGACTGTGTGGCCTTGGGTAGGTAATTTTCTCTCTCTTACATAGTCAGCTCAGCTAACAGAACAGTTAGCTAACAGTTATCCATGGGGACTGGGGCATGCCAGCAGGTGGCCTGTACCCAGTGGATGCTCAGTGAGCATCCAGAACCTTGCCCTTCTCACTCAGTTGCTCAGAAGACACTAGAAAGGGAAAGTGACACAGGGCTGTCACCATGTGTCTGACGGAGAATCCCACTGAATGACAGACGGGGACCAGGCTGCAAGACTCCAAGATCTGGATTTATTGGGCTTGGGAAATATGAATCACTGGGTCCTTGGGTGGGGGTTGGAGTGGGGTCCCTCAACCCTGTCGACTACCCATGTCATCTGACTCAGGGGAAAAGGCAGTTTCCTTCATGGGAGTGGCCTGCCACCCTGCACGTGATGTCAGTGCCACAGCGTGAGAGAGGAGCTCCAGGCATCTGCTTCAGGCTAGACCTTGGGCAAATGCCCCACTCTTCAAGTCTAGGATGCTTCTGCATACAGAGGGCAGGCAGTGTGGCTGGTGTCGCCCAGCACATCAGGGCAGAGGCAGCCCCAACACCTGACTCTCTGGTGACCACACTCTCTAACTGGCCCAGTCTGCAGGTCCACAGGGAAGTGTCCCAAAGACCATATACTTTATTCTGCCTGTTCCAAACTGTTTCTGTGACAGGCCTGAGGGTGTGCTGTCCTGGAGGTCACGGCCAAGGGCTCCCAAAACACGAGTAGCCTGACTCCACAGAGACGAGACAGATGCTGTCTGCTGTCCATACACAGGCCTCATGAGGCACAGCAATCCTGGGAAGAGAGCCCAGCGGGAACTTTCAAGGTAAGTGGGGTTGATGGTAAGAAAACTCAGCACTGCCCTGTGCATCTTGTTGCTGAGAGTACCCATGTGAAGTCTCACTCACTTTTCAGTGAGGGACACTGAGGCCCAGAAGGCTTCATCCCCTGCCCAAAGTCCTCTGCTGGTCAGAGCAGAGCTGGATTGACAGCCAAGCTTGGGAGCATCTGGCTCCAAAGCCTATCCATGCTTGGTGTCTGTCCCACACTGCTTCTGAACAGACGAACAGGACCCAGGGGAGGGGCAGTAGGCAGATGCTGCGGGCTCTGTCTTGGTCACTTAACTTTAGGGCAGAGCCTGGGGAGGGCGGGGTGCTGCCTTGAAAAGGCCAGTCTGCAATTAAAGGGTTGGGTGTGCAGTTCCCACCTCTCAGAGAAAGAGGGCGTCTGTCCCCCGCTGGGGTGTGGGCAGAGCTGGTAGCAATTTTCCCACAATGTGTAAATTAGTCAGTTTCCCAGTCTGTAAACCCAGCCTTTGAAGCGACCCTAATGAAGCACCCCATTAGGCTTTAATGATGGCTGCCTCCAGCAGGACTCAGCCGAGGCCTTTTGATGTCTAGGGGCCACGGGTTGGAGGCTCGACTTATCTAACTGCCCCGGCAGGCTTAGAAAAAAAAAAAAAGTCAAAAAGCCCCCTTAGAGAAGTTGAAAATTTTTTAATGAAAAAAGTTAGTCCTGGCCTGACTGATGGTGGCACTTCAAAGCCTGTGCAAACTAAATTGCTGTGGACTGCTTAATTCAAAAGTGTTCCCTCGCGGGTGACAGCCCAGCAGTGACAAAATACAATTGGCAACAGGAGCCGGCAAGATCAAAGGCTGGCTATTGTAATGGCTTTGTTGCCTGAAGAATGGTGCATTGTCAGGACTTTTTAAGCCTTTTTCTTTCTTTTCTTTTCTTTTCTTCTATTTTTTTTCTTGGCTCCAGCGCCATCCCGCAAGCCCCCACCCCCACCCCGTTCAGAATCTATGTGTATAAATACAAGTAATTATACCCTTCTGATAGGGTACTTCTGTTTGCAGAGGAGGCGGCAGACTGCCTGAGGTTCTCTGTGAGGCCCCGGTAATGTTGATGAGATTCTAAAAATCATTTCTGCGTTTTTGTCGTAAAAGATCCGGTGAGTCACCCCAGGGCGAATTTAACCTAGTATCCACTTAATATCTTCAGGGCTATTTCAGGGTTCTCTTGAGATTAACACTCCTCTGCCTAGACCCTCCCTGGTGGGAGGGGTAGAAAATGCCACCGCCTGGGTCCCCTGCAGTGACACCTTGGTTCTTCCAGTCTTGGGTTCCCCAAGCACAGCCTAGAGGTTCTTTTTAGTAAACTTTTTTAGTTTATTGAGCCCTGACTTGAGGGACAAAATATGTTTCTCTGTAGGGTTATCAAGGACCGAGAAGAGGCCCGAGATGGTTTCGAATGTGGACGCTTCCTGCTCCTCTGCCCCTCTTCTGCCTCTGCCCCTCCTGCTCTGTAGGCCTGCTTTCCAGTCTCTCTGGGTCACCTGCCTCCAAAACCACAGACTTCACTCACAAACACTGATCCAAGTTGAGATACCCAAAAATCTCTTCTGAGACCCAGAAACAGGTGGAAGGGAATTGGACCCCAGGACTTAGGACTGGCTGTACAATCAATGACCCCACTCCATAGCCCACAGCGGGCCCTTCCTTACTCCCAGCACCCATTTCCTTCCTCGGCAGCCTCATGGCCTCTGCCTTGCTTATCTCCTAGAGTTTCTTAGCTGGCATGATGTTTGGATGAGAGGGGACCAAAAGCCTTTATCCTACAACCAGCCCTGCAGAAGTGCAGAAGCCACTGTGGTCCTCACCTGCCGTGTTCAGAGCCATCAGGAGCAGCTAGGTCAGTTGTGAGCTGGGTTGAAGCAGAGACGACTGGGGACCTGGGGACCATTAAGGAACAAGAACATGTCTGCTTCCTTTATGGCCTTCAATATTAGTCACCAGGAAGCTGCCCCCATGAAGCATGTGGCCTTGTATCACTTACTCAGTCTTGAATTAATTAAGGAGACTCATCTGGGGACAATTAGAGACCTTCATGTTGATGACATCTCATCTCCTGGTGATGGAATTTGCTTCTGCATCCTCCAGCCTCCCCTTGTGTCCTCACAGATACTGGAAGGTTCTGTTTTTACATAGTACCTCAGCTCTAAGGTAGCGCAGGGTTGGTGAGCCCACTGACTACAGCAGATGGCTTCAAGGGTGAAGGGAGGGTTGGGATAATGTGCTCCTCTTTGCATCCACCTTGTCCTACTTTCCTTCCTTGTTTTCTTCTCAGTTTCCTCCTCTGTTCTGTCTAGTCTTTGTTTTTAAACCCTATGGGCACCAAGAATGCCAGTTTCCCAAACATTAAAGCAGACATTCAGGGGGTGGGGAGCACCATGTTAAACTTCTGCCCTAAAGACGTCTATCTTAACTTTCTAAGCATGCCATCCCAATGTCCACGTGAAGTCCCCAGTGTCTCCATGATCCTCCTGCTAATCAGGATGGGGACCCAGCACTCGCCACGGTCCCACCCTCTCTCCATAATCACACGCAAGTATGCGAAAACCCAGCTGAGCAATTATGAATAATTAAATCAATTAGAGACAGTCTAGCAGGAGGGATTATGGTCGTTCGGGTGTGGGCCTCTGTAATATTTTAACAGTAAATGCAAGAGCCCCAGAGAGGCCTGGCAGGGAGACGGGAACAAAAGCATGTCCAAATGCCAAGCCATGTTGCTGGGTGACCCTCCCTGGCTGTATCGCTGCCTGCCCAGGGAAGACAATGCTAATGAAATGCCAATAAAATATTTTGAGGGAAAGTATGAAAGCTTCAAAATGAGTTAATTAAAAACGGATCAAACACAAGACTCTGAAAGTATGTGCAGTAAATTTCGGGCTTGAAATTTAACAGAGGGAAAGGTTTTTTTTTTGTTGTTGTTGTGTTTTGTTTTGTTTAGATTTTTGTCCCCAGCGCCAGGCAGAACTTTAAAGTGACAGAGCCAGGCCTCTGGGTTGCTGTCTTCCAGACATCAGCCTCCGCCAGTTTCCACACCCAGAAGCAACGCTCAGGGGTTCTCGAACCCCATCTGCTGCCTTCCACAGTGGCAGAGACCGGCTAGGGCTGCACTCCAATGCTGGGTCAGGATGAGGCCAATTAGAAGCCGCTTCAAACATGGCATGGACAAGGGGCTGTTCCCAGGAGCAGCTGTGCGCCAAGGCATTTGTAGAACAAAATCTTGACTCTATTTACGCTAGCTCGGCTGGTCATCAGCACTCAACGATGCCCAAAGATGACAGCCTGCAGAATTAGCACTGTGGTAGCTTGGCTCCCTGGAAGGGACCAGCTGGGCCATCTTCCCACCACGTTGGACGGCACCCGACAGCCAGCTGGGAAGCAGCAGTGACGACACAGACTCCCCAGGTTCCCTCATCCCTGTAGCCTAGACATAGCTGGGGCCTTGCAGGCTCCCTATGGAACAGGTGAGAGAATGGGAGGACAAGGACGGACTTGTCAACATCAACTGTGGCTAGCTTGGGGTCAGCAGGGAGATCTGAAACAAGTGCTCTGGTAACAGCTGAAAGAATACCTGTCAAATGGCACCCAGGCCAGTGTACTGGCCAGGACGCTGAGGATATAGGGAAAAAGGACAGGACTGCTAAGGTTGTCTCTGACAGGCCAAATCCAGCCTGGCTCTCAGGAGTCCCAGAGAAGCCTTCCATCTAGAACAGGTTCTCAACCTTCCTAATGCTGTGAACCTTTAACACAGTTCCTCATGTTGTGGTGACCCCCAACCATAAAATTCTTTTTGTTGCTACTTCATAACTGTAATTTTGCTATTATAAATTATAAATAACTGTGCTTTCTGATGGTCTTAGGTGACCCCCATGAAAAGGTCATTCAGTCCCCCACAAGGGGTCATGACCCATTGATCAAGAACCTCTCTTTCTTCCAGTGTCCTGCTGGCCCTGCAGATGTCTCTGCTTTCTATGCTGAGTCTGAGATGGTCTGTGCCAGCAGCCTCTTCTTGTTGGGCATGAGGATGCCAATGCTCAGAGAGGTCCCGGAACTTGCTGGAGGCCGCACAGTAGAAAACAGCCTGCTGTCTCTTGACTTTCCAGCCCAAGCCGTGTCTGTGGCTGCTCTATCTTGTGTCCTGGGTCTTGGCGCGAAGGTGCCCCGCGAAGGGCTCCACCTATGGAGAAGCTCGTGCTCTTCCTATGATTTTGCAGGCTATTTTAGGGTTAGACCCCTGGTCCTGGGCAAACACGCCTTCCCCCAGTTCCCCATGATCTCCTGGCAAATTTGATGTTTGGAACTCTGACTGTCATTTGCTTGTCAGTGCTCCAGGTAAGCGAGCACCCAGGTACCCAGTCCTCTCAGCCACAAAAGGACACTCCTATGCAGTGAGAGCCCTCTGGTCCCCTTTGGCATTAAGTTCTCTTCCCTCTGTGAAAGCTAGTTCATCACTGGTGCTGGCTTTTTGTGTGCCACCTGGTCCTCAACTGCACAGGGCCTCAACCTTGGGGGACAGTTCCTGCTCCCTTTGGATTTCACTGTTCCAAGGCCTGGTGTCACATGGGGAGGTATGCTGTTCTTCCTTGAAATCCTTGTCCTCCACAGAATGGAATGCAAACAGGATGTCCCCTGCCTCCTGGCCCACTACTCTCTAGTGACTGGCTCTATTACTTGTTGATTTTCTCCCATAAGCAAACACTGCCTTCCAGCTTGTTCCCTAAGAATGTGTAGAGGCTTGACCATCCAGACAGGACTGGGGGCATGTTCATATACAGTCAGTCAGGTGCCCCAGGAGAGGTGTGCCTGCAGCCATGGATGGTCCCAGGCTCATGCTCACACCCCTCCCTGTGTAGGACAACCCAGTGCACAGATACAAGATGTAAGGACACCTCAGTGAGCAAAGCACTTCAGCAAGAAGATCAGAGCTTACTTCCCAGCACCCACATAAATACTGGGCCACCCTATCTCAACTCCAGACTTCTCTTCTGTTTCCCGTCTTGGGTCCTTACAAACTATTCCGTCCCTGCCTGAGGATGCTTAACCCAGATGATGGCACAGCCAGCTGATCTCCAAAGGCAGTGAAGCTACTGTCCCTGGTCCTAAGACCTCATCCACGAAATGGAGGTGACCATAATGTCTCCATGACTGCTCACAGGAGACCTGGAATGCACTCTGTAGACCATGCTGACCTTGGACTCAGAACCAGTGCTGGGATTAAAGGAGCATGCCACCCCATTAAGCTGAGGGCACCATGTTTTATCAGGAATATAGTGCAAACTGAACACTCAAGATGTCTATTTGTCTCTCATGATGTGGCTGGGAGTAGTCATAAGCCCGAGTACATTTTGCAAATACAGCCCATCCCCAGCAATGCATGAGAGAGCTGGAGGGACCAGTGGATACCCTTGGGAGTTGCAGGAGAGAAAAGGAGACCCAAGAGACCAGCACTTGGAACCCACCAGCTCCCCTCTGCTCTGTCTGTTGTACAAAGTTCTAGTCCTTGAGAGAGATCTGCCAGCCATAAAGACGTATGGTAGCATGTCTGCCACTGGGGAGATGAGGCAGCATGGCTGGGCAGCCAGTGGAAACACAGAAGGGTAGAAGGAAGGAAAACTTGCTGAATGAAAAGGAAAACAGAAATCCATCTTCCCAGGTTGTGAGATGTCGCACGGACATTTCTACCCACCCACCCACAACACCCACACCCCTGCTGTGGTTCCAGGAACAAAGCGGCTCCTGCATCCATCCAGGCTGCACACTTCCTCTTGGCTCTTAGGTCTCCTCTTCCCAGCTTCCTTTGGGTTGATACCACTTTCCTGGGGAGCCTTAGTTTCTCTATCTGCACCCTGTCAGGGTAGGCGGATTACTAGGAGTCACTCATAAGACTTGCTGTCCTAGTTCTTTCTCTGTAGGTGTCCTTGTTGCCTTTTCTCAGCTTGGTCTCCATCCTAGGGGCTCCCAACACTGCTGCAGCCCAAGTCCCTTGTAGGACTTCCCTCCCTTCCCACTGGATTCCCTACAGGGCCACCACCGCAAAAACAAGGCGGACAGAGAGCAACCATGTTTTAATTTACTCGATTAAATCACCATGTGGACAGAGGCTTGCGAAGGAATCTGCTCTACAGAACTTTCCATTTAATAGAATTAGTTGAAACCAGATCAGCCGAGCCCCCATCCCTGCAGGCCATCTGCCCAGACAGGGAAACGGCTTCCCTAAACAGAACCCCATGCTGCCAGGAGCCTCCTCTAAAGGGCCAGCAGGGAGCTGCTCCCTGTACCGGCCGGTCTGCTCCAAAGGCTCAAAACCCTTCCCTGTGGGGCCGGTGGGGCCAGCAAAGCTCACCACCGGTTTCAGCTAGGGGCGGGGCAGGGGATTTTAATCAGCATCCCAGTGGGCTCCACCTGTGGAAGGCACGTGCCAAAACTGGGGACTGCGGAGGGAGATGCCAACGGAAAGGATTTTAATTCAGCAACAACGTTTGTCACATCTATTGCCCGGACTCTTCTGGAAAATTAGATAAACTAACATTTACTCAGTATTTTCACCTCCCAAGAAGTTTCCCCACGTGTTTTCTTTAAGTCCTTATGGCAGTGCTACCAGGAGGCTCTTTCGCAGATGGGTGGCAGGGGATTTTAGTCACCCAAGGCCACACAGTCATGCCTCAGCATGCTAGAGGGTAGTCAAAGCCTCCAAAAGCCTACTGCCCCAGGCTAATGGCACCGTTTTGCTGTAGGGCCTCTACGGCGTAACTGTTTTCCAGGCTTTTCGCTGTGCTTTGGAGCCCAGAATGGCTGCTTCAAATCAAACCTTGGAGTTCTTTGGACCAGGGGAAACGGCTTAACTCCTGAATCCGAGTTTCCTTGTCCATGGAATGTAGAGAGCAGCCACAACTGTCTCAGTGTCTGGGGAACTGTTTGCACACAACAGTGGCTCAATACTCCCTACTGAGAGTTCCAGGTGACAGCCTAAATCCTGGGGCCCCTATGGTCCCCAGGGAGCAAATGTCAATAGCACTCAGGGACCTACCATTCCAAATAGAGTCTTATAAACTCAGTCTCAGGGCCAAATCCAGACACTCGTTTTTATGAATAAAGTTTTATTGGCACAGCAGCATCCACTTCTTTACATGTTATCTATGCTGTTTCTACCTCACACCAGCAAAGCAGGAAGTTGCAACAAAGACCCCATAGCACAAGAAACCACAAATATTTACCATCTTGCCCTTTATAGAGTCTGACAAACCCTAATTTATAGTGAAAGTTCACGGGTTTGAGGGTATGGCTCAGTGAAGGAGTACTTGCCTAACATGCCCAAGGCCCTGGGTTTGAGCCCCCATCCCCTAATAGCAGAAAAAAGAAAACGGTTAAGATTTCACAGAGGTGATCCTACCCCACCAAGATGCAGAAGAAGTGGCCAGTGTGGCTTTTTTGTCTTAAGGGGCATCTACAAGGTACTCAGTTCTAAGGATCCAACATCTTCATCATAAGCATCCAGTTTGGGTCCTAAGTGCTTGACGGAGCACTCTTGTGTACAAAATAGGAACTTTGAATGTCCCCTGGTTAGTCCCCTTGGGGAAATTTAAAGGAGGGTCATGGGGTGGAGTGCCACTGTTCCATTGCTAAGGACCCCTTTCTAATAAGTCTGTGACTTCCACCACACGGGAGGCTGCTGTGCGCTTCTGATGCTCACAGATTTATAAGGTCAAGTTTTATAGGCCTCCAGATCTGCACAGTGTTTTACCACACGCTTCTTACAAGCGCATGATGCTGTCCGGCTAAACTGGGCAGCTCATATATTACGCCTCATGGTTGCAGCAGACACAAAGAATAGTACTGCAAATAAAATACGGCCTCTGGGAATCTGCAGTGTCCCGGTTTCTCTGTCTAGGCAACCGTGGTTGTTTCATCTCCTGCCTTAAACCCCAGGTGGCAGGTGTTGTGCGGTTGGTGGGCTCAGAATAGCCTACAGATGGGGGCAGAGATCCTTATCTGCTTTGCTGGAGGAGGCGCTCTGAGAAGAGCATTTCTCCAACTGGAGAGGAGTGTGCAGTCCTCCTCAGAGCAGGCCCAAAGGGGACATCACGACGTCGCTATAGTCTTGACAGGAAGGTTACTTCAGACGGTAACTTTGAGCTGACACTGTCTGAATAGAAAGAATGAAGTGGTCTGGACCAGGATGCCCCTGGAAGTTAGGTGTCTGGGTGTCCATCCCCTCAACTCAGGCTTCCCAAACCCTGCATCTCAGAGGACTTCCTGATGAGAACAGGACTCAGTCAGATCTAGGAAGCAGAGGCACAGGTTCTTCTTGATCATTCAGGGAGGGGATTCAGAGAACTTGTAGATAGAGGAGTGGGATGGGGGAAGGGCTTCAGACTCTATCCCACTAAGCAGAGGGATGCCCAGCGGTGACTTCCTAACCTTCCTCTGTGATGGGGAATAGGCACTAGTCCTAGATCCAGAAGTTCCTTTTTTACCCATATATTGAATTAATAAACCAGATACACGACACACACCCACACGTGTGTGCACACACACGAACGTGAGTGCACACACACACACATACATACATACATTTGCACATGTGAGGAGAGTTAAAATGGAGCTTGCCCACTTCTCTGGATGAGAGGCTGATGTCCTAGCAGCCTTAGCAAGAAACCTCATACCATGAGCTGCTGTAATAGTAGAGGGACCCAGGCTCTTCTTCACAGTTCTTCAGAGGTGGCAGCCAGCATGAGCCTGGCTGCTTGATTCACAGGGTAGGGAGGCAGGGCAGTTTCCTCCCTTGACACAGGGGTGGGGGTGTCTATAATACCCAGTTGGATTCAGCTGGAAGATAGAACCACAGAGAACCTCAGGGGTTGAGCTGAGAGGATCCAGAATGGTCATTCAGTCCATCTACACAGCAGCCAAGCACTGACCAGGCTGACCTGGCCAGGGATTGCAGCACAGTCCTGATACTATGGACCTCACAGCAGGGTCATCACCAAGTGCCTAGCAAGGGTGTGTGCGCTAGGAGGACGCCTGGGTATGGAGGACGGACCAACAGAGACAAGCCTGGGTCAAACTCTGTCTCTGCTGGGGGCCTGGTCATGTCTGACCTGCAGTCCAACACTAAATCATAAACTTGATCCAAGCACTAAAAATTTTTTTTGCAGTTTTTTTTTCCCCAACTAACTTGATTGCTTAGTTCTCAGGGGCCAGTCTTGTCAATGACAACATCTTGCCATAATGTCAAAAGAGTGGACACACCTGCAGGTTTCCCCCTGTCCTAGAGTGCCTCTCTCCTAGGCAACTGCACCTTACCACCCCTCAGGGCAGGATTTCTGAGAATCCCTGTCTCTATTCACAGAAGGAAACAATAAATCTACCCTTGGTCATCATTACACAGTCGAGCCAACAGGTGCATGGACGGGTTGTACAACTCACTGACGGTCAGACAGCAATCTGGAGCAGCCTGGGGGCCGTTCTCAGTGAGGCAACCCTCCTGCAAAAAAACACCATGGGTCTTGATGACCCGAGTTTGATCCCAGGAGTTCACATGGTAGGAGGAGAGAACTGACTCCTGAGAGTTGTCCTTTGTCCTTCTCCACTGCAGGATGTCACCATCGGGCTGAGGCTCCTCCTAATCCACCATGCATGTGCCAATAGATTGTATCTACAAAGACCATAATTTCAGTCCAAGTGTGGATAGAAGAGGGACCCAGTCCTTCCTGTGAGTGTTAAGGATATGGATATGAAATGTCAATCTCTATGGATATGATATAGGGGGTAGCTGTTCAGCTGGGCACTATGGCCAGTTGTGCACTGAGCATGTCTGATGTGGCAGGGACTTGTGAGCACATAGCAGAGTGTGAAGCCCAGCCTAGGGCTCAGCAAGAACCAGGCTCTCGTCACTCTCCCCAGTCCTCACCACCAATCTGTAAGGTCAGACAAGGATCAGTCCTATTTGCCAGCAGAGCAACTTAGGTACAAGGGGTCAACTTACCTGTCCAAGGCACCCCAGCCAGCAGCTGCCAGCAGCAGCCCTTCCTCCAGTGCAGCCTGGTATCATGTCCCTCCTCTTCCTGTGTCCTCGGGCTGTAGTTTGAGCCATGATGTGAGGCTTGGGAACACATCCTTGAGGTAAAGTTCCTTGTTATCAACTGAAACCCTTCTCCTACTCTTGGGATGCGTACAGCCAGGCTCGGGAGCCTCAAGTTTCCTTCTTGTGCAGACACCCTGCCCAGCGTCGTTCTCCTTCTGGTTGCCCCTTGCTTGTCCAGCACAGGTTCTGAGGCAGTGGCTTCTGCCGTCTGTTTTGTGTTCACAGCAGTGAATTCTGCCAAGTTCACCAATCATAACCACTTTGGGATGCGCTGGGCCTGGGGCAGCGCCTGGGAAAGTTGGCTGTTTTACATTTCCATGTCGTATTTCTCCAAGGCCCCAGAGCCCCAGAGGGAAGATCCGTGGGCTGGGGTGCAGCAGAGAGTCCCTCCTCCTCTCTCCTCACCCTGCCCTTTCCTCACTGTTCACAGTTCTGTGGGTTTAGTCCCTGCCATGAATTCTGGACACAGCACTGATGTGGCCCACCAAAAGCCACCAGGCCCAGCTCCCATTTCTTACAGGACCCTGGTGACAAAACCAGATGCTCAAGGGGTCTCGGGTACTGATGGAGTTATCTTATCCAGGAGGCTTTGCTCAATAGGCTCCTGAGCGTGGAGATGCTAGTTCTGGAAGCACACATCTTGGAAGACAGAACTATAAGGAAGAGTTTCCGAGAGAAACACCATCAGGCCAAGCAGGCAGGTGAGGACTCAGGAACCCCAGACAATCAATAGTAATAATAAATGCAGTGGGTGGACAAGAGCCAACTGAGAGCAGGGGAGCCTGTGGGAACTGAAGAGACTTCTTATCTCTGGTACATGTATCCAGGCTAGACCATGGGTCTAGGATAACCAGGGCTAACTTTCAAAATTAGGCCCACTGGTGAAATTGAGTTTTGAATGCCCGTTGCTGGGATGGCTAATCTTGATTGCCAGCTTGGTGGCACCGGGACTCACCCAGGAGACACAGCTGTGGTTGCATCTGTGAGGGCATTGCAAAGAGGGTTGACTGAGGGGAGAAGAGCCTCTCAGAGAGGACAGCACCTTCTAGCAGGAGGTCTAAGTATAAAGAGGTTGGAGGAGAAGGCAGTCAGCCTGCCCTCCCTTCTTCCTGCAGCGCTAGGGCGTCTGTCCCAGAGGCTGTGGTTCTTTCTAGACACCAGACCCGCTTCTTCTGCCCTCTCTGTGGGCTTCACACCTGCAGTTCTCTGGGAATCCTCCGAGCCTTCAGCTTCTAAGCCTCCATTTCTTCAGGAATCTCCCAAGTCCACCGAGCCCAGACGGCATAAGCCAGGTTGGTGAATCCTTTTGTGATACACACTCATGCCCTTGATTTTGTTCCTTTTGAGCACCCTGACTAGTATACTCAGTAATTTGGAACTGCTTTGTTTTTCCAGTTTTTCAAAACAGGGTTTCTCTGTAGCTTTGGGTCCTGTCCTGAAACTAGTTCTTGTAGACCAGGCTGGCCTTTAACTCAGAGATCTGCCCGCCTTTGCCTCCAGAGTGCTGGGATTAAAGGTGTATGCCACCACTGCCTGGCTTAATTCAGAGCTTTTGAAAACCACACAACTACCCATTTCACAGTCACCACACGGACACTGTATTCGTGACTTTTCTGCTGCTGTGATCAAACATCGGGACCACGGCCACCTGGAGAAGAGTCTGTTTGGGACTTACGGTTCTAGAGGGTCTGTGATGGTGGAGAAAAGGAAGCAGGCAGAGGGCAGCAGGAGCAGCAGCTGGGAGCTTATGGCATGACTCACCAACAAGAAGCAGAGAGAGCCACTCTAAATGTCTTTGAAGCTTCAAAGGTCCCCCAGCCCTAAATAGCCAGCAACTGGGGACCAAGCATTCAAATGCCTGAGACTATGGCATCTCATTCGAAGCATCGCAGAGAACCTCAGAGCTGTGCAGTCTCCTCACTGGCCCGGTATCTCAGGAGCAGGGTAGCCCTTGGGGTATTCTTAGATCCTCACACATCTGGTTCTTCAGTTGTTACATACGCTTTGCTGGCTCACAGTTATCAATGTTAGCTCAGATCCCTACTCCTGCTCCTCACTTCCTATAGTGTCATTTCTATTGTCCAAGTGACACTGACCAGGAGCTGGGGAGATGCTCCTGTGGTTAAGAGCATCGGCTGCTCTTGCAGAGGACCTGGGTTCCATTCCCACCATCCACATAGCAGCTCACAACTGCTTACGACTCCAGTCCCAGGGTATCCAAAGTATCCTACTCCTCCTTCTAGGCACCAATTCATACAGATGATGAACATATTTATACACAGGCAAACACTCATATATACAAAAAACAATAGCAAAAACAAAGCAAAAAAGCAAATACCAGCCAACCAACAAATAAATAAAAACATCTCAGGAGAGGAAGAGGTCCTTGACCTCCAATTCCAGGATTCAGCCCGCTACCCCATAGACAACATAGAGGGTGGAGGTTGACATCACATCTGGCCACACCATATCCATAGTCAAGACCAGAGAAAATGAATGTCCTCAGCTAGCTTTTTGTCTTGCGCTGCTCACGTCCCCTGCCTAGGGAATGGTGCCACAGGTGATATGTTACATCTTCCTACATCAGCGAGCAGCCAGAAGGCTCCCCCACGGACATGCTCACAGGCCAAGATGACCTAGACAGCTCCTAAGCTGAGGCTGTCTTCTCACTGGTTTCTAGGTTGTGGCAAGTTGACAATTACAAACTGACCATCACACACCCAAGGCCCAGACTCCACTCCTCACTTCCTGATTGACACCTGTATAGTCACCTCACTCTGTCCTGTGCTGGGGTCAGGATCAACTTGCTGCTAGCTTCCTGCCAGTTGCTCCACTGAACCTGGGATGGGTGGATCTGGTCCCCAGGCACACTATCCTCCGGGTTCCACTACAAACATATGCTGCTGTCTGTGATGACCCTCTTCTCAGTTCATCCTCACTCATGTGTGTCTTACTATGGATTCTAGCCTGTGTGCCCCTCTGAGGGGCTGGTCTCATATCTTGTGCAGTGAGGCAAATAGTTCATATCTGAGGACCGGGGCCATAATAATCATCGTCACCAACAGCAGCCAATCCCGTATTGAATATTCTCTTTTACCATCTGAGCTTGTAGTAGCTCTGTGAGTGTTTCCTGTTATCTCATTGAGAAGCATCAGGCTGCAAGAAGGCCATTGGTTCAAGGCTACCCTCAGACTTCACCTTCCCCCTGCCACAGGCTCCTGTCCCACTGCGAAGTCAGCAATGGTGCCCTCACTCTTACAAGATTCCAAGAGACCACCCCCATCCCCCAACCAAACCCACTGCTGAGCTTCCAGAACCCCCAGGGCCAGGATTCCAACCCCAGAGCTATCTGACAAGTCTGGTATCTGTCCACAATTCTCTCTGGTTCCTGTTGGGATCATCTGAACAATGGGGAGACAAGGTCCGAGGAGGCATTGGGACCGAATATTTGTGTGCCAACAGACAAAGATGTGTCCCCAAGTGAACAGCTCCAGCGAGATGATGAGTCTCTCTGGCTCACAGGCATTTGTTGAAAACAAACAGACAAACAACAGAAGAGATGGTGAAGGATTGCTTTACAGCTCTGCCTCTTCCAGGGCTCCACAGTGGATTTCAGTTAGGTTATTACTGACTTGTAAGTCTCTGCTTTTGTGAGACAGGCTTGTTATTTCGCCTATGTTGAACCTGTGACCCTTCTGTCTCAGCCTCCCCAGTGCTGAGATCACAGACTTGTACCTCCGTGCCTGGCTAAATTTGGCACAAAGTGAAGAGACAGAGATATATCTGATTCCCATGGGTCCCTAAAAGCACTTGGCTTGATGAAGAGCATCCAGCAAAGCACAGTCAACTGGTTGTGCCCCCCACCCCAGTTCTTATTTTACAGCTCAACATAATGAGGGTTCTTTCCTGTGTGGTAGCCTCCCCGGCTTTGGGTTTTGTAGATGCTCTCTTCTCGACAGGAACGCCTCCTCCTCTGACTTTACTGGGGCCTTCTGTAGAGGGGTATCAAGGAAAAGGGACTCTGGGTGGTCTGCATTTCCTTCCTTATCCCTCATCTCTGCTAAGGGGACGAGGATGCTGTTCCCATCCATCACCATTGTCTTCTTGCTGTGTTTGAGGCAAGTTTCCAGTTGGGCCTGGGAGTGTAGTTCCTTGGACTGTCAGCATGTGCCCCTACCCATTCCCTTGGACTGAGTGAATTACCATGGACCTTTTGTTACTCAGTTCCCCGGTCCACACCAGTGCCATGTGTAAACCTGACCACAGGACCTGGACATCCACAGGGATCTGTCCATGAAGCATGCAGAGGGAAGCCTGGGAGCCCCCCAACTTCCACGGCCTCTTTCCTACCAGTCAGGTCCAAACAGTGGGTGGAATAAGCCTGATCTTTACTAGACCCATGGAAGAACACCCCAGACTCCCTCTCCTTCCTCTTCCCAACACCTGGTCCCCGTACCACCTCCTCACAGATGCTGTTTGTTGACCTTAGGCTAGGCCATCCCAACTGGGCTTCTTCTCCTCTTCCTGTCTTCTCCCAGAAGGCAGCTCTGTGCTTGCTCTTCAGTTCCCCCGAGGTTTGACTCCCACCCTCCCATTCATCCTTGAGGAAAAAGTTCACCCAGAACTCAACATCCTCAACCTTTAAGTGAGACCCGTGACAGCGCAGCCAGTGAAGGGCCCGTTCCTATCCACCTGGCCCATAACACCCCACAGGGGCTGGCTATCGTCAACACCCCATCTCTGGAATCTAGGCTCCTTGAAGGCTTATCACATCTGGGCTCAGCCTGGGGTCCTCCCTGTGCCTTGTTACTGAGGATAAAGCTCCAGCAGGAGGCAGGAGAATGACCTATCACTGAAGTCAATTGGCCAAGAAACTGCAAGGACCAACCCATTCCAACCCTACAATGCCTGCTCACCACAGTTCAATGCCCTCCTGCCATTTGGGGATGAACTGCTTCCTTCCTTGTTCCTCTGTGTTCCCCTCCCCTCCCTGCCTTCAGTCATTCTGCCCTTGCTCTCCTGGCTGTATCTCCTGTTCCATGCTCACCTGGCCCCCTTAAAACAGGCACGAGTGTTCTTTCAAAATTTTAGGAGGGGGGAAAAGGCCACGAATGCCAGAACTTCCCATGAAACCCAGACACCACACAATCATCTGGGGATCCCCTACGTAATTCCAGGCCCTGCCAAGTCTCTGGTTTAAAGGGGAAAGTGCTGTGTAAATATGCATCAGGCTATTGGGAGTTTCAGGGCAGGGTGCAAATCACTTGCAGCCACGTGAAGAGCCCTGGGTTGGCACCCTTTCCAGCGGCTTCCGGGCTTATAGAAGCCGAGGGCTGCTGCAAGCACCTCTCCCAATCTGTAAAAAGGGTCAGGGTCGCACTTTACGGAGTTCTGCAGGGACAGAGTGACTTGGCAGGTGAAATCCAGGGTCTAGAGTCGGGAAATGCATCGAGGCAGAAAGGGAGAGAGGTGGGAAAGGGAGAAGGGAAGAGGGAGAGGGAGAGAAAGAGGCAGAGCATAATGAAGGAAGGAATTAAAAAAGAAGGAAGGTAGGAAAAGCGGGGAAGGAAAAGGGCAAAAAAAAAAAAAAAAAGATGAGGCCTTCATAAGTAGTGGCAGAACCAGTCAGTAAACACTACGCAGGAACAAGGATGCTACTGACTGGTCCAGGGGACTAGGTAAAGCCAATGTTTGAGAAGCTAAGCAGCTCTTGGAGGTGGGAGGGGTGGATAAATTAAATAAATGGTTTTTCTAATACGGGGCCATCTGGCGATTTGATAAAAGTATTGGGTTTCTAAGGCGATCTGCGAGGGCTCCCTGGGCGCCACCGTTTATGGCTTAAATAGGACTCGCATGTGGAACCGGCATTACAAATGAAAAACAGCAGCCCCCGAGCTTGTTCCCTAATGGGGGCCTTTCATCACCCAGTTACCCTTAAGCGGCTCCCTTCCTATTGTAATTGGCCCTAAATGAAAAGCATTAGTCCCGTCAATAAAAACTAATGGTTCTACTTACTAAAGAAGGGGGTGGGGATGAGAAGAGAGGACTCTTTAAAAGGCAGGAAGGGACTGGCGTCGCCTCCCTTCCGGAACTCCGGGTTTGATATTGGGGTGCAAAGAACCACGCTGGGAGAGAACCCTTGCCAGGAGTCAGCAGGCCGGATCTGCCTTCTGGCTCCGCTGGCTTTCTCTTTGCCGCTCTCTCACGGGCTCTTCAGTCGGTGGCAAAGTGGACAGGAAGGTACTCACAGTGGGGCTGGCCTCCAGGATCAAAGGGAAGCAAAAGGGATTTGAGGATGCAAAGGATGGGCCCCGGGGCCAGTCCAGACCATGGGGATGTCCCTGGGTTTTGTTTTTCCCCCACAAAGCATCTTTGCTGTGGTATGCAGGGCAGCCAGTGTCTCTGCATGGTCTGCTGTTTAAGATTAAAATAAGAAGTCCGTCTCCACCTCTTGGGAAATCAACAACTTAGTTGACTGGGGACTTTCCCCAAAGGGTCTTGTCCTTGTCTCTGACTCTCCCTGGGGTGGAGAGTCCCAGTACACACAGCAGGAAGGCTGTGGTCTCTTGGGAGCACTGCTCTGACCGCCCAGAGTCTAGAATTGACAAACTTCTATTTTGTGGTTGTAGCTGGCTTTGTTTATTGTGTGACAGGGTCTCCTGGATCCCAGGCTGGCCTCTAACTCAATGTACTGCCAAGGATAACCTCGAACTTCTGATTCCCTTGCATCCACCTTCCCAGTGCTTGGATTACAGGCATGGATCACCATGCCCAACTTAGGCAGTGGTATGAATTGAACCCAGACCCTTGTGCCTGGGAGGTCAGAACCCTATCAATTGAGTTGCAGTCTCAGCACAGGGGTTGGCAGAATTCTCATACAAGGCTTCTGAGGTATGGTACCATCCTGTGGGGAGAGAGGCAGCTTTGGGTATAGAAGACACACGGAACCACCTTTCAGCAATGATCGTAGGGATGGTAGGATGTCCCCATTTCACAGGTGAGAAAACTAAAAGCCATTCTGGGGTGTTTGATTGGGTAGATACATGAGAACAAAGGCAGGGGTACATGCAGAAGAAGCTCCATCCTTCAAAGTATCTCTCTGGGGACAGTGGGGGACAGCTAGGTAGCAGTGTAGACTTGCTAGATGTCACACTCCCAGATCTCACATGTGAGCACATGCTGCCCCTCTGCCCAGCCCCGGCACTTCTTGATGAGAGAAGGGACCCAAGGGGAGAGGAGTAGCATTAAAAACTATATTGATTTCAGTAGTTTCATACATTTGCACAGGGCATATTAAACATATCTACTATCAGCTCCTCTCTCTCATGTCCTACCAACTTCCCCCACACCTTCCTCTCCCACCTTCATGCCCTCATCTTATCCTTCAAAACACACTGTGCTGGACTACGCAGGTCAGATGTTTATATTTCCTGAACTTGCCACCAAGCCAGAAGATCTAAGTTGGATGAAAGGAAACAACTCTTACAAATTGTTCTCTGACAGAGGTGTGTATGCCCTGATGCCCCCACACATGAGCACACATATGAGCACACACACCACATGCATATACACACATGCTCTCTCACACACATTCACACACAAGCACACACACATTTAACAAAAGAGAGGCTGTACTCATATATGCATGCTGCAGATCAATTTTAAATATTTTAGAGTTTTTTTTTTAAGTCCCCCAAACCGTCACATTCGCATCTGTGAATTTCTGTCTCCAGCTCCATTTTCTTTTTCACTCGTATTCCCCCTCCCTGACTTTGTTCAGTATTGTATCCTGTGCTACCTTCAGGCCTTCAGTCCCTGTACCCTATCTGCAAGCCTCACAATGGGGGAATTTCAGAACAAAACAAACAAACCGGCTTGCAGAGGCATCTGCTTTTTTAACCTAATGAAAGCAATTCTCTCTTTATTGTCTTGCCGTCACTGCTTGGAGGACTAAATCAAGACTTCTCTCAGTCTGCCAGTTTGCAAACAGACCAATTTCTACCAATTGCCCTTAACATATACAAATCAGCCTCGTAAATAAAAACAAAAGTTTTCCAGCCCACACAGCCTGGCTTTCCCATCTCCAGACCTCTGCCCCCGGGTGCTCTCCTGACAGCAAACAACAAAGCTGCGCGCTGGCAGCCCAAATTGTCATCTCTCCCTGATTACACCTCAGGCTCTGGCTGCCAAAACCAGGTCTCTGCTTCACTCTGCTGGGGCCCTAGAGAAACCAGCTCAGAAGCACCAGGCAGAGACTCAGCAGACCCCACTCTAAACCATATATATACCTCCCAGCCTGAGAATGCTGGAGCTAAGACAGACCAGTAGATGGATGAGCCCAACCCTGGGAAGCTGAGGAAGGAGCCTGGACCTGCCACTGAGTGTCCCACTAGAGACCAATAACAGACACCATTTTTGGCATGTCTGGATACAGGGCATCGTCGATGATGCCAGTGGCCTTGTCTTTACACAGCTTCTAGGCTACTGCCCGCTCTGCTTAAGTGGCATAAGGCATATGGCATCTGGATTTTAGATGACACCAAAGATTGACATTAAGGCTTGATCCTGGGCATGACACTATTGGGAGGTGGGACCTGTGATGCCTTTAAGGGATAGGGCCTAGTAGAGACTTTCAGGTCACTGGGGTGCACTGTGGCCGTGGGTGGAAGGACCTGGTCTCTTTTCAGTAATACGCTGCCTTGCCACAGGCCAGAACAACAGAGCCAACCATCTATCTATACATTGAGACCTCCATACAGGGAGTCACCATAAGATCTATACAAACTTTTTTTTTCTTTGTAAGCCAAATATCTTGGTGATGGAAGACTAATTGATATATAACAGTCTGTGGACTTGATGCTCGTCACATCTCAATTCCTCTAGATAGCACACTTACCGGAATGGGGACTGGACTGGGCAATGTTTGTGAGTGAGTTAAACAAAGACAGACATGATAATGCCACTGTAATAGTTGGATATAGGACACTGTGTGTTTGTATGTGTGTGTGTGTGTACGATATGCTTGTCTACTGTCTTATGAATTCATCTTTCAAATGTGAACTGTGAATTTATTTCTTCAAAATCTTCCTAAATGCCGTCCAATATAGGTCAGATGTTACTTTTGCACGCTTATAATTTTGTTCTCTGTTCCAGGAAATTATGTATTTGTAATATTGCAACACTGTAGACCCTTGACATACATTAAACTAGTCTTATATTAGAAAAAATAGTTGGACATAGGGCAGGAGGGAGAGGAGGTTCCAAATATTGATGTGTGTTAGTGACTTGATCATTGATTTGGGGATGTGGCACAGGGTAAGCTAATGCAGAGTTTCCTTAATTTTGTATTCTGGCTGAGGCCATTTCAGGTTTTACTAGAATTTGATCTCCTTGATGGAGAATTCCATGTAAAATTATCCAACTCTATTCTAAGATGCCCCAACTAACTTACCTTAGCTTCTGTTAAACTGCCTGCTTATGCAAGACTCCCACCACCTGCTAACTACTTATCTTGACTTCTGTTAAACTGCTTGCTTGCCTACAACCTCCCACTGCAGCTCTCAAGCGAAATATCAGAATGTGGCTTCTGCCTTTAAAAGCCTCCTGCTCGAATTGCTTGGGGTTACACTTAGTTCCCAAATACCCATCCAGCTGGCAAAAAGACTTTTGCTTAGTTATTAACCGTGTCTGAGTTGCTTAGTGGTGGGCTGCCCATAACAGTACCATTTCCCCAGGTGAACCCAGCAGAAACAGTGCAAGCATGAGGATAGTGGGCCCTACTCCTGTGTCCAGAGGTGCTGTTCCCTAGCTAAAAGCTCCTCAGTGGAACAATGGGACCCTGTTCCCAAGAGCATCCCAGTCTGACTGATAGAGTCCTTAGGCTCCTCAGCTCCAAGCAGTATACCTCCTAAGGGTCACCTGAGGGTGTGGAAACAGAAGCTCTTGTCTATGGATGTCATCTCAGCCTGAAAGTACAGACACAGACGTAGGACTGAGCAGGACAGAGAGTGGGTCAATGCAGAGACATATTTATTCCCTTTGGCAGGCCTAGGGCATGCTGTGTACACTGAGGGGGGGCACCTTCCAGGACTAGGGAACTGAACAGGCTGGGATCTGCCCTGAGACTCTTCAGACTGTCACAGCTCTGTGGACTTGACCCATGGATAAACAGAAGGCCATGCTATAGCAAGAGGAGCAGCTCCACATCTCCAGACAGGGCTGCACAAATCCAGCCCTCACGCAAAGATGGCACTCCCGCTGTGCTAACAAATAAGCTCTCTTCTTCTTCCTTAGGAGGCTATGGGGACTATTCTACTGTTACACCCTGTGTCACACTTATTTGCTAACGAGAATCCCAGAGGTTAAACGCCAGCTGCTCAGAAGCTGGCTGCTGGAGAATAGCCAGCTTGGAATTTGAACCTAGGACACTGACTGCATATTCAGGCTTGGTCCTCGTACCACCACTGCTGAGGCAAGTGAGATCAGCCAGATGTACAAAACTGTCCCTAAAAAAGGGAGGGGCAAGCCCTCCTTCTTCCATGCCCACTTAGAACCTGGATCTGGTGCACAGCTCTGGCCACAGCTGTCGGCCATCCTTCAGGAACCCGTGGCCGTAACCCACCTTGAGAAGAGAAAGGATGTATATGAGCTAGAGTATGGTGGCAGACTTCAGGCTGCTCTCTGAGGAACCTGAGGCTATGGCAGAAGGATGCTTCAGACCATCCAGGGATACAGAGTGAAACGTTATGTCAAAAAATTACCAACAAGGGCCTAGAGAGATGATGTTGTGTTAAGAGCACTGGTTGTTCTGACCTAGGACCTGGGTTCAATTCCCAGCACCTACATGGTGGCTCACAACTATCTATAACTCCAGTTCTAGGTGATCCAATGCCTTCTTCTGACCCAGGCATGCACATGGCACATACTCATACATGCAGGCAAAAATGCTCATATAATAAAAATAATTTTAAAAATAAAACAACAAGATGCCTTGTGATGCCATAAGATGCACATATTGTAGCTAAGAAAATAGCACCATGGCAATGGTCCCACTGTCTGCAGAAGATGCACTTTTCCCTTGGAGAAGACTGTCAGCCTCCAGTTGCACAGCCTGGCACCAGCCAGATGCTACAGCCCCTTGTAGAAGAAAGATTGGAGTTCAAGACCTGAAAGGTCTAGCCCCATGTTCTCATCTGCTTTCTGTTGCTGTGAACAAAATTCACTTAGAGGAGGAAAAGGTTTATTTCATCCTACGCTTCTAGGTCACAGTCTATCATTGAGGGAACCCAGAGCAAGAACTCAAGCAGAAACTCAAGCAAAATCCACATAGGAAAGCTGCTAACAGGTTGCTCACTCACTGGTTTAGTTAACTCTCTTAAACAGCCCCCCCCCCCCCCCCCCGCATAAGGATGGTGCTGCCCACAGTGAGCAGCACCATGTAATCATCCTCCCATGTAATCATCTCTCGGAGACAGGACCACATGATGATCTGGTAGAAGTAACTCCTCAACTGAGATTCCTTCTTCGCAGGTGACTCTAGGTTGTATCTAAGGGATAATAAAAGCTAACCAGGGTACCTCCTAAAATGAGGCTTTCAACTCAAGAGCATCCACCTCAAAATCCATTTGCAAGTCTCACCTCGTGACAGGAAGATTTTGTTCTGGGTAGAGGAGGAGTATTTAAAGAAAAAAATTATAAGAGGGACTGTTTGGGTATAAAGAATGCACCACAAATTGCTATTTCCTTCCCAGAGCAGGCTCCTGGGTATTCTGAGACGAGGCATTCTGTAGGGTCCACTTGGAGGGCTCTGGCACCTGGGATCCAGCCAGCAAAGCCTACTCCTCAGAGAGCGGCCTCAAGTCTGTCTCCACATCACCGCAGAGCAAGAGGACCCTTTCCCACCAAAACTGCAGATTGTTGGGGAGCTGAGCCATGAAAAATGATCAGAGCCATGCTCTCTGCTGGCCCCAGAGACGGGGAAAAATCCTGAAAGCAAATTGTTGTGGTGGAAAAAATGCTGTCTGCATGCCAAGGAGTTCTTGGGGGTGGGGGGTGGGGAGATGTTCTGCAAAACTCATCAGTTTCCAGGCGGTTTCAGTGCGGTGTCATCTCCCTTTGCAGAGGCTGGTGTCTGCGGGGTTTGTGCCCGTGGACATGCCACTGTGTCTTGGTTTCCCGCATGTGGAATAGGAACCTTGAGAGGCACTCCGAGGGTGGTCTGAAGATAAGTAGGCAGCACGTGGCTGGCTCTTGGTAGATGCTGCTCTCTTGCCTTAGAAAATGTATACCACCACCACCACCCCCGGGGTCCCCTGGATCCTGAAAGGAGCATGTATTTCCCAGTGTGAAATGGGAGCTTATCCCGAGATCTAGGACCAAACTCTACTTTGCCCCCACGGAACAGAGAAAGCCAGATGGCTTCTTGTATATGCCTGTCTAACCACCCTAAGGTGCTGGCCCAGTCTAGAAATCACCTCTGCCTCCAAGGTTCACTTTGAGTGTATGCTTGATGCTCTCATTGCTTCAGTGACCACAGACTGTGGGAGCATGTTCAGTGCAGTCTGGGCTACTCGGAGTGCACCTGGCTCTAAGGGCAGCCATGCAACTGTGTGGTAAGTTACCTCCTGACATAGCATGCTTAGTTCCTGAACCCCAAACAGTGCTGAGGATGGAACCCAGGGCCTTGTACATGCTGGGCAAGCACTCTACCAGCTCAGCCACATCCCCAACCTAAAGATGGAGTCCCTTTGCCTGAGACTTGTGAACTAAAAGAGTTGCCTCCAATGCTCACTGCTGCACAGAGAGGGGCAGAAGGGCCTTCCCAGAATCAATTGGTCTGGGAAGGGCTGAGAGTTCCATACAGCTTGGTGATGTTCAGTGACCCGCTCAGGATGCTGAGGATTACTAGTGTCCCACACACTGGTTCCTGTTGGGACCTGCTGACCCTCTGGGGAGGTGGGGTCTGTACAGCACATTCGGACCAGGGAGTCACTTCTCCTGGTCACCAAGCCAATCAGTGCAAAGCTAATATACTCACCCGCCATCTATAATACTGCCTTGGTAAAAGTGTGATTTCTTAATAGAAAAGTAAAATTGAACTTCTGCCCTTTCTTCTGTCAGTTTGAGTTGTCTTGTAGCCAGACGGCACTCCAAATTTTAAAACCATTTTTGGATTGATTGGGAACATAACAGCTTTTAGGGAGTGTGTTCTGCCATGCCAAGCTATTAACTCCCAGCAGAAGGAGATCATGATGCCGGAATGAAAGCTTGATAATATCTATTATTTATCATATTGTCCCCCATCATCTCTTTATGAAATATGGATGAAGGCCCAGAAATCTTAATTGCTGTGCTCCTTCCAGATGGGAAAAAATAATAATTTTCTCTGTCTGCCTTTCTAATATTCAAATAAAGTTTATGGGGAACTCGGAGTTTATTCCATTCTGGTTGTTATGGGAAAACAAAACCTTTGGACCACTGCCCAAATCTTTGGAAGCAGTCTAGCATGAAGTACACAGACAACAGGGGGATGCTGTTCACCCCTCTGTGTCCCAGGAAGAATCACATTCTTCAGGTCTGCTCTCCGGATAGATCTAGGGGCCCTCCAAGCCTGCTAGACAATCGGCTACTAGCCTCCTGGATGCCCCTCGGGGGTTCAGCCAGGGGCAAAAGGCTGTTCTGGGGAGCTGGAGGCCCTGATGTAGCCCAGCCTCGGTAACACCTTCTTAGTTGGAGTGTTTACAAGGCCCAGATGCAGCTCCTGGCTCAAACGCCATTGGCTCCAAAATCTTGGACAATTCATTTACTATCTTGGCATTTCCTTATCTGCGTTTTCCACATTGGTAAAGTAGGACCGATAACGCTGGGCCAAAGTCTACCATAAAAAATATGAAACAGGCTTTAAATAGCGTCTAAAGCTGTGAGGTGAAGTGCTTCACCCAGAGTCCTACAAGGAAACCAGGCTGGCCAGCCCCTTTCCTAGGCTTTGCCGCTCCAAGATCACCATGCAGGAGCATGGCTGGCACCAGTCTAGGCCTCCAGGTCCCAGAGGATGAGTCAGAGGAGAAGGCAAGAGAGAGACAAGGAAGCAGGATCAGTCTCCGGCTTCTGTCTTGACCATGGCTGCTCTCTGGTCTATACCTGGCATGCCCTGTGAAGCCACAGAACCCCTTCTCCAGAGCATAGGACATTGTTTCTAGGAAGGATAATTTAAGGAAGGCTGGCCAAAATTCTCAGATCTACTTTCTAGATTATTGTGGATCTCTCCCAGTGTCCAGCATCATTCATGTGATAGACTTCAAAGGGGACAGGAGGGCTAGAAAGAAGAGCTGGGCTTGGGAGCGACCTCAGCTGATGATACAGTGCTTGTCTTCAATGCACGGGGACCCAAGCTCAATCTCCAAAATGCGCGTGAAAGAAGCTGCGCGCGCGTGGCGACAGCACACTCGCAGACCGCAGGGCTTGATGGCCAGTCTAGCTGACTCAGCAATTTGGAACAGCACCTGGTGTTGCCCTCTTACTTCCACACACAGGCATACGTGTGCACACAGGTCTACAAAGTGGCAGTCAGAGTGGGTCCGGAAAGTGTGTCCAGAAAAACATAGCCCTGACCTTTCCAATCCAACCCTAGAAAACCACACACACACACACACACACACACACACACACACACACACATCTCAGAAGGTCTTCCCTGACCTTGTATAAGGCTAGGAGAGGCATCATGAAACCTAGGATATAAAACAGCAGTGAAATGCATTCTTAAACATGCATTTTGATTTTGAAGTGGATGCTTTAGGCTATGTGAGAAACGTGTTTAGCTGTCCATGCCTCCCCAATTCTTTTTTTTTCTTTTCATCTTCCTTCCTTCCTTCCTTCCTTCCTTTCTATCTTTCTTTCTCTTTTTCTTTCTTCATTTTTTGTTTTGTTTTGTTTTTTGAGACAGGCTGTCTCTATGATTCCCTGGCTTCTCTGAAACTCACTCTGTAGACCAAGCTTGTCTGGAACTCAGAGATTCGCCTGCCTCTGCTTCCTGAGCACTGGGATTAAAGGCATGCACCAACACCACCTGGCCGTTTTTTTGTTTTTTGTTTTTTGATTTTTTTTTTTTGCCTCAGTTCATTTTAATTAGGGGCAACAAGCTTATACCATCAATCAGCTTTCAATGATTTCTTTATGGACTTAATGAACATCCTCCTCTTATTGGCTTCAATGCCAAGATATAATTAAGCAATCCAGGGCAACACTTAAAGCAAAAAGTTGGAAACAGGAAAAGATCACTTGCCAGAGATCAAGGATGGGGAAGGAGTGGTCGGAGGAGGGGATAAAGAAGGAGGGAAATGAAGAGGGGAAGGGAGAAGGAGGGGAGACAGAGGAAGGAGTGGATGGAGGAGTTGGAGGAGGGGATGGATGGGAAGGGATAGAGGAGGGTAAGGAGGGGATGGGGGAAAGAAGGATGATAGAAATGTAACATGGAAGCTCAGGGGGGGGACCCTTCTGGGATTCCATGAGGAGGATGCAGGTACCAAACCTATGGACCAGTAGAGAAAGAAATGTGGTGTTGTACAGATGAGTCTTGAGGTTGTCATGACCAGTGAGGCTCTCCCTCAGGTACAAGTGTGAGCAGTGACACACTGACCGTACTGACAAGAAGTGTGGAGAACACGGGCACTCAGCATACTATCTGTTCAGTTTTTCCAAATGAAGAGTATTCTAGAACAGAGGACCTAGTGATACATTTTAAAGTCTTGCTTGCAAGCGGAGCTCACATCCCTTCTGAACATCTTAAGCCCTTGGAAGTGCTTCAGTGACCCAGCTACATGACTCTGATCCGCTCTCCTCTGAGGCTGGGCAAGACATCCTGCCCTGATGCTTGTGAAAACCCACAGGCCAATCCATTCCGACCCCAGGAAAGTCCACATCTCCGAATGCTTCCCATCCCTAAGCAAATTTGATCCTTGCTCTTCTCATCCCCTGCTGGGAGCTGCCAAAGGGGTGGTCTCTCCTCCCCTCAGTGCTCTTAGGGAGGAGGGGAAGGGATACAAAAAGCTTTAATGGATTTCATTCCCTGCTCCAGACCCGGTATTTCCAAACCCATTATTCAGCTTTTCTTCAAAACATGTCCTCTGAGACACAGCAGAAACGCCTGCGGGGCAGAGGCCTGGAACAAGCTCTTTCCGACAGCCTCCTACAAGTTCACAGGCAAGTTCACAGCCAGCCTCTGCCAGGGTCCAGGCAACAGGCAACGCTCTGGGAACCTGTGCTACACTGTCCTTTCCTTCTCTCGAAACCGCCCGAATACTAAGTACATTCATTCCTACACCCACTCCCATCCATAGACACTGGCACAGGTTGGCCAGCCATTAAAGAGTCATCTGCAGGTTATATCACCCATAGATCAGGTTATGTCACTATCTCAATATCAGAAGACCACGAGCACTCCATTTTCCAGGTAGGGAAACTGAGGTTAGAGATGCTAAGTAACTCTACATTTTGAAAGCAAGCCGGAAGGACTTGCCGATGGTTCACTTTAAGCTTCGTACCATCGATGAGATGGTCGTCCATGGCTGGACCTTCTGAGAGCCACTGTATAAAAGTCCATCTGAAGGACAGGGAAAGAGCTTCTGTGACAAGATGGGATGGATAAAACAGAGACAGGAGAATTCCACAAAGACCCTGCCTCAAACAAGGTAGAAGTCAATCTCCAAGCTTGTTCTCCTAGCTCCACATTCTCAGTCAACTGCCTGCAGTCACACAGATGAATATGCATTCCAGCCCACCTCCTCACCCCCTCCCCCGCCACAGGATTTAATAAACAAAATGATGGGTGTGTCGGCAGCAAGGCAGGGGATTATCCTGCAGTGCCAGACAGATCGAGCAGGCAGCAGAAGCCCCACACTGTTCATCTGGTTCCTGTTCCTGGATTGTCAGATGACTGGGTTTTCAGCCCCTTGGTTGAACGTTCTCCTGTCTCCATATTAAAATCCTGAAACCATTAGGGCACGGTTGTCTGGGTTTCCTTTGCCACTGGCCCTACGAGGATGGTTGTGGAATGGGGGCTTGGGAGGCATTGGTGGGATGAGAGTAGCCTCCAAGGTGGACAAGATGGACCTCACAGAGCAGGTGGGAGGAGTCAAAGTTGTTGTCTTAAACAACAGAGATGGTTTTTCTCGCCACCCTGGAGGCTGAAGTTCCAGATCAGCATGTCAGTGGGACTGGCTTCTGCTGGAGCATCTGAGGGGGACTCTGTCTCATGGTTGTCATGCCTACCTACATCTTTACTTTCCATCCCCATCCGCGTGCACCATTCTCCCTGGTGATTATATCTGTCGTGTGTGTGTGTGTGTGTGTGTGTGTGTGTGTGTGTGTGTTTGCCTGTACATGTGCATGTGGAAGTCAGAAGTTGAAGTCACCAGTTTTTCCTCTCTTCACTGCATTATTTATTTATTTATCTGTTTTTGAGATAGGCTCTCTTGCTGAACCCAGAGCTCCCTGACAGGCTAAGCTGGCTGCCCCCTGAACGGTGGAGCTCCGCCCATCTCTGCTCATCTGCTCATTTCCCCAGCTCTGGTGTGACAGATACACCCTGCCACACTCACTCTTACCTGGGTTCTGGGGATCTGAACTTGGGTCCTCAGGCTTGAGCAGCAAGCTCTTTATCCCCGGAGCCATCTTCCTGGGCCCCTCAGTTTGGGATTCTTATTAGAAAGTCACCCTGACCCAGTATGACCTCACCTTAACTTGGTTAAGTCTGAGCAGACTCCATTTTCAAATGAGGCTTCAATGGGCACTTCAGAGGTTTAAGAGAGACATATGAAGGGGACACAGTTCAGAGGATAAGAGGAAGTGACCCAAGTGGGCATCATGGAAGGGTGTTACAGGCAGAAGGACCTAGTGAGCAGGCCTAGAAAGGCAGAGTTCAGGGTGGCTGGCATAGAGTGACCAAGGAGAAGGGCAAAGCAGCAAGTGTTTGCATACACCGTTAGGGCAGCTGCTCCAGGACCGAGTGTGTGTATGCAAACCCTACTGGAGATGGCTGTTCCTGTATCCACGCATATGTGCAACACACTGGGAATGGCTACCAAGTGCCCCAGCTAGCGATGAAGTGATGAGGCTTTATGAATTGTTATTTGCATTTGCCCACCCAGAAGCACCTCAGGGAAGGGTAGATCCTTGGGTCAACTTATTCATAAGAGCGAGGGGGTACTGGGGGCCAGAGACTTACTGCAAGCTGGAATGGCCAATCCAGGTACTGTCTGTCCCTCTTGGATCTATGAGCAGCATTCTGGCAGACTGAGCCCTGGACATTCCAAAAGGAAACAAGAACATGCCCCACTCCACATGCCGAGGCGGCATGGTGCTGTAGTGTGGGTCAGAAATGCCACCAAAAGCCCGTGAAGACTTGGCCTTAGGTCTTCAGTGCCACTAGGAGGGAGGTGGAAGAGACTCTACGTAGTGGCATCTCTAAGAAGAAAGTTGGGTCGCTGGGTGCTTAGTCTTGAAGGGGACTTCCAACTGCTTCCTTTATGTGCTTTGCTTCTTAGGACTTCCACCGTGGGTGGTTTGTGTGTGTGGGTGCATGGGTGGGGGGTGAAGCAGCTTCCTATGTTGCATATTCCTACCACAGCAGTCAGCCTGGCCACAGGCCCCCAAGCAATAGGGCCGATCAGTATGCACAGAGAGCTCTGAGCCAAAGTCATCATCTCCTTTATTAAGCTGATTGCATGCATTTTGCCACAGTGACTGAAGCTGATCCACATACGATGGGAGGGGAGAGACTTGCATTCTGAGGGGCTCACAGACAGTTAAGCTGCAGCCCAGGAACTTCCTTTCCAATCCCAGTTCCCACTACCTATGGCCTTGTGAGTGGGCACAGAACAGGACGTGGTTAGAAAATGTGCGTGATTTGGGAGCCCCTAGACACAGGCAGCAAGAGAGAGCATTAAGGGCATGTGAGGGAGGGGCATGGGATACTGGCCTCCACTGTGTTTGCCTTGGCTTGGCAGGGACCCCCTGATGAATCAGGGCAAGCTCCCAGGAGGATTCATCCTCCCCTCCTGCTTCTTACAGCATCTTAGGGTTGTCTAAAAGTGAACAGGTCCATTCTGAGGGCACCTTAAAAGGCTCAGGCAAACTCTCCCAGCCACTGAGGCCATGGGAGTGCCAGGCTTCAGCCCGGCAGGGGGAATTGCATCACCCCCTGCTTGGTGTCTGTTAACAATGGTTGCCAGTCCACCTCTCTAACAGATGCACAAAGGGGCTGAGCATCTCCTACAGAGCACAACTTTTGCCACATCCCACACATCCTGTTTCTCTGCGTCGGTGTTGGACTTTCTAAGTCTTGTTAAAATTGTTTCTAATATTTCAAGGCTTAATTGCTGCAATCTGCAGACTTTCTGGTTCCCTTGCTTTCAGAGCTTCTGTGGCTACTCCCCTAGTTCACTCTTCCAACTGTGCTGAGGATAGATTTTGTTGGCTAACCAGAAAATCAAATGAGCCAAAAATGCTTCTCCCCGAGCATTCTGGGAAATAACAGCTTGGGTGCTCCATGGAAGAGCAGGAACTGTGGACTTTGCGGGTTGCTCCGGCCAAACTTAGCAGTCTTTGCTTCCCAGTCACGTGACTATGGAAAACCGTCCACTAATTTAAAACTCTAAATGGGCCCAACAACAAAATGTGGAAACAAACCTGTGTGTCCAGAGCAGGGACATGAATGTATAAATCCTCAGGGATCAGGTCCATTGAAAGAGTATGATTTTCTAGTAATGATTGCTGATGGCAATGGGATGCTTTCTGTTTGCCACACATCGCTGTTTCCTATTACACACACACACACACACACACACACACACACACACATACATCACACATACACATGCACAAACACACATATTCACTTGTGTGTTTACACACGTATACATGTGCAAACACACACGGCTCTCCCAACATCATGATGGAGAATATACTCGATTTACGTTACATTTCATTATATACTTAAATTACATTAGCCCCATTTTATAGACCAGGAGCCTAAGGTACAGGGAGCTGAAGGAACTTGCCCAAGGTGAGCAAGCAATTGAGGACTAAGTGGCAGACCTGGGGCTTGAACCATGAAATCCGCGCTTTAAAACCACACCATTGGCCACTGTGCTTTGTTCCCCCTGGGGAGGTCAAAGTAATCACCAATTACATGCTTCCACTTCTCAGAAAATTCATATAGTGCCTCAAAAATATCATTTTCTTTTTCATCCTGTTTCCCATGGAGTCTGCTCCAAAGCAGAATTCCCTTCAGGCCCATTTAATTTGGAACCAAGTATTTGACTGGTCAAACGTCCATCTGACTAAGACCCCATCTTAGGAGGGTCCAGTGAGACCATGCTGGCTTACATTTTCTCACCTAATTATTTTCACAGGGAGGAAAAAAAATGCAGCTGGGCAGAACTGCAGCCCCTGTGATGAGGAGGAGGCAGGCTAATTGTTTCTCATGTAAACCATTTCCCCCATCTCTCTGTGAAGAAGGGGACATGGGCCAGCCCCTCCCCCAGAGTGCTCACCACAGTTCACCTTAGAGACCTTGGGGAACACAGAGGGAAGCTGGTCACCACGCCAGTGCTCTGGCTCTGTGGGAATCAAGAGCCAGAAGCACACGCGCGACATCAAGAAACTGAGGCTCGGGCTGCAGAGATGGCTCAGTCCATAAAGTACTTGCTGCACAAGCACAAGGTCTCAGGTTCAGTCCCCAGCAACCACATAAAACAAGTCCTGCATGGCTGCACAGGTTTGTGATCTCAGCACTGGGGAGGCAGAACCCCGGGACTGACTAGCCAGCCAACATAGCCTTCTTGGAGAACTCCAGACCAATGAGAGAATCTGTCTTAAAAAATAAGGTGGACAATAAGACCTGAGGAGTGCTGCCTGAAGTTGTCCTTTGACTTCTCCATATATATGTGTGTGTGTTTATATATGTATTATATATGTATATATATATGCGCCCTCACATGTATATCAGCACACACACATGAGAGAGAGAGAGAGAGAGAGAGAGAGAGAGAGAGAGAGAGAGAGAGAAGAGAGAGAGAGAGAGAGAGAGACTAAGACTCAGAGTAGTTACCTCAAGCTTAACCTCCACCGAGTCAATCAGCACTGTGTCTAGACTGGATTTTTTGGGGTTTTGCACAAGTAGTTTCTCTAGTAACTTGAAAAACATGGCAGGCTTTGAACTTGATTTTATCTTCAACAAAGTGGTAGGATTGAGTCTTTAAAAGTTTCAGTTTCCCCAAAGCCATAAAATAAAAGTTAGCTGTCAGGGGCAAGTCGTGCAGAAGCAGACTGGGAATAAGGCAGTTGGGAAGTCTCCCTAAAGAACCAGCATAGCCCCGGGCCTCTGCCACTGGGCAGCTTCCAGGAAACCCGGACTGCCTACTAGAACTGCAGCACCAGCGTAGCCCGTCTGTGTTGGCAAGTCCATAAACACTTCCAAAAGGGGGTGGGAGGGCAACGTGGCCATTCATTAAGAAGTTTTTGATGGCCTGGAAGCCAGCTCAAAGGAAATGAAAGTTCTTTTGAACAATCCCAGGTCTTTGGTCCAAGCCAGAGCTCTGCAGTGCTTGGAGAGATATTCCTGGTTTATTAAGAACGGAGTGGAAAGCGGGCAGGAGGCCAAGCTTGGTTGTCCTTGAAGGCTGGCACCGAGCAGTTTGGGCTTTTCGCATGCCCATGAACGAGGATGCAGGACACAACAGATGGGTAGGCATGAAGGTGGGGACCTGGAACCTGGCGCAAAGACTTGGGAGCCCTCACTCCACTGACTTGGCAGTGCCACATGCCAGCTGGTGGCCTTGAAGGAGCCTTATTGCCCACTGGGTTTTTCACGTAGGCCAGTCAGTTGGCATCATGGTAGGCAGGGCTCTGATCTGAGTCCCTGGCTTTGCTAGCTACCAACCATGTGCTCCCTGTTTGGCTGCTTATACTGTGAGCCAGCATCTCTTTACCCTGATGCTGGCCATCAGGATGTGGGTGAGCCCTGCCAAGCTCTTAGAGGCGGATTTGAGCAAAGCTCACTGAGTCTTTATAAAATGCATCGTGTCTTTATTGTTCCTAGTTGCTGTGACACGTACAATATGAGAAGTAACAGTACCGGAGCTCTCACTCTGAGCACCAAAAATTCTGTGTTTGAAGGCAAGAGATGCGGTGCACACCCTGAGTGGGATCAGGGTTTGAAGGTACTAAAAATGGCAGAGCTCAGGTCTGATGACGCGGAAAATGCAGAGTCATGAAGACTCCCCACCTGGGTGCTGAGCTGGGTGCTTAGCGGAAATGAGTGTCACAGAAAGGGCACTCTGGACAGATCAGCTCAGAATCGTTATTAGCATATAGGCAGAAAGAGGAAACCGCTAGACTAAGGAAACCTTGAAGCTAAAATCAGAAATGCAAGTAAGGGAAGAAAGGAATTTGAGGAAGCAGACTATGAAATAAAAGGGGAGGGATGTTATTGTGTGATAGAAGATGATAAAAGAACAGGTTGCTATACAAAAGGAACATCCAGTGACCACACACATACTCCAACTGTCTTGAGTGTTAAAAAGGATGGAAGAACTAATCAATTTAAATATTTGTAAGATAATTATCAAAAATATTTCAGAAAGTGGGGGAAATGGCAAAGAAAAAGATGGAAAGGGGCTTGAGTGATGGCCCAGCAGTTAAGGCATTTTCTGCTCTTGTAAGAGGGCTGATGTTTCCAGAACCTACATTGGAGTGACTCATAACCAGCTGTAACTCGACCTAAAGTGTATCCATCACCCTCTTCTAGCCTCCGAAGGCATCTACACCCAGGTGACATACACACAGAGACACACAATACACATAAATAAAAATTAAAATAAATATTTAAAATGGTTAAAGAAGAAGATGGAAGGGAATGGGGCAGAAAAATAAGAAAATGAAAACTCTATCCAGGAAGTTTATTCCATGACTAACTTTACCAGAGGAATAAACCAAATAAGAAATTTTAAAAAATCTTCAAAGATCTTGAAACGTCTCCCCCCACCCAGGGTAAAGGTAGGAGTTTTCAGACTGAAGGGCCCCACTGCATATCCAGACACTAGACAGAAGGGTCTTACTAGAGGCCTTATCCTCCTGAGACTTCAGAACATGGAACCCAAGAGAATTCCCAGAAACTTTCCAGAGGGGAAAAATAGATAGCGTGTGGAGATCCAATCAGCTAAGAATATCAGGCATCTCTAGCATTTGCCCAGACTGTCTTGGACTGGGACTTTGTGGTATGGAAAGACATGGATTTTAACATAAACTCCACCTCAGCAAAACTTCCCATGGAGGGTATTCACAGGACATCTCCAGATAGAAAAGGACGTGCACTCTGTATCACTCATACACTGTTAAAAGGGAATGTGAAGGAGAAAGAAGGTGTGAAGGAGCAGGATTGGAGAGAGGGCTCAGTTGGTAAAGTGCTTGCTCCCCGGCAGGAGGACCCGAGTTCAGCCTCCAGAAACCATGGAGAAAAGGTGCATATGGTGGTGTGTGCTTGTGGTTCCAGCACTGGGGAGGTGGAGACAGGCAAATCCCCAGGGCTCACTGCACAGCCAGCCTAGCTCAGTTAGCGAGCTTGAGATTTAATGAGAGACTCTGTCTCAAAAAAACAAGGTGCTAGTCACCGAGCAAGACACCCCCAAGACTGACCTCCACCCTTTCGATGTATAAACACACATGTGCGTATACACCACTCCACACATGTAGGGCATACATACATGCACACACACACACTTGGGGGGTGCAGAGAGAGACAGACAATCAGATAGACATGCACGTGAGCATGCACATGCACTCTCACACACCGAGAATGAATTGATAGAAAGATGTGACACATGAGGAAACAGAGCTCCTCCCAAGAAAGGCTTAGGGTCCCTAGGCTGCTGGTGAGGAAACACTGCAGTCATGCAGTCATGACTGTTGCAGTTTGGACCTGGAGTGTCCCCCCCCCCCCAAGGATGGCATGCCGACTTTGCTAGAGATACACAGCTCCAACATCATGAGCATCCACCATGTTCTGTAGGACCCGAAACCCCTCCCTAAGCAGATCCCATGTCTTGCACACTCTGGCTGGTTAGAGTCTGGTCTTAGACACTTAGATGCCCTCACTTAGGATCGGTTAAAAGATGCTGAAGACTCTTTGCAACAAATCCAAACAAGTGCCACACATAATCGCAACTGATTTATTGAGAATCTTGTCACTTTCACAGTGGAGGGCATCTGTGTCTGAAGACTCGGCCCCGCCCTCTGAGAGATCTTTGCAGTGCCTTGGTGGGAGGTGGGAAGGGAGCGACTGAGTGAGACCGTATGGCCGGGAATCTGTTTCCAAGCAGAGAACCTAAAAAGCCTTGGGCTGGCTGTAAAGTATGAACCCAAATAATCTGGGAGAAAAATAACTTTCACTCAGTCAAGGACGCCTGTGTCTACTTGATTCTTCTGGATGCAGTACTGGCCTTCGGCAAGTGGTAAAAATGGCCCCCGTCCCAGAACCCTTCCCTCCCTCCCACCACCTTCCGCTTTTAAAATATCCCAATACAATCCAATAAAATAAATGAGAACGAAAGAGGTCTGAATTTAATATTCCAGGGGTATAATTCAAGTGCAGCCAGTTGGAAGGCTTCCCTGTTAATCAGAAGAATAGCGGTTTTTCTCCTTGCTTTGTTTGTAGAACATGAAGTTAATACTGTTTAGGAACACCACATGGATGTGTGGTAAGAACACAGCCCTGAGAATCACAGCCTGGCTCTCCATGGGCTCACAGCCTCTGCCCCCAAAGGCTCCAGATCCTGTCTTCCCCAGCCTGCCTGCATTAGAACCACTTTCAAACCTTCTTAAATCAGATCCCTCAGCTATCCCCTGATCCTCTGAGTCTCAGCTTCTGAATACAGAGCCCCAGATCTGGACCTCTCTGAAGCATCCACCCAGCTCCTGGTCCCATCCCAGCCCCTTAGAAGCCATGGCTCGGGGGTCCAGGTTAAGGTCAAGCCTTCCAATGCAACAGTCGGCTGGGGCTCAGTCCTGGGCTGGTGTTTAAATAGCAAAGCATTGTCCTAGGAAGAAGACAAAAATGTGAATGAGGCTAGGAGCTAGTCGAGCATCATAGCTGCAAGAGGTGATGGAAACCAATCATTCAGAAGGGCTAGGAATGGTTTGCCCACTGTGGGGGCACTGGGGAACAGCTAAGAGTCATGGTACACCTTTACTAGTGGGTGGGAAAGGCTTCTGTTTGGAGGGGCTTTCCATCCGGATCCCTTCACCACAGGGAAACAAAGGCGGAGACTTGGGTTATATCCTCTATGCAGTCAACAGTTCCCACCCAGGGTACCTCATCACGGCATGGGAAATGACCTTTCAGATACCAGCCACTCCAAAAAAGACATGGGCTTCACCTCTGCTCCTTGCAAGGGCTCCTGCTCTGCTGTGAATGCTCTCAAGCTGGCCTGCCCGCCGCCGCTCACCCTTCCCTACCACGTGTCCACAAGTGCTTCAAGAGTACCCTCTCCACAAGGGATTAGGAACTCAGTGGCCAGTGACATTTCTCCCACTGTCCCTCAAGCCTTCTCATTGACAGGCAGAAGCCCAAGCGTGTGACCCAACTTCGTGGGGATAGGGGACAACGCTTGTCTTTAGATGTTCAGTTCTCTAATGGCCACTGTGGGCCTTTTTACTGACCTCTCTGGATGATCGCCACACCGCCACAATGCTCTGTGCCTGGGTATCTGAACTGAGGTGGTCCCTTCGCCCTCACTTTTCATCTGACAGAGCTACTAACAAGAGACACGAAGGCCACGTTCTGCTGTGGGCAAGACCTGGGCCTCTCTATATAGCAGGCACAGCTCTTCTCAGGAAGTCCCTGCCCAGGGCTTTGTCCACAGTGACTTCCTAGGTATCATGATTGCTCCTCCTTCCACCTTTTAACTCAAATGACAGTGACACTAGGGGCTGCTAGTCTCATAATGCCGAGGCCCTATTCTCCAGTGAAATCTATACACCCTAATATATAGCTTTGAGGAAGGAGGCACTATTTGTTCATGTGTGTGCATGCACAGTTGTGTTCATGCCACAGCACATGTACGGAGTATGTCACTGTCCTCTACCCTGGTTTGAGACGCAGGGTCTTTCTCACTGCTTCTGCTTTATTGCTGTACGCCAGGCTAGCTGGCCCTGGGAGCTTCCAGGAACCCCCATGACTCTTCCCCTCACTTTTCTATCACTGGGAATGCAAGTGAGCTTCAAAGCCCGACTTTTCATGTGGGTTCTGGGGACCTGCTGAGTTCTCAGCCCAGGGCTCTCTCCAGCGGGGGAGCTTGCTTCACAGGCCTCTGGGATTACTATGTCAATTGTTGGTGGGATAAATCCTACTCACACCCTCCCAGCTTCTGGCAGGACAAGGGGCACAGACAGGTCTGCAAAGCTCCTCGTGTACTGTGAGGCCCTGTTGGCTCCTGCTAGGCACCTCCAGCCTCCTCTGATCGCAGGTCAGCCGCCGAGGAAGAAGAACTAGACACAGATCTCCTCCCCTGCCTGGACTCTCTTTTTTGAATTAAACCGGGTGCAAGATTCTCCACACCACTAAAGTCAGAAGGGGGCCTTCACAGAGAAACTCCACCACAGGCAAAATACCTTCAGATCCCTTCAAGAGGAAAAGCCCTTTTGGTCCACAGATGGGTAATTGTATTCACTGTTTCCAAATGTCAAATGCCAGCCTGGGCCTGCTTTGCCCAAGATCAAACAGGTTGCCTAGGCCCCCTCTCCACTGATGTGGGTGAGCATTTAGCCACGGTGGAGAAGAGCAATTTTGAGCAGAGTGGCCCATAGTCTGTACCACTCTGAAACTAAGTCAGACAGTGAAGGATCACACCGAAACAGGGAAAGCCCTCTGAGCAGGCAAAAAGACACAGCTGTGACACCCAACACAAGCAAACAAAAACTGGAAACATCTTAATTTTGTGATAAATTAAGCCAGATTTATTCTGTCCTTGAGTTGATATTTCTTGGTGGTCTTGGAAATGAGTAGCCAAACATGGATGAGGGGGCAGGATCCTCATATACTGTTCTGGAAAGAGTGGGAGCTCTCAGAAACGTTCCAGAAAGCATCCTGGGAATGTACAATCAAGCCCAAAATGATGTCTTTGCCCCGAGGAACTAATCAGATAAGTGCATGGTTTTCTTTTAGAATTCAATGCGTGTTAGTCCTATAAGGCAGTGGTTGTGATAGCTGGGCTTTCTTTTTTAGTTAATTGACCATTAGTACAATAGAAATTAAACATGACTAGTTCCTTAATACATTTGTCACATTGGCCCACTTAGGAAATATGATTGTTTTATTTGCTTTGTGGACAGGGGTTTTATACCTTGAAATTTTCCTTTTTTTTAAATTTCCCAAGCTGTTTTTTTTTTAATACTGACATGTTAACTTTATTTTTTTTCTATTAGCTCAGGCTTCTTATTAACTCTTCTTTATTTTATTTATTTATTTATTTATTTATTTATTTAGGATTTCTGCCTCCTCCCCGCAACTGCTTCCCATTTCCCTCCCCCTCCCCCGATCAAGTCCCCCTCCCTCATCTGCTCGAAGAGCAATCAGGGTTCCCTGACCTGTGGGGAGCCCAAGGACCGCCCACCTCTATCCAGGTCTCCTAAGGTGAGCATCCAAACTGCCTAGGCTCCCCCAAAGCCAGTACGTGCAGTAGGATCAAAAACCCACTGCGATTGTTCTTGAGTTCTCAGTATTCCTCATTGTCCGCTATGTTCAGCTAGTCCGGATTTATCCCATGCTTTTTCAGACCTAGGCCAGCTGGCCTTGGTGAGTTCCCGATAGAACATCCCCATTGTCTCAGTGTGTGGGTGTTTTATTGAACTTTGTTTTTTTTTATTGTTTTTATTGAGCTATATTTTTCTTTGCTCCCCTCCCTTCCCCCCTTCTATTCTCTCCCATGATCCCCACACTTCCAATTTACTCAGGAGATCTTGTCTTTTTCTACTTCCCATGTAGATTAGATCCATGTATGTCTCTTTAGGGTCCTCTTTGCTGTAGGTTCTATGGGATTGTGAATTATAGGCTGTTTTTTGTTTGTTTGTTTTGTTTTAAGTCTAAAAGCCAATTATGAGTGAGTTCATATTATATTTGTCTTTCTGGGTCTGGGTTACCTCACTCAATATGATGTTTTCTAGATCTATTCATTTGTCTGCAAATTTCAAGATGTCATTATTTTTTTCTGCTGTGTAGTGCTTCATTGTGTAAATGTACCACATCTTTATTAATTCTTCAGTCTAGCAGCCTTTAGGTTGTTTCCAGGTTCTGGATAGGACAAATACTGCTGCTACATAGTTGAGCACATATCCCTGTGGTATGATTGAGCATCCTTTGAGTATATACCCAAAAGTGGTATTGCTGGGTCTTGAGGTAGGTTGTTTCTTAATTTTCTGAGAAACCGCCATACTGATTTCCAAAGCGGCTGTACCAGCTTGCACTTCCACCAGCAATGGAGAAATGTTCCCTTTACCTCATATCCTCTCCAGCATAAGCTGTCTTTGGTGTTTTTGATCTTGGCCATTCTTACATGTGTAAGACGAAATCTCAAAGTTGTTTTGATTTGAATTTCTCTGATGGCTAAGGATGTTGAGCATTTCCTTAAGTGTCTTCCAGCCATTTTAAATTCATCTGTTGAGAATTCTCTGTTTAGGTCTGTATCCCTGTTTTTATTGGATTATTTGTTCTTTTGATGACGAATTTCTTGTATATTTTGGAGATGAGCCCTCTGTCCGACATGGGGTTGGTGATGATCTTTTTCCATTCTGTAGGCTATGGTTTTGACTTGTTGACCATGTCCTTTGATTTATAGAAGTTTCTTAGTTTTAGGAGGTCCCATTTATTAACTGTTTCTCAGTGTCTGTGCTACTAGGGTTATATTTAGGAAGTGGTCTCCCGTGCCAATGTGTTCAAGTGTACTTCACACTTTCTCTTCTATGAGGTTCAATGTGGTTGGTTTTATGTTGAGGTCTTTGATCCATTTGGACTTGGGTTTTGTGCATGGCAATAGATATGGATCAATTTTCATTCTTCTGCATGTTGATATCCAGTTATGTCAGCACCATTTGTTGAATATGCTTTCTTTTTTCCATTTGATATTTGATCTCCTGTTGTTGTCATATTGCTCTAGCTAGAACCTCAAGTACTAGATTAAATAGATATGGAGACAGTGGACAACCTTGTCTTGTTCCTGATTTCAGGAGGATCACTTTGAGTTTCTCCCCATTTAGTTTGGTGTTGGCTTGCTGTATATTGCCATTATTATGTTTAGGTATGTTCCTTTTATTCCTTCTCTTTCCGAGAGCATTGAAGATGGTTTTCATGGAAATGTGTTTATCAGCAAAGAATGTGGACAACCTAACCTGCCTACCAACCCCTTCTCCGCTCCCTGCCGTGCTGAGGATCCAGATAGTTCAGGTTGTCCTCCTGTCCCACGCCTACCTCTGCTATTGTAGCTGCTTGCGGTATGGCTCTTCATTCAGCAGTGTTTCTCTTTTAATGCCACTGGTGGACAGAGCACAGAGAGCCCACCCCACCCTCTATGTCCTAGTCTGGCTCCTACTGCCGTCATAAACACCGTGACCAAAAGTAACCTTCAGAAGAAAGGTTCTGTTCCATCTGACAGCTCTCGGGTCACAATCCACCAATAGGGGAAGTCAGAATAGGAACGTGAGGCAGGAAATTAAAACAGAGACCATGAAAAAACTCTGCCTATTGGTTTGCTCAGCCTGTTTTCTTATATACCCCAGGAAATCTGCCCAGAGGTGGCACCACCCATAGTGGATTGTGCCATCTCACCTCAGTCAACAATCAAGAAAATGTCCCCATAGACTTGCCTATAGGCCAGTCTTATTGAAGCAGTTTTTTCAGCTGAGGTTCTCAATTTCCAAATCAACTAAACTTGTGTCAAGTTGACAAAAAAAAAAAAAAAGCCAACCAATGCACATAGATAAGCCTGAAACTTTTTGTTTTTTTGTTTTTTTTGTTTTTTTAGGTGTTACATTTTTTAAAGATTTATTTATTTATTTTTATTATGCATATAACATTCTCCCTCCATGTATGCCTGCGTGCCAGAGAGGGCCCAAATCTCATTTCAGATGGTTGTGAGCCACCATGGGGTTGCTGGAAATTGAACTCAGGACCTCTGAAAGAGTAGCCTGTGCTCTTAACCACTGAACCATCTCTCCAGCCCCAACTTTTTGTATTTTTTAAAGATTAATTTATTATATATACAATGTTCTGCCTTCATGTCAGACAAGGGCACCAAATCTCATTATAGATCGGTGTGAGCCACCATGTGGTTACTGGGAACAGAACTTGGGTCCTCTGAAAGAGCAGTCAGTGCTCTTAACCTCTGAGCCATCTCCCCAGCCTGAAGCCCTTTTTCTATGTGAAGAAAAAAAATTACCAAATTGAGTTTAATGAAGAACTTGCTTCATAAAACAAAATTAAGGAAACGACCAAGTAGAAACAAAAGCCAGGATTTGAAAACCTTAGCAATGACCCTGTGGCCACCCCACATGGGAAGGATGGAGGGCAAGGTTTGTTAACTTGGAGGCTGTGGTATTAGGTGTCTAGGCCTTGGGCCTGGGTGGGATGGGGAGACGCAGGGGCCTGGGGACTACACCCTAGAGAGGAGTGGGTAGAAGGCTTTCTGCCAGCACCAGGAGCTGCTTTGAAAGCTTGTTGCAGCTGAGATGTCCTCAGCCACTTACACCTTACCTACCTGTGTGCCCTCTTCACCGCAGTGTTTAAACTCTCCATGTGACTGGGGAATTCTGAGTAGGAGATATTTAAGGCCAGGCTGTCATCATGACGAAAGGTATCCTGGCTGTGTTAGAAATTGTCAGTAGCCTGTTGTGTTCGTTAATCTGTTACTGCTAGGAATCACCCAAGGTCAAGAACTGTATAAAGGCAAAGGGTTATCTAGCTCACAGTTTAGAGGTTCAAAATCTGAGATTGTGGAGGTTTCACTGGTTTGGCTAACACCTGTTGGAATGAATGGCCACCTCTCCAGCTGGTACAGAATGACAACAAGCAGGGTCTTACAGTCCTCTCTGAAAGCATGATTTCCATGACCACCCCCAGCACCCGCCTCTTAAAGGCCCAGTACCTCCCAATTCTGTTAGCCAGGGACTGAGCTTTTAACATGTTTGCACCCTAAGAGACACCACCAACACCCACACCATAGCTAGTGTAGATGAGGTGTATGCCTGGGGTGCCTGTGGAGAAAGCCCATGCAAAAATCTCCTTGGACATGCATCAAGCTGGCTGCAGAGTGTGTTCACTGAAAGTGGGTATAGTCCATAAACACTCCAGTCAGAACCAAGCACAACTAAGAGAAATATTATATTCTGTTGCTTCTCCCTAAACCCCTGATCCCAGCTAGTCTAGGGCTTACTTGAAGGCCTATCTGGTGAAGGCATAGTCCCATTTGATGTTCTCACTTCCCAAATGACCCTAGCTTGTAACAACTGACATAAAAACTAGCCAACACAGACGGGATTGATGGTTGGGTGGGATGGATGGAAATGGATGAGTTCGGTGGGTAGATGGATGGATGGGTACAATGGGTGGAAATTTGTGGGGTTGTGGATGGATGGAAGGATGAATGGAAGGATGATGGGATGGAAAGGCTAGAAATGGATGGGTGGATGGATGGATGGATGGATGATCCACAAGGATGTATGGAAATGAATGGGAGTGTGGAATTGATGGGTCTATGGGATAGATAGATGGATGGATGCCTCAAATGGATGAATGGGTAGGTGTGTGTTGGGGGAGGCTGCTTGTTTGTTCCTGGAACCCAGACTTGAAATAACCACACAGAAACTATGTTATTTGCAATAGTGTTTGACCAATAGCTTAAGCATATTTCTAGCTAGCTCTTACATCTTAAATTAACCAATTTCTATTAGTCTGTGTATTGTCATGTGGCTGTGCTTACTGGCAAGGTTCAGGCGCATCTTTCTCTGGTTCCTTGAACTCTGCCTTCTTTCTCCCAGCATTCAGTTTAGTTTTCCCCACATAGCTCTACTCTGCCCTATCACAGGGCAAGGCATCTTCTTTATTCATTAACCAATAAAAGCAACACATATACAGAAGGACCTCCCACACCAGGTATGTGGGTAAATGGATGGGTGGGTGTGTCAATGGGTGGGTGGGTGGATGGATGGGTATATGGGATAGATGAATGGATAGGGGTGTGCTTCAAATGAATAAATGGATGGATGTGTAGGTAGATGGATGGGATTAAAGGAAATGGGTAAATGGATGGGTAGATAGATACATGAATGGATAGAAATGAGTGGATGAGCAGCATTTCAGAACTATAAGGAGGTAGTCAGCTCAATCTACTGCTCCTATCTCAAGGGACCAGAGGCCTGAAATAGAGAAGTGATTTTTCTCAAAACCAGTTATTGTAAGGATGTGACATGTACCCTTCAAAGGCTCATAGAGTGAAGAATTATCCCTTATCTGGTAGTGTTATTTTGTGAGGTTCTAGGAACTTAGGAGGTGCGTCCTAATTTGAAGAAGTAAGTTACTGGAGACAAGCTCTTGGACTTTATCTTGTCCTCTTTGGTTTCCTGTATGCTATGAAGAGGGTTGCCTCTGTTACATACTTCTACTACCAGTAGTCTCACCATGTTCCCAGGATCGATGGAACAAAGGCTATGGACTAAAATCTCTGAAACCTTGAAGACAGATAAGACTTTTACCCTTGAATGTTCACCCTCTAGCGTCACAGCAACAAGAAGGACAGTCTCACACAAAATTACACTACCCACGGTTCCTGTGCTATTCCTGGCAGTCCCTTGCCTTTGTCCTGCTGTGGGACAATGGTCTGTACCCTGTCAGTTGTATTTTAATAAAACACTAATTGGCCAGTAGCCAGGCATGAAGTATAGGCAGGGTGAGGAGAACAGGAGAATTCTGGGAAGAGAAAGAATCAGTCTGTAGCTGTCATCCTAGCCCAGACACAAGCAAGATGTGACTGCCTCACCAAAAAAGGTATCAAGCCACGTGGCTAACACAGACAAGAATTATGGGCTAATATCAGTTGTAAGAGGTAATAAGAAGCCTGAGCAAATAGGCCAATCAGTTTAGAATTAATGTAGACCTCTGTGTATTCTTTGGATCTGAAAAGGACATAGGACTGGGTGGGGCAGAAACCTCAGTCAACAAATGGTGCCCCACGTGTGAACAACTCATCCACAGAAAACCTGAGAGAGCTTGGGAAGTAATTCTAGATGCAAAATAACAGCGTTAAGCATGGCTTCTCCATATCAGCAATTTCTTGGGTTTGCTCTCTTTGCTAGAGGCAAGTGCATCTCATTTAAGCGAGGTTTCCTGGCTCAGCTTTAGATGTGAAATTTTGCAGCTCTTTTAAGAGCCCTGCCAACAAACACTTAAATGGTGTTTATGAATTACTGATAGCATACTTTTTGGTGGTGGCAGGGACATTGAAACTTCATAGAGTTGTGACAATAAACATCGCTCCAGCCAGTATCTCTGCCATGAGGCTAGACTCTCATAAAGCTAAGGAATGGAGTGTATCCAGCTGTCAAAGCAACAGCTATAATCCTAGCCATATCACTTAGCAAATCAAAGACTCATGTGGTCAGAAAAAGAGAGATAAACAGTAAAGATAGATTTAGATGAAGAAAACCTCTAAATGGTTTACAGTGTGTTTAAAAATATAGGTAGGCTTGTGAGAGAAAAGAAAAAGGATAAAGTCCTTAAAATAAAAAAGAAAGAAAAAGAGTAGTTTGGGTGTGGTGGCACATGTCTTTAATCCCAGAATTTGGGAGGTAGAGGCAGGCAGATCTCTGTGAGTTCAAGGTGTGGTAGCATATACTTTTAATCCCAGCATTTGGGAGGCAGAGGCAGGCGGATCTCTGTAAATTCAAGGTGTGGTAGCATATACCTTTAATCCCAGCACTTGGGAGGCAGAGGCAGGCAGATCTCTGTGAGTTCAAGGACAGCCTGGCTTACAGAGTGAGTTCCAGGCTAAAGATACACAGAGAAACCCTGTCCCAAAAAAGCCAAAAAGATAAAAGTAGAAATAAAAGAAATAGAATTTAAAATAAAGCCACGTAAAGATGGAAAACACACAGAGAATCTGGATACTGTATGTTATTATGTTCTCTGTGAATTGTTTGAATGCTGAGGAAGGAGCGACATTTGCTAAAAGACATTTGATTATACATGTTGCTGGATTATTCCGACATACATATTTTGAAAATGCTTTGACTTCAAATTTTATGTCAAAAGATATGTTACTTTGGAGAAGAGGTTTTGTTTTTGTTTTCATAGGCAATGAAAGGCTGTGGAAAAATCAGGTTTTATCAAGAAAGACCCCCTGAAGAATCTCCAATAGAAACAGATGGTTCAGATGAACCAACATTTCAGAGGACCTCTGTTGGAGTTTCCTCTGAGTTCTGCATCCAGAACAGTTTCAAGACTGCTGGCTGAGATTATCAAGCCTCACAGAATTTTCCAGTCAGGACTTGGCCATAATTTTAAATTTTCTTTAGGTACCTGTAAGAATATCAGCACCCTCAATCAGCAGGAAGTAGCTTAGAAAACTATGCCCACATTCCCCCCGCAAAAAAATGGATTATGGATGTTTTTCTTTGTTTAGAATGTTGGTTACAAGTTGTTATGGATAATGGTCAGGAAGAAAGCTAAACAAGGGAGATTCTATTCAGAGTTCTTTTTAAAAAAAATAAAGGGGGGGGGGTGCTTGGGACAATGGTCTATACTCTGTCAATTGCATTTTAATAAAACGCTGATTGGCCAATAACCAGGCAGAAAGTATAGGTGGGGCAATCAGACAGGAAGTATAGGCAGGGCCAAAAGAACAGGAGAATTCTGGGAAGAGAAAGACTCAGTCTGCAGTCGTCACTCAGACACAGAGGAAGTAAGATGTGACTGCCTTGCTGAAAGAGGCACCAAACCACATGGCTAACACAGACAAGAATTATGGTCTAATATAAGTTGTAAGAGTTAATAAGAAGCCTGAGCTAATAGACCAATCAGTTTATAATTAATGTAGACCTCTGTGTAGTTCTTTGAGACTGAAAGGCCTCAGGACCAGGCGGGACAGACGCTTCAGTCAACATTTATCCAAAGTTGCCCACCTTGCTGTTTTATTTCATCTCACAAACCCTCAAGGAGTCAGGAATGTTCAGGGTCTTGCCCTCGTCTGGACTCTACAGCTCTCCCTTGGATATCTAGACACTGGAAGAGGTATAGTCAGAGGCAAAAAGACTTCAAGAGCAAGGTCTAGTTATCTGAGGAGCCGAGGAGCTTCATGATCCACTGTGGAGAGTGGCCATTTGGTCATCCAGAGCTAGCAGAGCAGAGACAGTCATATAGGATGTTGTTCCACAAGGCCTTTGTTAAAACAAGCAGGAAATTACCTCAGTATTGGCCCAGCCTTATGAGACTTATCAATCATTCTGGGAGCTGAGGAAAGCAAATCAACCCACCTCTTGGTGGCAGTTCTATCCACCAGGGCACTTTAGATACATTGAGGTGTCCTTGTCCTGCAGCCCCCATTCTACAGCTTAAGCAGAATGGCTTTTCACCTAAAAGGACTGCTTTAGCCAGGTTGGAGCTGCAAGTGACAGGAACTGGGGGCTGAGGGAAACCCCCAGGCTGAGGTCAGAGCTTCTGGGGGTGGAACTCTGACTAAACAGAATCCATCAGTCCCTGCTCCTTGGCACCAGGGGAGAGTCAAAGTGGAGAGGGGACTCAGAGTAAGGCAAATACTGAGTCACTGTCTGAATGGAGAATTACAGTGAAGAGCTGGCCACTCAAATCCAATAAGCTCTTTCCTGTCCCAGCAGACAAGATGTCAACATGTTACTGAAGGCCTAACAGACAGGGTCGTACACTGCTATCCCATCATACAGGACCCACTGGTGAGACAAGAAGATGCCCAAGGCATCCTTGGAGCAAATGTGCCTCTATCACCCACTCTGCCCAGTCCCGAGTCCACAGCAGACTATTCTCATACTCATTGTGGACCTTTCTCTCCAGTTGTACAGACTATTTGGGGTCCACACCCAGAGAGGAAAGTTTTAGGTGCCCATGAACTGGCACTCCGGAAGCGACCTTCAGCTGGTGAGGAACTTGAACTGGAGGGTAAACCCACCTGGGCCCTGACTTCCATGAAGCAACAACTTCAATGTGTCTCATCTGTTCTAGATTGTTCTATAGGCCAATGTTCACTGCCCAGGGGCCTAGGGCTGCTCATCTTACTCTTCTCCCATTTCACTTCCCTATTCTTCCCTGTGCCTCCTGGGGGCCATTGTCATGCAACTTGTCTCCAGATCTGCTCTGAGCTGTCTGTGTACTGAGAGTGGCAGGAGTTAGCCCAAGGGAGCCCGGGACACTTGGACTCACAACTGGGATTCTGGCTGTTTTCCTTGCTGCTTCCTGCCACAGATTTACCCAGTGTAGAGACAAACAACAATCCTGTCCCCAACGGACACAGAAGAAATAAACTATGGCAAGCATTTGGGTTTCCTGTGATCCAGTCAGGTTGATATAGAAGATTGACAGATAAACTGAGGATGGAAGTGGAGACAAACCCCTAGGAGGGACCCAGATGGTCAAGCTGAGGTGGGACCCACCTTCGTTATCACACTGACTCACCATGGGTTCTCTGGATTCTCAGGTCTTTGCCCTTGGGCATTCGTCACCATGGTTCTGTAGCTCCAGCTAACAGGAGGTGTTCTATGTGGTTGCTCAGCCTCTGCATTGTGAAGCTCAGTGCAGCACAGTAAGTCCATGTGTTTTGTGTATATGTGAGTGTGTATGTGTGTTTATATGCAGTGTAGGTGGTGTTTGTATGTGTGTGTATATGTCTATGTGTCTGTTTATATGTGCATGTGTGTGTTTGTTTTCTGGCTTTTCAAGACAGGGTTTCTCTATGTAGCCCTGGCTGTCCTGGAACTCACTCTGTAGACCAGTCTGGCCTCAAACTCACAGAGATCTACCTGCCTCTGTCCCTCAAGTGCTGCAAATAAAGGTGACAGTCACTACTACATTACTATGTGTGCATTTTATGTGAGGTATATCCCATACACACACATATATGTGTGTTTGCATATCTGTATACTTATATGTATTTGAAGAGCATGTGGTTATGTGTGGTGGTGTGGATGTATGTGTATGTTTTTATGTGTGTAGTACATGTGGTATTCATATGTATGTCTGTGTGTGCATGTGTAAGGAGTGTGTGTAGAATCTGTATATATATATGTGTGTGTGTGTGTGTAAATATATGTGTGCCTGTGTGTAGTATTTGTGGTATATGTGTAATTATGTGTGTGCTTGTGTGTATATATAATGTATATTTGTATGTGTATACATATGTGGTATGTATGTGTGTGTGGGCATATGTATATGTAAGAAATGTAATACCAACATCCTACTAGGTCTGTTTCCCTGAAGAAACATGGCTAATACACTTTCCCTAGAAATTAGACTTTGGCACTGATTCCATGTCCCCTCTATGTCTTCTGCCTAGAGTCACTCAGATGGATTCTGTTCCCTAGACCCTGACCCCAGGCTCCTCCCTCCTTGAATCAGCCTTTCTGGAGCAGAGACATGGGTTATATTCGCGTTAACTCTCATAAATATTTTGCAGAGTGTCAGCCCAATAAACACAGGTCAATAAGGTGTCAGTTTATCAGCAAGGATGCCCAGGGCAAGGGTAGGTTTGGGGAAGAAATATTACTGAGTTAGAAGCTCCTGAGGGACAGGGAGCTCCATTGTGGCTTACCCTTTAGTCACCGTCTGAGCACCCACCACACAATCAGTGACTCTTCCCAGAGTGATGAGGCCCCTAGCAATACCACCGGTCCAGATATGAGAGCCATGGCATATTTCCATGGATGTGGACCAGAAAGTCTCAGCTTCATGGCTTCTGACCAGGTACCATCAAGATTTTGGCCCAGGGGCTGTGGTCTGACCTCAAGGTCCCTGGGTGAAGGAATCCACTCCTTCTCAGGTTGTTGGCAGCACTCAGCTCTCTGTGGCTGTTGGCTGATGGTCTTGGATCCCCACTGCTGGTTGGCTAGAGCCTGCCTTCCATTCCTTTCTGCATGGACCTCCCACACACCACTGGGTCCTCTACCTTCTAAGGAGGTAAGTGGCGAAGTCAGTGATGAGTGTCAGCTCCAAACGGAAAGTCACAGATTTTTGGAACAACCACAGGATTGACAGCCATCACAGTCACATTCTGTGGTTAGATGTGAGCCATCAAGTCAAGTACACCCTGACGATAAGGGGGACACAGGCACGAAAACAGGTTGTGTACCACATGTGCTAAGTAAACACTGGTAGACACATCTAAGGGTAAAAAGTGGCAGACGACAGGGAAGTGATGTGTATCCGGGTGAGGAGGAGCATCTTTCCCCGAAGATTCTGGTAGCTATGCGCCACAGTGGTATTCATTGGATTAGAGTCCCTGGAGGTGGCCTGGATAGAGGTGGCTGAAAGACAGCAGTGACCTCCCTCCTAGGGTCCTATGCACATCGCATGTGTAAATGAACCACACTCTAGAAGCCCCCAGGGAGAGAAAATTGTCCAGCTAGCACCCAAATCAGCACCAGGCCTTAGTGGATGGGGCATTGTCTCCACGTGACTCCATTTTCCTTTCCTGAATTTCCTTCTCTGTCTCTTTTATCCTTGTTATAGCCTGAAAGCACACACTGCAGTCAGTGGACCGAGGTGGTTCATTTTGGATGCTCCAAGTCTGGTCCAGGATTGCTGCTGAACAAGGAGATTCAGAAGTGAGGAGACGCACAAGATCCAAGATTCCTGGGGAGGAGGCATGAGCTCACACTGTGACACAGCCCAACTTTGAAGGTGTGTCTCCAAACCAATGAGACACCCTGTCTCAAAGGAGGTGGATGGTGTTTTTGAGGATAATACCGAGATGTCCTCTGGTCTCTGTAGGTATGTGTGCACACACATGTGTACCTGTACGATGCACATATGTGCACCTACACACACGCCTCTACATGCATGCACACACGTGTGCCTACATACAAACATACATGCACACATACACGTGTGCACCTACACACATGGGCACCTACACGATGTCTAAAACTGCGTATGCAAGCATGCTCATACAAACGTATTCACACACACACATGCACACGGAACTCTACATCCAAAGAGAGACTGGGCATAGTGAATGAATGGGTCACAGTTTTAGTAAGGTAAGAATGAAGAACAGGAATAGAGTTTGTTTGGAGACCTTGAGCACCTGTTAACATTGTGAAGGATGCTCACCACTTCCCAGATTTGCCCAGGTGGACTCTGGCCAATAAAATGCCCAGTCCAGCTGGATACTGCCTCTTCCCTCCTTAGAAGCCACTAGCAAAAAAACACAAAGTGCCCACACAAGCTGAGTATACAGTAAAACAAGGAAGGGACACAAATATAAATCCCTCCTTTTCTTAATTGTGTGGCTAGAAGTACTGTTGGCAAAAGAAACAGACCTTTTTTATAAAATATTTTTAGGAAAATGCACCTTGCAACACCCTATAATGTTGTTTTGTGCAATGGGATGCCAATGCGCCCTCTTGTGCAGAATATTAAAACTGCAGGCCCAACATTACTGACCCTTACATCTTTTACAAAGGAATCCAGACTTGGAAAGCATCCTTCTTAAAAGCTGTCTTGCTACAAGCATACACCCTCTGGGCTGAAAACTGGCATTAGTCACTGGATCTTCACTGGTCCAAGGGAAGTAGAAAGATTGTTGCAAACCAGCATGCAGTCAATAATGGCATACTGATACAAACTCACAAACAACTCTCTGGTTAGCTGAGGCCCTTTCTGGAAAGCTCTGGAAATACTGTGCTTCAGCAGTGTCTTCCATATGGGTTGAAGATAAGAGGGAGGTTTCCAAGCTCCATATACTGTACCATCAGTGACACTAACATTGCCACAGGAATTCAACAACCACAGCCACTAAGTGTCGGTTTAGTTACACATAGAGGGGGGAGAATGGGAAGAAGAGGAGGAGGAAGAATTGAAGGAGAAAGAATATGGAGGAAAAATGTGAAAGGAGGGAGAAAAAATGGGGAGGAGAAAGACCCCCTTACATTTGGGGTTTCATTTTGTGATGCTGGGAATAAAACACAGGCTTCCTAGGTAAAGCCAGTGCCCTAGCCTTTTTAGGGTTTGGACAATGAAGGGAGACAAGGGAGAGGAGTGCTAACATGTAATAGACATTTTTTGTTCAAGAATCTAAAGAATTCAGAAGAGAGGCCTTCTAGGAGATAAATAAAGGCATTCTGAAGCAATCCCCCTCATTTAAACTCTGGAAGTCTAACTGGGGGTCATACTTGGGTGGGTGTGTGAACAGTCTGGGACACCCCTGACTCTCTACTATCTCTGAGACTACTCTAAGATCTGTGGCTCAGCAGGCTAATCTCTGCACAAGATGACTTTCACAGACACCCTGGTGCTGACATTGTCACATGCTTGAGGTAGACATGAGTCTCAAGGCCCCAGGGAGGCACCCACACCTCAATACCTATCTGTACTAATATTCTCACCTGCTTACTGAGTGCAGACTAAGGAGCTAGAAGAGACAACAGAGATTGTTTAAAAATTAAGATGATCTAGCCACAAAAGAAATTATCTAGTCACATGGTTCCCAAGGATGCTGCTCAAGACTAGGGAATAAGAGACAAAAAGGAGGAATTTTTTCAGGAAATAGAGCAAAAGTTTCTAAGAATAAGACATAGAAAAGGAAATAAGAAAGTGAAATACAGAGAATTTGAGAGTCCTGAGCATAGGCTCCCATGGCTGTTAAGGTCTATCTGTCCTCTGCAGGAGGCTTCTGTTCTAGGGGGCTCCAGGTGAGGACAATGGGGTACCTGGGTATCCATGGGAGGCCTTAGCTATAGATTTCAGAAAGAAGTTTGTCCCACCCCAAGAAGAAATTGCTGAGGAGTTCTCTGAAGGGTTGGCCAAGGATCTCTCTGCAAAGGGTTGGCCAAGGATCTTTCTGTGAAGGGTTAGCCAAGGATCTCTCTGCAAAGGGTTGGCCAAGGATCTTTCTGTGAAGGGTTAGCCAAGGATCTCTCTGCGAAGGGTTGGTCAAGGATATCTCTGGAGAGTTATAGAAATCTTCCCCTGAAGCAGACTCTCATCTTTTGTGGGATAATCTTTTTTGTACACTGTGAAGATGAGTCTTTGCCAAGGTGCCTTTGATTGGCTTAATACAGAAATGAATGGCTAATGGCTAGGTATGAGAGAATAGGCAGGATTTCCAGGGAGAGAGAGAGGAAGGGGAGATAAATCTAGGGGCACAGAGACAACAGAAGGATTGGGAAAAGTTGTACAGGAATGGAGAAGGGATTAAAAAAAAACACATGGCAGAAGACAGATTAATAGAAGCAGATTGATTTAAGTTAAAGAGCTAGTGGGACAAGCCTAAGCTAAAGGTCAATCTTTCATAATTAATAAGAAGTTACCATGTCATTATATGGGAACTGGTGGTCCAAAGACAGTCCAACAAGAAAGCTTGCTACACTCATCTTTAGGAACAGGACAGGACTTGACCTTTTGGGGACATCACTGACACAGCTTGATGACCTCTTCTCTCTGAATATCATTACAGAGGGAAGGAACCTGATGATCTGGAATAGCTCAGGAAACTCTCTAGACTCTTTTTCTTCTTTCTCCCAAGTCTATGTACATTTATCCAACACTGTGACCCATTTAGAGGTTTTGTTTCATCTGAATTTTTCTTTATTGTGTATCTGTAATCCTTTTCTGACCAGGAATGCTTCTTAAAATGCTAAGTCCTTCTTAAAAACCTAAGCGGTGGCATTGCTAGAACAAATACGGCCCAGCTTGCCTGCTTCGCCCAGTCCAACATGGTGGGGCAGAGGTCTGTTTGGTGCTAGCCATGCTCACAGCCCCATTTTCAGGCATACAGCAGGTCTATGTTGCCATTAAGCAAGTTGTAGCACTCTGCTCACAAACCCCATATAAACGTTCGACCTCCCGAAAGAGTGAGAGTTCATGCTGGCAAACCAGGAAGCTGCTGTTTATAAAGAAGCTGCACAGTTTTTATTGCACCTCTCTTAAAGCAGCTGTGGCACCCCTGCTCTCTGTGAGCCCATCTAGAAAAAATCAATTTGTGGCTACCAAAAGCCATGCTTAACTCTGTTCTTTTGTGTGTAGAATTCCTTTCCAAGCCCTCTCAGGTTTTATGTGGATTTAGCTAGCACATATTGAAGTGCCAATTTACAGAGAAGGGGAAATGGTGTGGGAAGTCCTTCTGTCTATGTGTTGCTTTTATTGGTTAATGAATAAATCTGTTTTGGCCCGTGGCTTAGCAGAAATAGAACTAGGTTGGAAAACTAAACTGAATGCTGGGAGAAAGAAGGCAGAGTCAGGGAGACATCATATTCCGCCACCAGGAACAGATGAGCTGAACCCTAGCAGGTAAGCCACAGCCACATGGCAATACACAGATAGATTAATAGAGATGAGTTAATTCTAGATGTAAGAGTTAGCTAACAATATGCATGAGTGGCCAATCAGTGATTTAAATAATATAGTTTCTGTGTGATTATTTTGAGAGTCCAGACTGCAGACTGGGGGACAATACAGACATGATGGAGTGCTACCTGAGATGCCTCTGAAGGGATACACAGGGCTGGGGACAAAGTGGAAAGGAGAGAGAGGTTCACAGACAACCTTATCTTTTTATTCTGCTATATTACAAATAACATGTGAGCAGCTCTAGGCAAAATGAAACTAGAAGAAAATAGATGTATAGATGATGTCTTAGAGTTTCTACTACTGTGAAGAGATATCATGATCACAGTAACTTTTATAGATAAAAGCATTTAATTGGGGATGGCTTATATTCAGGTTTAGTCCATTATCATCATGGCAGGAAGCATCTAGGTAGACATGGGGAGAGTAGCTGAGAGTTGGTAGCTGAGGGTTCTACATCTGGATTAGCAGTCAGCAGAAGAGAGATACTGGGCCTGGCTTGAGCATTTGAAATCTCAAAGCCTACCACCAGGGAAACATTTCCTCCAACAAGACCACACCTAATCTAACAAGGCTACACCACCTAATAGTGCCATTCCCTTTTGACCAAGCATTCAAATCTATGAACCTATGGGGGCAATTCCTATTTAAACCACCAAATATGGGTAGGAAGATGAATGGATAGACAGATGGATAGTTGATGGGTGGAAGGAATCGATAGATAGATAGATAGATAGATAGATAGATAGATAGATAGATAGATGAGTGGGTAGATAGATGAATCAATGGATGGGTGAGTTGGTGGGTGGGTAGGAGGATGGATGGATGGATGCTTTGAATGAGTGGATGGGTAGATTTTATTAGTTGGATACGTGTGTAATTAGATGAAGGGATGAATGGGTAAGTGAGCAAAATGCATAGACCAGCAGATGGATGGGTAAATACATAGAGGAGAGGATAGTAGATTGGTGAAAAGGCAGGTGGGAGCTGTGTGTGTGTGTGTGTGTGTGTGTAAGAGGGTGGATGAAAGGAAGGGCATGTGTGAACAGGCACGTGGATAGGTAAATGGGCAAATAAGCAGATAAAAGGGTAGGTGGGTGGGTTAAAGCAAATAGGAAGAAGGGTTGATGTGCAGGTAAAAAGCAATAAATTTTTTCCATGGTTCCTGCTTTATTATAGCATCCCACTTCAATATTCACAGGGAGGGACGGAGGGGGAAGAAGGGAGAGGGAGGAAGGGAGAGGGAGAAGATAGGGAGAGGAGGGGAGGGAGAAGGAAAAAGGACGGAAGGAGGGGTAAAGAAAGGAAGAGAGAAGGTGGGATAGGGAGAAGGGAGAGAGAAAAAGGGAGAGGGAGGGGGAGGAGGAAAACAGAGAAAGGGAGGGAGAAGGGAGATGAGCAGGGAGAGTCACTTTTTTTTTTTAAAGATATGAGTAGACCAGAGAGATGGGCCAGTGGTTAAGAACACTGACTATTCTTCCAGAGGATGCAGGTTTAGGTTTCAGCACCCATATGGCAGCTCACCACTATTAGCAACTCCAGCTTCAGGGGATCTAGTGCCCTTTTCTGACTTCTTCAGGCACCAGGCACATGAGTGGTACCTAGACTTACATGCAGGCAAAATATTCAATACATAAAATTAAAAAAATATTGCTATGTGAGATTGTTTTAGATTATAAGAGCAAGACACAGACTGCATATGTAAATTATTGATAAATTCATAAAAAAAGAATGGGCCACTGGGGAAAGATCACACTATAACTGCAAGTGTCTGAGTAGTAAGAAATGGACAACAGCTTTTCAAACATTCTTGAAATTCTCTATCATATACATGCATTCCTATGGCGGTGATCAGAGTTAAGTAAGCATTTGGGAGAGCAGAGCCTGGGGAACCTACTGCCTCTTTGAGCAAAGTCATTTTCAAATCAAACTGGTGCCAAGGTAACATGGACTGGGAATCATGAAAGGATGGTGAGGTGAGAAGGGTATGGATATGGTCAGCTGAGGTGGGTATGGTCAGCAGAGGTGGGTACGGTCAGCAGAGGCGGGTACGGTCAGCAGAGGCGGGTACAGTCAGCAGAGGTGGGTACGGTCAGCAGAGGCGGGTAAGGTCAGCAGAGGCGGGTACGGTCAGCAGAGGCGGGTACGGTCAGCAGAGGCGGGTACGGTCAGCAGAGGCGGGTAAGGTCAGCAGAGGTGGGTATGGTCAGCAGAGGTGGGTACGGTCAGCAGACGTGGGTACAGTCAGCAGAGGCGGATACGGTCAGCAGAGGTGGGTATGGTCAGAATAGGCGGGTGTGGTCAGAAGAGGTAAATATGGTTCACCTGGGACTACAACACTTGCTGTTTTAAAAATTCCTTTTCTTTATTCTTTAAATGTATGTCTATAATCTTGAGCATATCACTCCCAGACCCCCAACTTCAACAGTTCGGAGTCTCTGCATTAAGTACTTCCCACTGTGAAATGGGGCTTCTCCAACACAAGGTTGAGAGCAGCGCACATCTATGGATAAGATCATGACCGCTTACAAGGCAGTTTGACAACATGACCATTTAGCAGAACAGCAGCAGCAGGTCCCCTGCCATGGAGGACTGATGATCTCCCCAGCCAGGGGTTTTCAGCCAGGGATTCACAGTATCAGACATGAATTCTCTCCTGGGAAGATGGCCTCAAATCCAACTCAGAGAGTGATTGGTTACCTCCAGCACAACAGCCAAGCCACTACTGTGTCAGGGGGCACATTTGCCTCTGGAAGGTCAGTGTTATAGCATGCGGGGGCCAGTCCTGAGTAACTGTTGATGGATACCCCCACCCCCTGCCCGACCCCAGCATAGCACCTTCCAGTGCCATGAAAGCTATCCAGTGGAGGATAAGGGTTGGTGAGTCCAAGACTACAACAGAGGTGTGTGGTGGCTTCAGCAGTCAGGGCTTACCATCTAGTTCTGGTAGGCAGCCAAGAGTAACAGCAATAGCCTATGTTGTTATGGGTATAGCACATCCTCAACCAATAACTCACAGGAGGTAACCAGTGTCTGTCACTGAGATTTTTGTTTGATAATCTACATCTTGTTATACCAATGCAGGAGAACTCCATCACAACTCCTTCTTTTAAAGTTACATTTTTAATTAGCTTATAAACTAGTGGGCTTCCATAAGGCTTCCTCATAAACCTTAGCTTTGGGTAAGCTACCTCCCTCCCTCCCTCCCTTCCCCATACATTCTCCAAGAGTAAGCATCCACACAACCCAGCAACTCAACTCCTGGGCATGCACCCCACAGAAGGGAGAGCACATGTTATATCCCCCAAAGAGACATATTTAAGTAGAGCCATGGCAGCCTTAGGCTCTTGGGCAATCTTAAGACCAGGGTTTATTCACAGAGATTCCTTCTTCCTGTGGTAAACAGGATGGTCAAAGGAGAGGAGTCGGTTAAATGCAAGTTCGCTAAGCGTTTTTCAGGAGTGAGTCTTTCAGAATAACCCATGGGGCCTTCTGTGCTGTGGAGACAGATAGGGCCAGAGTGGCTTCAGGGAAAACCAGGCAAATGTTCTCTCCTGTAAGTTCCTAGCTGGGCGGTGGTGGCCTTTAATCCCAGTACTCCAGAGGCAGAGGCAAGTGGATCTCAGTGAGTTCAAGTCCAGCCTGGTGTAAAGTAAATGCTACCAATTAACTAGAGAGATCTGCATGGAGAGCCTGTGTGCGCTCTGTCCCAGACTCTGGAAAGACCAGTGAACCAAACAGATGACATTCCCTGCCCTGGGTGAGCTCACACCTCTACTAGTGGGAACAGGACGATAGTGTAATGAATGTGTCCAGAGAGAGCAGGCATTTGCTTCATGCCCGGTGTGGTTCCATTGCAGGCTACTGGTCCATCCACACAGTGGTGAACAGTGTCCTCAGAAGAGTCAAAGAATAACATTCTAATGACGAAAAGAGCCAGACACTTAGAATTCTGTTCTGTGCAATATCCGCTAGGCACCCAGTTACACTTGGCTAAATAAAGCTAGGTATTGAAGCATCAATCAGCTATGCAACCAATGACAACATTCGCTGGGAAGACAGAAGGATGAAGGTTCTAGAAAGAAAACTATACCAGGAAAGGGAGTTGCCAGAGTTAGGCATTGCTGTGTGCCAGGCAGTCTGCATCCATCTGAGCTACACACACAGAGCAGAGAAAGGCTCCAAGCCCCACCTGCCGTTCTCCTCAGCACCATTCTGATCCCTTCCTGGGTGTCCTGTGAAATAACTATGAGCTGCCAAGTTATCTCTGACCCAGGTAGCAATCTAGAGACCCCCCAGATTTGTTTGTAGTTGTGATGGCTTGCCTGGTGCCTGAGACTGATCCTTATATGGCTTCTTTAAGCCATAGAGGATAATCCCCTTATTGGGTCTGTGTGAGGGGGTCCCCTATTCCCCCACCACCTTACAGTGCTGTCTATGAATTCTTTGTGTGCCACAGCCCTGGGGTAGGGTGATGAGGTTTAGACCCCACCCAGGAGCAACTGATAAGAGCAGCTCCTAGTGCCCTGGAGGGGGTGGGTAGCTGGAGCCCAGCAGCCTGGTTCCCAGCCCCCACTTACCCACTGACAGCAGGTATTTATGCCTGGAGACCTGGAGGCGCTGTTCTACTTAGAGTGACCTCAAGGACTGGCAGGCCAAGGCGCTGTTTGGAGGAGGCTGTAAATTAAGCCTGGAATTCTAGGGATAAACATCTTCAGGATTTATTCTTGCAGCCGATCCCAGGAGACCTGGCTTCAGAGTAATCACCAGGTCCAGACAAGGGTCTGTACTCTGTCCCCAAAGCCAGGGTGCTGGGAAGCCCCTCCCCAACACACATACCAAAACAAGCTCACCAGAGCCAGCTGTGTCCTAGGTAGCCGCTCTCATCTGGGAGGGAGCCGCTCTGACCAGGTGGGACTCATGAGGTCTTTGAGTTTCCAGCGGCTCAGCAAAGCCTTCATGCTCCCGTGTGCTCCCGTGCCGGAACCTCCAGCCAATGATGCCCTCTGTGATGCAGAGTCTGAGTTGTAGAAGCTAAATGGGGGCTCAGAGCCAGCTACAGAACAGAGACCATGCTTCCTCAGTCTCTGCATCTCCAGGTCTTCATTTATAAAAATTACTAAGCAGGAAATCCTCAGGCTCATAGTCAGTGTCTGTAGGAGCTTGCTAGATTGTCACAATCAAATACCCTACATGGAGCTTGACTAGCAGGTTCATTGCCCCAGTTCTATTTCTCTAGTAGCTTCTGTCCTCATCTTACCAAGAAGCTGTCTCCCAGTGTCCTCACCTGCCCCTCCTTCCTGTGAGAACACCAGGCCTTTCCAACTTAACCTGTTCTAAAGCCCTTATTCACCTCATCGTCTCTGTAAGGGCTCCATCTCTAAACCGCCACACCTTTATCACTTTTAACTCTTAGGTTTAGGGGGACACAACTGAGCACCTGGCCCGCCTGAGGCTACGAACAGCTTCTGAGAGGGAAGACTCATACATACATGCTATGCAAACATGCCCAGGTCTAGCAGGTCTTCTCACCCCCAGCCATCCTTTGTGAGAATCCATATGGAGTTTGGGTAAAAAGAGCAACCTATCAAAGTTAATCCATGGAATTCTTTTAGCTACAAGGTCCCCAGTAGGATTTCTGCAGAGGATTTAACACTGACCTGCAGACTTCAGGGTAATGAGGAACCTGGGAACTGCTGGGAGAGAGGAGGCTCCACACCCATCAGATAAGGCAAGGCAGGCAAGCAGCCATCCTTGCCCACACTAACAAACTCAGAGGCAAGATTTTAGGCCTCAGGTATCTCTAGGAAGAAAGCAGACAGTCACAAACGGATCACCTACAAGATGCCAGCTCCTAAACACAATACAGACCAGACTCCAGGCATGAGCCTCAGAGCCTGCCTGCCGTGTGGCTGAGACAGGGTTGGGAGAATTAGTGTCTGCTTGGGCTCTGGGTGCCAGATGCCAATGGTGAGAGCTCTCAGAGGGTTGACACTGAGTGGCACTCCAAAAGCCACCCTAGCCTCCATCGTTCGTTTAAATTGTTCACTCATTCATTCCACCAGGAATGTTCACTGCGTGTGCAGGCACAGGGAAACAGCGGGGGTGGGGGTGGGGGGACAGTCTAGTCTCAGGACTGAGGCAAGCAGAGTCAGGCAGCAAGAGTCTCAGCTGGGTCGCTGCTCACGCAGTGGGTCCAAGTTAGTAAAGGAAAGTTAAGAAGGGAGAGTGACAGATCCCACTGAGGGTCAGTGCTGGCTGCTGAAGAGTGAAGAAGAGCCAAGTCACTGGTCCCGAGCTAGGTACTGGCATGGGGAGAGACACCACCGCAGCAAGGTCTAAAGCCAACCAGGGGCACCAAACAAATCAGATATCTTCACCGGGGGGCACTGGGATCTCTAATGGGTGCTGGGCCTTTGAGACTCAGAGCAGGGGTGGGTATAGAGAGACAGGACCCACAAGAAGCCTCATCCAGGACAAACCTCCCTCAGAAAAATGCTCCAGAAGCCCAGGAAAGAGGACTTCTGCTGTTTCTTAGCTAAAAGACATGAGGCCTCGGAGAAAAACAGAGGAAATCAGGGAAGGGTACCCCTGGTTCCTCCAGCAGCTATCCTCAGAGGGGATGAGGTGCTCAAAACGCTTCTTATCATGGTGGGTGTGTGACCGGCCAGCAGAGCTCACCATCTCTGATGGATTCCCCTCCCATCATTGGGTTTTCTAGGGATTAGACGGCTCCCCTTGCGGGGAAACTGAGGCACTAAAGGCTATCAGTTATCAGGCCTCTTCACCACAGAGGCTGGCTTTCACCCGGGGCTATGTGGGAGGACTGGGAGGATGGAATCAGCCTCAGACCAGTGACAGGGGAGAGGAATCCTGTTTAAAGAGCCAGAAGAGAGGACACTGAAGATGCCCGCTACAAACAATAGCTGTGCCAGGCGGTGGAAGCACAAAGCGCTCCCATCTCTCAGTGTTCTCTGGCCAGGGAGCAAGACACTGGAGACAGCAGCAGCTAAAGTACCTGGGATCTCACCACAATTTCTGTCCTCACTTTCTGGGGCTTGGCAGAGGAACCCTATGGCAGACTGGGCTCTGTTCTCACAGCCCTTCAATCGTTCTGTTACTGACGGCAGAGGTCTGGGTCGGATGCTCCCAGGTTCTTGGCCTCTTTATACAAGAAACTGAAATACTGACTCCCAATTAGAAAAGATTTGAGGAGATTTCATTGGAAGGAAATGGAAGGAACAGGCCTGAAGTTACTGCAGGGGAAGAGCAGGCCCCAAGGGGAAGACACTCCAGGGCCCTGATTACTCCCCAAGATTTCCTTCCTACAGGATTCAAGAGAAGTTTGTTTGCCAAGGGCCTGGCAAGGATGGTTCTGTTTTGATTGATAGATTAGGTCATATCATTTTTCTACTGTACATATCCCTAAATTCCCTAATGCATCTGATTTTAATCACACACACGCCCAATTATGCATGAGCATAAGATGATAAATAGGGGACTCAAAAGTTCATCCGAGGTCACAGTTTTGCCTTATTGCACATGCATCCCAAACTGATTCAGGCAGAATCGAGTCCCCTCCACCCTGTTCTTGGACATAACTGCAATGTCTGAATAGAAATTGCCCCAGTTCGACAGTTGCTGAAGGGAGGAGAAATTATTTCCACTCTTGAGAGTGGAATGGGTATTTGTGCCACTCTACATAGCTGGGGAGGGACCTCCCATTGCCGATGGGCTGCTAGGTGTATTGTTCTAAACTGGATATGCCAAGTGTATATCATTAGAAGAACGGAAGTGTAAGTTGCCAGGCCATTCCCTATGCTTGCCTGCCCCACTTCCTACTTTCTGTATACACAAGGGCTAGTACCGCGTTGGTGCGGGCTCTGGTTCTGTCACCCTCCCTTAACCTAAGTTCTGGGGTGGAGGTAGGCGGGGAGAATCCTGCTGAGCCTCAGTTGCCCCAGGGAGAATATTAATCTTGGACAAAGGTTTGGAAAGTGTCCTTTGCCACCAGCAGCATCAGGAAGACCTGGGCACTCACGCCCGTTCTCAAGCACCCGCTAGAGACAGAACTAAACCCCCCGCAGAACTAGACCCCTGGAGGCGGCTCCCAGCTGCCCACAGCACCTGTGACCTCTGCTCTGAGCGGCACCCCTAACGGTGTTAGAAATAGATCTCAGGCCACACCCTAGTCCTACAAACGAGAGGCTTCATTTAGCTAGAGCCCCCGGAGGTCCCACGCACATTAACATTTGAAAAAGCACAGCCCAGGGCCCGGGGGACACAGAGATTTTGAGTGACACCTTGCCGTCGTAAAACTCTATCAGAAACTCTTGGGAAAATCACCCAACCTTTCATTTCTCTTTCTGCAAAAACTCCCAGGCGGGAGGGATGCCTGTCGGGCTCAATTAGGGTTGTGAGTCCCTTTGATCCACCCCAAACTCCCGATAAGGACTCGGGGGCAAGGGGCGCTGGGGGCAGACTTCTCTCAGTAAGGAGTGAGGGGTTTCCCTCCAGGGGGCAGGAAGCCAAACCTGGCTCCACGGAAAGCTCGGCCAAAGAATGCCCCCTTCATGGAGCCACTGGAATTGGGAAGAAATTCCTTGCAAATTCCATGGCCACCCCTGGCCAGTGAGAAAAAAACGAGAGTGCAACCCAACTCGATGGCGCGGTGCAGCCTGACTCCATTAAATGAGTTCAAAACAATTACCAGGGAACATGTGTTTCCTATGAAGGGAGCAAGTGTTAAAACGGATTTAATTTTCTTTTGTAAATAAAGAGGCCTATCCAGCCTGGCCTGTTTATCTCCCTGAGAGAGATGAAAGTGTTTCATCTCCCGGTAGCCTCTGCCCGCCTCCCCACTGAGGCGGGGGCGCTATCTGTACCCCATGTGTTGTCTATCTGTAAAGTCTTGCCATCGCAGCCATGTGGAACTGTTTGAGCACCATGAGGTCTCTTCTCAAAGCCCGACTCTTGGCTATCTACAATGGCACTCCTTTCCCCCTCCCTTAAACATATTAGTGATTCATAAACAGTAAAATTAGTTGGCCAGGGGGTTGGTGGAGGTATTCATCCTGGCGGCGCCTGCTTTCCTGGGTTGGTAGTTAAAATAAATCATGGCTGTCACAATGGAATCCAGGCCTAAAAATCACCTGTAGGAATCCCCACACGCTCACACCCCACGTTCACCAGCCCCACCCCCAGCACGGATGATCAAAGCTACCTTACTCCAGCTGGAGAAGGGGAGTGAGCCGGGAACAAGAAGGAGGAGATAGAGCAAGAGGCAGTTAGAGTCAGGAGCTAAAAGGAAACGTCCAGAAGTGATGAGGAAGGAATCAGGAAATTAGCATCTTTGCTTTGGAATTGCACGAAAATGAGGCTGATTTAAGATATTGGTTTGCCTAATACAAAATATGATTAATCACTTCGTTACGTGAAGTTGTGTTTCCACTTGACCCCTTGGTGCTGGCATCCAGAACTCCGGTTTGTTTTTTGTTTCTCTTTTTTTTTTTCCCCCAACTGCAAATTTAATAAATTTTAACATGCCCAAACTTCCTGACTGACACTGTCCACCACTGTATCTCTAGAAACTTCAATAGCAGGAGATAACTCGCCCAGTCTGCTCTGCCTACCTTTGCGGCGCTCACAGTAATCCGGGATCAGGCCACTAAGCTTTCATCTTCAGAGCACTTAAGTTAATTACACGAGGCCAGCGAGGCCCTGAGGAGTGGGTTCTGTGCAGCCCTCCTGAAGCCAGACATCATAGGATCCAGATGCGAACCCTTGGCAACTTAAGCCCAACAAATTTCCTTTGTCAAGAAATGCAAACAGCCCAGCATTGAAGCACAGGCTACTTCAGTGAGTTGGCCTCCTGGGCCTAGGGCTGCAGAGCCCAGAGTCACCCACCATCCAGGCCAGAAGCAATTGAAATAAGTAACTGCCTACCTATCAGCTCCCCCCGACCCACCCACCTGAGGGGGGTTTATCAAGGGTGGCTCGTTTTTCTTTTGAGTGGGTTGCTGATGAGAACATGGCTATGTCCTTTGAGTTGACCCCAGGCCAAGGCATTTTCAGGACTTGAGGAGTTCCAGCTTAAAATGAGCTTCCTCTCCGATGTTCCTCAGCTGCCCTGCCGGGATCATTGCCCCTCTTCACCCCTGCTACAACCCGTACCCCTCCCCCTTGTCATTTGTGATGTGCAAGTTTCTTTCTTCCTACTCCATTGCAGTGATAGTCTCCTCCTGCAAGACAAGGTGTCTTGGATGAGAGATCAAGCCTACCTGATTCGAAGCCCCCCACAGAACCATCAGCCCCATGCTTTTTCTGGGGTTCGACTATCTACAAAGCTCATCATTGTTCCATGCTGCCCACTGATCTCAGCATGCAAGATTTCCACACTGTCACAGGAGAGGATTCTAGGATCCTGTAGAGTTGAAATTGTTCTCCCAAAGGTCTGCCACCCTCTCTCTAGACTTTGAAACAGAGCCTTTGTAGATGTCGTCAAGGTAGCGTGAGATCAGGGTGGCTCTAATCCCCTGGCTGCTGTCTTTACTGGCAAGAAACACCCAGGGAAGAGTGCCGTAGCAACCAGAAACAAGGCAAACTTGCACTGAGAACCTGGAGGAAGCCTGTCCTGCAGACAGCTTGCTTTTAGACTTTCTCCTCCAGACCCAGAGGAAACAGACGCCGCCATCTCAAGACACAATAACCACCTGCTTCAGTTTCCCTGGCTTGACTCTGAGCATGCAGGAGAGAGAAAACTGTGTCTTTATCTATCGAGAGGGTCATAGCTGACACCCCATAACCAAGCACAGATTAGAGAGAGAAAAATGTATAACAAATTTATATAATAAGTTCCACATGGGAGTCTTCAGAAACGAAGACCAAAGGAGCAGGAACACAATAGGAGGTTTGATGGCACAGGGACAGTCATTCAGAGGGCACTGAAGGTCAGGAGTTAGGGACCTCATTGTCCCTGGTTAGTTCCTCATGGAGCTCTGTGTCTTCCTTCTTCCTCCCCGGGTGTGGGGCAAGCTCCTGCCGCATGAGGGCTGGTGGCCTGCTTTCCGGGAGCTTGCTCATATATGTAGGTTCTGGGTCTCCCATAAAAAGGCAGGAGAAACGTTACTGCACCCTTCTGCCTCTGCCTCCGCTCTTCTGTGGTTTCCATCATGTTTAAGGGCAGTGTGTCCCCACCTGCGCTCAGGAGGATGGGGACAGCATCTTCCTAGGTACTGTTCATTATGCCATTGGGACATGGCAGGGCTTCAGTGTGAACAGGAATCATAGATGGGTACAGCTGGACCTGTGTGTATGCTTCTTCCCTCTCCCCATGCCTGACTCACAGAGGCCCCCGCTGGATCCCAGGGCATTTTCAGTGCCTTGGCTATATGGACTCTTTACAGGGCCCTTAGCAGGGCTAAACCTGCATTGCTGTCCTAGTCCTAGGCCCAGGCTCTTCACCCCGTACAGCACATGAGCCCACAGCTCTTCCCCACCTGGTCAGCTCAGTAGGAGAGAGCCATCCTGGGAGGCCTCTGCTCTGGGACTCTTCCAACCTAACTTGGGGTCTTTTCTGTGCCCCCAATATTCTCTGGGGTGCCACTTGGAGTTCAGTGCTCTCTGTACCTGTCGGCTCCTTGTGCACAAATTTCACCAGCAGAAGGAAATGTCATTAGACTCACGATATACTTTTTCTGAGCTGGTGCAGACTGTTTCTTTGCCCTTGTACCCAAATGACACAAGACAGCAACCACTGGCATGGCACTCCCCTTGTATGAGGATTTATAAAGCACTCTAGAGGTGAAAACATATGACGGGGAAGGGCAGCGGTGAGGTAACTCTATTTAAGGGATTTATCAACAGACTGGCAGCTCTGAGGGTCCTAATTCCCCCTCTCCTCCATGGCAAATGAAGACCTCGAAATAGATTCTGAGTGATGATATTGTGAGTCACTCAGAAGGCACCCAGCCTTCTGCCAGTCCTCAGTGTTCAGGTGTATGCTGAATGAATCAATGAGTAAAGAAGCCCATCTCAACACCCTACCCAAGCTGTGGGCCTCACATGCAGCTCCCCTTCCTTTCTCTCAAGGAGCCCACCTGGGCTGGCTGGATTTAGGTCAACTTGGCATAATAAGCTAGAGTCATTTGGGAAGAGGCCCCCTCAATTGAGAAAATGACTCGAGAAGATTGGTCTGGAGGCACGTCTGTAGTCCATTTTCTTAATTAGTGATGTGGGAGAGACCAGCCCATTGTGAGCGGTGCCACCCCTTGGCTGGTGGTCCTGGATACAATAAGAAAGTAGACAGGGAGATCTATGAATAGCAAGCCAGAAGTAGCAATCCTCTATGATTTCTTCAAGTCCTGCCTCCGTGATCCTGCCCTGCTTGAGTTTCTGTCCTGAATTCCCTTAATGAGGGACTGTTACCTGTAAGTATAAGTTCAAATAAACCTTTCCTTCCCAAGTTGTTTTTGGTCACCGTGTTTTATCACAGCAATAGAAACCCTACCCCAGGAACAGAAAAAGGGACTTGACACGGTGAAGGTAAAGAGAGGAAGGCTCCTTGGATTCCTGAGTTGGTTTCCACTGGAGCCCGATGTTGGCTTCCTGGGCTGCACGGGAAGAGCGTGGCTATGTCTTGAACATGGAACGTCGTAGACAGGCTTGTGTGTCTGGACCCTCAGTACCAGCAGGAGGGTTCTAGACTCTTAGGAGGTGGAGCCTCACTGGAGGAAGTGTGCCACTGGGGGTTAGGGGAAGGAGCTCTTGGGATTTCATTGCCTGGTTCTTCTTCCTGTTCTCCCTCCATTCCCGGACTGCCAATGCAATGTGACAGACGCGTCTTGTGCTCCTGCTGTCATGCCTTGTCACCAAGACAGACTCCATCCCTCTGAAACTGTCAGCCTGTGTCAACTCTTTCTCCCTTACATTGCTTTAGTCACGGCATTTTATCTGCAGCAACAGGAAAAGACACCAACATGGCAGCAGAGTGGGCATGGGGTTCTGTACCCAGAGGACAGATAGGGACTATTCCTTTGCAGCCCTGACCTGGAGCAGATGCAAGGCCACAGTGGCAGGGTGGTTCTCAGGGAAACAGAAGATCAGGTGCATAGGCCCTGAGATAAGAGAGGGTTTTCTCTGTGTGAGGAAGAGCAAAGTGTGTGTGTGTGTGTGTGTGTGTGTGTGTGTGTGTGTGTGTGTGGTGAAGTGGGAATGGGGAACCCGAGGAGACTGACAGGAGCCCAGGCAAGAAGGCACTAAAGCTGTTCCCTGAGTTCACAGCAGGTAGCCCAGACTTTAGCTCAGTGTGGTGCAATAATGCAAGTTGGCACAACTGATGGCGACACCCTGAGTGATTTTAAGGACAGAAATGTAATTGCTCATGGGTCTGGAAGCATCAAAAATGAAGGTGCTGGCTGGCTCTCTGCTCTGGAAGCTGTGAGAGCAGATCCCTCCAGGGCACCTATGGCTTCTGGAAACTCCCAGTCATCCTGGCTTTTCTCAGCTTGAAGACACATTCTCTGGCTTTGACTCAACCCCTTTGCTTTCTGTTGACTCTGGAGTCCACCTGAGTAAATTCATGACAGCCCCATCTAGAATTCCCTAACTATAAGTAATTGCATCTGCAATGAGACTTTTTTATTTCTAGATCAGGCCACATCCTCAGGGGCTGCAGTCAATACATTGCAGGGAGTCAGTCAGGTGGACATGAGTGGGTGGCCAGTTCTAAGTCACGGTCAGTCAGTGTGATGTCAGTGGTCTGGCAGGGGAATGGGCTTTGGGAAAGGTTCAGAGGCATCAACAGGTGCAGAGACAGCTCCTCCCAAATGCCTAGGCATAGAGCCAGGCAGGAGGGAGAGGCTGAATAAGCTTGGCAGGTTTTGTCTCAAGCAACTGGATAGATCACGGTATAAAAACACCTTTATTTTATCTTCTTTCTTACAAAATATACCCTTCTCCTCAAACCCAATTAGCCCAATTTCCATTACCCAAGGGGCGCCCAAAGCTCTTCAAAGCCAGGTCTAGTTCCCCGCAGACATTCCTTATAGTCAAAGAGCTCCAGGCAACATGAGAATACCCGTCTGGGATTGCTAAGTAATTGCCTTTCAGCTATAAAAGTAATTAAGAAATGGCACCAATTTCCCTAAGTGTAATGCAATTAAATCCACTGGCTTGGAAAATCATTTGCAAAAAAAACTGAAGAAGCAGAAAGAGCAAGGCATGGGGATAGGTGTGGCATGGAGGTCTGGGAGCTCTCCTAGAAGCAAGGTCAAGGTGGCCTTGATGGACTTGGGGTCTGATGAGCCAAGGGACTGACTTGACCAGGCCAAAGCAAAGCCTAGCCTGTGGAGTTCACCTATCAGAACTCAGGTCAAGGGCAGAGCCCAGGGACTGGGCCAGATCAGGTAGACGTCTGCTCCCGACTCCACAAGGTCAAAGGTGGCTCAGGTTCTAGTGGAGATGACAGCTGGAGAAACAAGGTAGCCAGCTGGCCCAAAGAATGAAGTTAAGACATGGCAACGGCAGATTCAGGTAGGACCAGGATGCTGCCAGCTGAGAAGGCCGTATGAGACCTAGGCCCGAAATCCCTTTTGATGTGGCCCTTGCTGTCAGCATAGAGCCTCTTGGCTTAGGGGAAGCTTAAGGACAAAGACCAGTCCAGTGTTCTACCTGATAAAATGAGACCTTTCTCTTCCCAGGGGTGGCAGAGGAAGAACTTCTGAGTTGGGCAGAGCTCTGGGTTCACAGTGTTATCTTGAGCAAATTGTTCGATGTCTCCGAACTTGTTTCCCTCAAGTAATGACTTGTTTCCCTCCCCTAATGATTCCCAGTAAGCAATCATTAGGGGAGTATGACAAAAGACACCTCATAAATGATGAAGGCTAGACAGATGAGCTTGGAGGTACTGTAGAAGGCTCCTCCCACATCATTCTCAGCCTCATCTTAGTCATCATGTGGGCATTGGCCCCCTTTCCTCCTCCTGACAAAAAGCTCCTTCTCCCTCAGTCTTGGACATCTCCTCCAGTATAAAAAGAAGGAATTGAGGTTGCTCCATTGCGAGTCCCGTGAGAATTCGGAGAGCTGCCTGCCAATCATGGTTTGGAAGCGAAACATCTCTCACAGGCTGGGATCTGAACACCTTGCTCCCAACTGGTGTCAGTGTTCGGGAATGCAGTGGAACCTTTGGATGGTGGACCCTCACTCTTCAGCAAACCTTGAGACTTCCCAGGGCTCCAGTTCCAGTCTGCCCTCTCTTTCCTGCCACTATGTAGCCTCCTATGACTGTGCCTTCCTGACCTGGATGGACTGTATCCTCTCAGACTGTGAGCCAAAGTCAATCTTCATCTCTTTTGTCAGAGAGTCAGCCAGAGCTGGGAGAAAGCCGAGCTAGACAAAAACAGCAGCACTGAGGCTCGATTAGCAGGTATTGTGCCTGCCTGCAGCAGGGCCTGGCTAGTGCTGTTCTCAAATAGAAGAAGAGGCCCAGTAACTCTCCTAGCTCTGCAGTTTCCTGCAGAGATAACCCTCTTCGCTGTTTGGAACACTCAGCATGGGCAGAGTGGGGCTGAGTTGGCGGTGCACTTGCCCAGCACATATGAAATTCTAGATTTCTCCCCCAGCTCTGCACATATCAGGCATAGAGGCTTCCATCCACCTATAATCTCAGCACTAGAAATGGAGGGGAAAATGGATCTGAAGTTCAAGGTCTACCTCAGCTTTATAGTGAATTAAAGCCAAGACCAGCCTGTCTCAGCAACAACAACGCAAATGTCCAGAAGTCTGGAGTTGATGTTGCTTTAGTTTTCAAGAGCTCACTGCTTGGGGACTTGATTTCATCCTGCCTGGCATATGATGAGCAACCATACAAGTCTTCTAGGTGTGTTATATATCATAAAACAACAAAAGGAGTCAAGGGGATACAAATCAGAAAAGAAGAAGTCAAACTCTCACTCTTTACTGATGATATGGTAGTGTACATAAGTGACCCCAAAAATTCTACCAAGAAACTTCTACAACTCATAAACATCATAATTAATCTTGTAATCAGTAGCCTTCCTTTACATAGATGATAAATGGGCCGAGAAAGAAATCAGATCAGAGAAACATCACCCTTCCCAATAGCCACAAATAACATAAAATATCTTGGAGTAACTCTAACCAAACAAGTGGAAGACTTGTATGACAAGAACTTTAAATCTTTGAAGAAAGAAACTGAAGAAGACACTAGAAAATGAAAAGATCTCCCATGCTCTTGGGTAGGTAGAATTAACAGAGTAAAAATGGCAATCTTACCAAAAGCATTCTACAGCTTCAATGCAATGCCCATCAAAATTCAGGAAAATTCCTTCACAGACCTCAAAAGAACAATACTCAACTTCTTATAGAAAAGCAAAAACCCAGGATAGTCAAAACAATTCTGTACAATAAAGGAACTTCCAGAGGTATCACAATTTCTGACTTCAAACTCTACTACAGAGCTACAATACTGAAAACAGCCTGGTATTGACATAAAAAAACACACAGGAGAACCATTGGAACCAAATCAAAGATTCAGATGTCAATCCACACACCTACAAACACCTGATTTTTGACAAGAAAGCAAAAATTATGAAATGGAAAAAATAGAGTGTTCAACAAATGATGCTGGTATAACTAAATATCAATATGTAGAAGAATGAAAATAGATCCATATCTATTGCCATGCACAAAACTCAAGTCCAAATGGATCAAAGACCTCAACATAAAACCAACCACACTGAACCTCATAGAAGAGAAAGTGGGAAATACACTTGAACACATTGGCATAGGGAACCACTTCCTAAATATTACCCCAGCAGCACAGACAATGAGAAAAACAATTAATAAATGGAACCTCCTGAAACTGAGAAGCTTCTGTAAAGCAAGGACATGGTCAACAAGACAAAACAGCAGCCTATAGAATGAGAAACGATTTTCACTAACCCCACATGGATAGAGAGTTGATCTCCAAAATATACAAGGAACTCAAGAAACTCGTCATCAAAAGAACAAATAATCTAATTTAAAAAAGCGGGGGGGGGGGGGGGTTACAGACCTAAACAGAGAACTGTCAACAGAGGAATCTAAAATGGCTGAAAGACACTTAAGGAAATGCTCAGCATCCTTAGCCATCAGGGAAATGCAAATCAAAACAACTCTGAGATTCCATCTTACATCTGTAAGAATGGCCAAGATCAAAAACAATGACAGCTTATGCTGGAGAAAATGGGGAGTAAAGGGAACACTCCTCCATTGCTGGTGGGAGTACAAACTGGTATACCTGCTTTGGAAATTAGTATGACAATTTCTCAGAAAATTAGGAAACAAGCTATCTCTAGACCCAGCAATACCCTTTTGAGTATATACCCAAAGGATGCTCAATCATACCACAAGGACATGTGCTCAACTATTCACAGCAGCATTATTTGTCATAGCCAGAACCTGGAAACAACCTAAATGCTCCTTGACCAAAGAAAGAAGATAATTTACACCATGGAGTACTACACAGTGGTAAAAAAAAAATGATATATTGAAATTTGCAGGCAAATGGATGGATCTAGAAAACATCCTATTGAGTGAGGTAACCCAGACCCAGAAAGACAAATATAATAAGTACTCACTCATAAGTGGCTTTTAGACATAAAACAAAGAAAAACCAACCTACAATTCACAACCCCAGAGAACCTAGACAGCAAAGAAGACCCTAAGACATACATGGATCTAATCTATATGGGAAGTAGAAAAAGACAAGATCTGAGTAAATTGGGCGTATGGGGAACAATCATCAGTGAGATTTGTCTTTGGACTCCAGCCTTGGCCTCCAAGACTGGAAGAGTGCAGTGTGGCGGTGTTTGGCTCTCATCCCACATCTTTGAAAGTTCTCTTTTGTAAAAGCCAGACTTGGTAGTGCCTACCTATCATCCCAGCACTCAGGAGGCAGAGGCAGAAGGATCATGACTTCAAAGCCAGCCTGGTCTACATTAGAAAAAGAAATTTTTTTTTTAGTTAAAGGAAAATTAAATGAATTTTTAAGTCTGAAATTCTGTGGGTGAGAGGAACTATTCCTCCTGTTGGAATAGTCAGCTGAAGACACTACTGGGACAAGGTACTCCACCGGAATCCCCACATGCCAGCAGGCCACACTTTTAAAGAAAAAATGTTCTCTAACCAGGATTGTAACAAAAGTTTAAATAGCATTTCTGAGTTGAAAGTCGATGGTGCAAATATGTATATAACGTACTGTATTTTTACAATGATCGTTGCATGGCTCTCCCGCCCCTTTTCGTACTCAGTATCTGTCTTCCAGAAACCTCACCTGCCTTCTCTCACGTGGTCTCTTAATCCAGTAATTGTATCATTGCCATTTAAGGATGCAGTTATTTTTTTTTAAAAAAGATTTGTTATGCATCTATGTTTCTGGGTGGCCAAATCGCTTGTGGAAGCAGAGTCATGCTTGGCTGAAGATCTACCCCGCAGATTACCAGACAAGCTCTTCTCCAACCTCCTTTGCACTCAGACTCCACGGATGGATTCTGGTTCAGGCTCCCCCACTTCAGCACAGCCTGCAAATCTCTATCCAGGGGAGACTGTTCTGGGTGCCTTGTCCCTTGTCCCAGCCTACTTTTCTGTCGCTGTGATAAACAGCATAACCCAAAGCCACTTGGGGGGCACAGGGCTTGTCTGGCTTACAGGTTAGCATCCATCACTAAGGGAAGGCAAGGCAGAAACTTAGAGGCAAGAACTGAAGCAGGGGCACCATTCTCCATGACTTGCTCAGCCTGCTTGCTTATACAGCCCGAAGACACCTGCCCAGGCACTGCCCACTCTGGGCTGGGCCCGCCCACATCTATCATTATATTAGTTAATTTTCTGCTTCTGTGATAATGCACCATGACCAAGGCGACTTAGAGAAGGAAGGTTGTTTTGGTAAGAGTCTGTTTGTGGGAAAGCATGGCAGGAGACAGGCATGATGGCCGGAGCAGGAAGGTGAGAGCCCCCATCTTCGACTGGAAGCATGAAGGAGAATGAACTGGAAGTGATGAAGTCTTTAAACTCTCAAAGCCCACCTCCAGGGATGTTCTTGTTCCAATAAGGCCTCACCTCCTTAACCTCCTCTAACAACGCTACCCACTGAGGACCAAATGTTCAGATACCTAAGCCTATGGAAGACATTTTCATTCAAATTACTATAATTATTAATTAAGAAAATGCTTCCCCACACATGCCCGCAGGCCAGTCTGGTGGAGGTAATTCTTCAATCAGAGCTCCTGCTTCCCAGAGGACGCCAGCTTGTGTCAAGTTATCAAAACACCTCAGAACACGACTCCATTTCATCACCTGTGGAACTCATGAGTCCTTCACAATGGAGATTAACTTAACCCTTAAATCTCTCTGTTATGCCTCACCTGCCACCTCAAGGGCCCTCCTCACTCTTGCTGTCCTGGAGCTATTACGCTTTGAATAGGAAACAGCCCCAGTGGGCACTTGGCATGACTACCTGGTTCCCAAATGGCAGTGCTATCTTGGGAGGTTGCAGGCACTTAGGAAATGGCACCAAGTTGGAGGAAGTAGGTCACTAGGGATGGGTCCTTGAGGTCTTATTAGCTCTGGCCATGTGCTGTTTCATCCTGGATAGCCACCGAGGGAACAGCTAACTCTCCTCCACATTCTCTGCCAGCATAATGCTCTTCAGCGGCCCACAGGGGAAGACTTGAATTTTCTGGAACCATGAGCCAGTGTAACCCCTTCCTCCTCGTTATTCTGTCAGGGCTTCAGCGTCACAACGGAGATACAACTACCACAGAAAAGTGGTCTCTGGGGAGTGGAGGTGCTGTCGCTTGTAGAAAAACCCGGGAGGCCTTGAAGAAATTGCCTTAAAAATGTCTAAAGTCTGCAAGTGGAGCTCAGTGGGTGATTTTTGTGGGCTCTCAGAACAGAGAGCCAACAGGGCTGCAAGTGGTAAAAACCTGGATGGTGAGGTTTCAGGTGTCAACTTGAGGAGATCTTGAATCACCTCGGAGACAAGCCTCCATGCATGTCTGTGAAGAATTTTCCAGATTGCGTGCCTTAAGATGGAAAGAACTACCCTAGCTATAGGCAGCACGGTATCATGGCTGGGGTCCAAGACTGAATAGAAAGGAGAAAGTGAGCCGAGCTTCCTCATTCACTTCCCTCTGCTTCCAGACTGCAGGTGCAAAGTGACCCACTGCCTCAGGTTCCCACTGCCACGCCTCCCTGCCATGATAGACAGCGCCCTCAAACTGGGCTTCTCAAATGCTTCCCTCAACTTGTGTTTGTTGAGTGCTTGGTCAAAGCCCACCAGAAAAATAACCAACACAGTTGGGAAGAGGACTTGCCTGGGGTCATGCTGGAGGACCTTGTTTGTACCCCTGGGCTCTGTGGTACACCACTGGCTGCTTGGATGACTGGGATCACGATCATACAGTGAAGGAAATCCATGATTCTTGCTGTAGTCAGTTGACTCAACTCGATCTGGCCCTTCTGGATTGTGCCTGGTGCTTTATTGGTCAGGGACTTCAAGGGCATTGGATGCAGGATGCCCAGCAACTCATGTTGCCTGCCAGGAGAACCCTCATCTGGGCTCTCAGGTGGCTGCTGTGCACAATGCTCATGGCCTGTCCATGTGCACCACTGTGTTTCCTGACATATGGCAGCCAGGTTCCCATGTGACTCAAGAGGGAAAGGAAGGCATTCTTATGATTAGAGGATCTTTCCTTAGCACAAATCTGGCCAGCTTCTAAGAGAGGTAGTACAGACCCTACTGTTATAAAATGGTGGGAGAGGGATGGACCTTGGCAGGTGTGAGGGCCGCAGGCAAGAGATAAATACACCATACAGACAGAGCCTGAGTGTGGAGTTTATTGAGAGAAGGGTAAAGGGGAGGGAAGAGAGAGACACAGAGGAAGAGGGAAAGAGAGAGAGAGAGGAACAGAGAGAGGCAGAAATCTGCTTGCCTCTTCAGAAGAACAGAAGGAAGAGAATGGTGGTAGGCTGGGCTTGTCTCTTAAAGGGACCTTTGCACCTGCATACTGTGTATGAGGGGTACTGCTTGCCATATGCAGAGGGGTGACACACTGTGCCAGGTTCCCAAGGGGCAGAGCCAAGATGTGCCTGGATGCTAACACCTACCACTCCTAGAAAGAATGTTCAAGCACATTGTATGAACATAAGGAGTTGGAATACATTGTTGCAGTCATCTTAAAACACCACACACACACACACACACACACACACACACACACACAAAACAAACAAAACAGCTACAACAAAAAACCCTGCCTGCCACTAGAATATGACAGTTACTGTCATTGTGGGGGTCAGGCCACCACTGTCAGAGCTTTGGGACCAGGCAAACCTCAGAGGGACCAGCTGTGACTCCGAGTGACCCTTTTTATCTCTTCCACTCTGTGCTCTTAACTGATAACATGGGTAGGAGCAGACACTTCTCTTCTTTTGCAGTTATACTGTGAGTCTTGAAATGAGGATGCATATGGAACATTCTAGGGCCTGGAGCAGCTCAAGGTGAAAGTTTTTCTCAATCCTACCACTCAGCCCCTTCAGCAGCTATTTCTGCAGCCTTAGGAGCCCTTCATTCAGTGCTGGGAACTACAGGGCCACACCAGCCAATCACGGCCGGGCCATCATCTTCAAAGGACTGTCCTGGGCTTGTGAACTTCAGTTCTGGACCTCCATTCTGTGAAACTACTCGTGGCAGCCTGAATCTCCTGGAGAGTTCATTCAAACATCCCCACGAGAGCCAAGGGAGATATGTGGTCAGTGATAGGACCGGAAAGACGCACGGAGACCCTGCAGTCTTCCACCCCAGCTTGCCAGCTCAGAGGAAAGACCGTGTTTAGTTTGAAAGCAGCCGACTTTATCAGCACCAACCCTGCCTACAATCTCCTACAGCTGAGTAAACAGCCCTGCTCCACAGGCTCCCTGGCCCAGCTCTGGAAACCCACTGGGCTTATCTGCGTCTTACCCCTCACAGGGCCAGCCTGGGTCCCCTTCTTTGAGGTATACTCCTGCCCCAGAATGATGGCCCCATGGGTCCTGGAGGCCTGCCCTTGGCCCTGGATCCTTCTAGTCCTTTTCCACTCTGACGCTCCCTCTCGTCAGCAGAGTGAGGATAACATGGCCACATCAGCTGCAGGGTTAAGTGAGACAACATTATCAGAAGGCACTGGGGCCAGAGAGCCTGGCTTTGCTGCAGAGAGATAGCAGGGTAGGATCCAAAGGCAGCCTTTGATCAAGTCTGTAGCCACCAGCACCATCGGGTCCTACATTCTGCATGTTCTTGGGCAAATTCACTAATTTCTCTGAGGTTTGGCTTTTTCACCAGTGAACAAGTGTTACTGACTAGCGAGAAAACTCACTCAGTGGATTGAAAGTATGGGCTGGAGAGATGGCTCAGCGGTTAAGAGCATTAACTGCTTTTCCAGAGGACCCAGGTTCAATTCCCAACAACCACATGACAGCTCCCTGCTGCCTAAAACTCTGGTTCCGAGAAACTCAATACTCTCACATAGACATACAAGTAGGCAAAACACCAACACATATAAAATAGAAATAGATTTTAAAAATTAAAGAAAGAGTGCTTACTGCTCTTTCAGAGAACCAGAATTCAATTCCTAGCACCCATGTTGAGTTGCTCACAATCACTTGGTAACTCTAGCTTCAAGGTATTCTATGCCCTCTTCTGGCCTCAGTGGTTACATGTACACACGCTCATATACATAAATAAAAATAATATAAAATATTTTTTTATTTTATTTTACCTTTTTCTGCTTTTTTGCGGCAGGGTTTCTCTGTGTAACAGTCCGAGCTGTCCTGGAATTAACTACCTCTTGTAGACCTGCCTGGCCTTGAACTCACAGAGATCCACCTGCCTCTGCGTCCCAAGTGCTGGGATTAAAGGCGTGCGCCACCACCACCTTGCTACAAATCATTTTTAAAAGAATGATACTGGAACTGGGCATGCTAATGTGTGCCTTTAATCCCAGTACTCTGTGAGTTTAAGCCAGATCTACATAGTGAGATCCTGTCTTACAAACAAACAAACAAACAACCATCCTAAGACAACTGTAGAGATGTCATGCGTGGGCACTTTGTCTGCGGTGACCATTTGTACACTAGTCCAGAAATGACAATGGGCTCACTACATTCCTTTAAGGGGACCTGAGGCCTTGTAAGCATGGATTTGCACCTGTCATATAGATACAGTGAAGCTACTCAACACGTTCACACGTGTTTGTGTGTGCTTGTATCTGTCTATATTGTTTTTTACATTGTTACTAGTCTTTTTAATTGCTGTTTGTTGTAGTTCGATCATACAATGTAACACAGGTCCACGTCTTAAAGGTTGTGACCCCAGCTGGTGGTACTGTTATGGGAGGTGCTGCGAACTTGATTGGATTTGAGAGTTACCACACAGGAATTTAGTAAAGCACACCTCTGGGTGTGTCTGTCGGGACCTTTCCAGAGGTGAATGGGTCCTCCAGGCTTTGCTCTAATTAATCATTTGCTGTGGGACAATGGTCTTTTATCCTAAAATGCTCATTGGCCAGTAGCCAGGCGAGAAGTATTGAAGGGGCAAGCAGGCAGGAAGTAGAGGCAGGGCAACGAGAATGCTGGGAAGAGGGAAGCGCAGTCTGCTGTTGTGACTCAGATGCAGCAGACTCAAGATGTGACTACCTCTCTGAAAAAGGTACCAAGCCACATGGCTAACACAGACAAAAATTATGGGCTAATAGAAGTTATAAAAGTTAATAAGAAGCCCGAGATACTAGACCAATTGGTTTATAATTAATGTAGACCTCTGTGTGATTTCTTTGGGACTTAACGACTGCGGGAACCGGGCAGGACAGAAACCTCAGTCAACAATCATTGGCTTCACCCATTTAAGAATTCAAAATCTGAATACCAAATCAAGCCTGTGATGCACTCCAGGACTCCAAGAGGTTGAGGCTGGAGATGAGGAGTTCAAGGTTATCCTCAGCCTCTGGCCGAGTTCCTGGCCAACCTGAGCTCCGGGAGACTCTCAGGTCACAGAACTGTAGAAGATGGCGTCACAGTACCACTGTCTCTACTAAGGCACAGCAGAGTCACTCTTGGGGATTCTACATGGCAGAATTTGTCAGTCAGGAAGTCCTGTTTTTGTACACACACACACACACACACACACACACACACACACACGTCAGGACTTAACAAACCATAAACTAAAGACTCCAAACGTGGACCAAACCGTGAAACACACCTGCTTTCTTGGGGACAGTTAGTGTCTCCTCTTCCTCATAGATTTTCATCTTTTTGTGGTTGGATACACAAAACTTCAGATCCTGTGGTTAAAATGGTATTTCTAAACAAACTCTTTCTCCCCCCCCCTTCCCCCCTTCTTTTTCTCCCAAGATCAAAGGAGGCATTTGGACCTTTAAGATAACATTCATTTGGAAAGAGATGGTAATATATAAGATTAATGAAAATTAACATAATCCCTCTGGGTAGGAGAGCTTTTGTTCGGTCGTTTGTCCTGCTGTTAATTATGCATTAGGTGGTGATAAATGCTTTAAATCAAAGATGCCTGAAAAACCATTTCAATGATTTTCACCTAATTAGGTTCCCTGCCCATTCTCTTAAATCCCTCCCCAGTGCAGTTCTTGCTTTTGACATGAACTCTGCAAGAGTCAGGGACCCTGAACTGCACATGGAACAAGGAACCATTCCAGCTCATGGGCTCTGACCCTCCCACCGATTTATTTTTTCAGACTGAAGATGGGAGATCAAAAGGAAGTTTACCGGTTTCTGTCTCCCTTTAGCCTGCCTGGCCAAACTCTGTGACAAGACGCTATCAACCTTGAGGCTGAGAGAGTCCTACCTCTGGGAAGAACAGGGGAAGAGATGGGGTGGGGGGATAGAGGGAGAGGAGACCCAACAGAACACTGTTAGATTGTTAGATCAGTGGCAGGAGCTGCCATAGAGCATACAGCGAGCCTGTGATAGGACCTGTGGTCAGATGTGGCAGAGGCTGGGCGGCTAAGATAGCAAGCAGGTTGGTATAACCCAGAGACCCAGGGTCCTAGATTCATGAAGGCTCCCTGACTTTGAAACTGAGATACCTGCACTTCTTAAAGGAACTGTTAGGGATGGAGTATGCTGGAGAGGCAGGAGGATGGCAGGAAGATGGTTGGACAATGGGGATGGTGGGAGGATGGCGGGAAATGAGGAACAACAAAACCTCTAGGACTTCTGCATCAAGAACCGTTGGCCTGAGACCAGGGCTATAGATCAGTCTTTATGGCATTCGCCTAGCATGAAAGGAAATGGTGGATACGACTCCTGGCATCACGAAAGCTCTAGGGGTGGATGCAGAAGGATTACACATTACACAGTGAGTGGGCAGCGTCTTCCTTAGAGGCCCCAGGGCCAGAACTCAGTCTTTTCTAGACCAGAGGCTTGTGTCCTCAGTCCTCACCAGTCTTCATCAACTGGGTGGCCCTGAGGGAGTCACCCTGTTTCTGAGACTCTTGGAAAGTCTATGATGCAGCAGAGACTTTGGACCAGAGTCTAGGGGGAATAGCAGGCAAGACCCAAGGGCTCTGTCCCCTGCAGAGTCCACTACAGGCTTGAACCTTTAGCCAATCCTTGAAGCCAGAAAATACAAAATGGAGAATGAAGGAAAATTTCTACAATAGACACTTCCGCTTAATAAAAACCAAGCCTCCGGACAGGTCATGTGCAAACTGGAATCTTCCACACAGCTCTGCCCTTTCTTTATCCCAGACAGTCCATCCACTGAGGAGAGCAAGAGGTTTTCAGATGTCCAGAGTTGCAATTATTTGGACATTTGTGGAACATGTCTGTTAATGATTTGGGATCCTAAGGACTTACTTTGAATTAATTCCTTTTTAAAAGGGTGGTTTGGCTTCCCATGAAGGGGCAGACCCAGGATGCCCAGCCTCCACCTCGCTCTAAATGAACTTTTTACAGGTTCCAGATGACGCCTGGCACCTGGCAGGAGGGAGGCAGTTCCGAAGGTCAGTTGTAAGCAGAGTTCCCTGGGCCACCCCTTCAGTCATGGGGCAGGAGGGGATGCCCTCCCAGGCAGGTATTTCAGCAATGCCTTTGAGGGGCCTCTGGGAGCCTCAGCAGGAACCTTCCTGAAACTGAGTCCCCAAGCTTGTGTCCCACATACATAAACTCCTGCTTCCAAGGGAAGACCGGGTCCTTCAGAAGGCCCTCTGCCATCCTTGAGTGTGTGTGCAGATAACTGGGCCATGGAAATTACCTCTATAAGTGCTTTGTCTATAAAGACCGTAAGGTGCTTTGCCACACAAGTATGAGAACCCGTATTCAACTCCCAGAACCCACATAATAGCTAGGCTTGGTAGCCATGCTTGAATTCCAAACTTTGGGGAGTCCCAGACATGGGGTTCTCTGGGGATCACTGGCCAGCCAACCTAACCTAATTGATGATAAGGAGACACGGACATGGCAAGTCTTAGAAACCTGGCTGACCCCTGAGGAGAAAGGGGAGCTGAGTTCTGGAGTGACGGACGGTCTTTTTTCCCACCCTTCTCTGTATTAATCTTCTGTCTGGAGATGTGATATAAGACAGGTATTTAGAATGGCAATCGCTGTCTTCTCTGATTTCAGGATCTCAGAATGAAGTGCGTTTTTAACATTTAAGTCCTTTGATCGGGGGAGGGGGAAGGAAATGGGAGGCGGTGGCGGGGAGGAGGTAGAAATCTTTAATAAATAAATTAATTAATTAAAAAAAAAACCTACAAGCCTATTGCCACACACTAGTACAAGCCCAGGGACAAGGCTCAGAGTCCACACCATTAACCATGCCCTCTGCTGCCCCTCCTGGGTGAAGAGTGGTCTAATGGATGAACGGATTACGGGAGGTTTTGCTTTTCTAAAGAAAACCTCAAGTCTAGGAATGAAGCCCCTTTTCTGGATTGGACCCCACTCCCCTGCCTCACCTCTTTGGACTCCAGCTTCCTTGGATTAAATTATGGAAGAGGACAGTATGAATGCGCAGGGGTTGAGGGGACCCCGTTCTTTAACAAAGCCCGAGAACAAGGCTGCCCTCAGAGTAGAAACTTCCTGTCTGCTGCAGTCAGTTCTCAGAGGCATCATGGCAAAGAGCAATAAAAGCGCCTAATGTTTTCTTCTTGAGAGTCTGAGAATCTTAGTCAGGGCCTTCCGTTCTTCCCCGCTCTGTAATTCGCTTTCCTCCTTCACACTGTCTTCACTGTAGAAATCCAAAACAACTCTGAGGGACATGAAAATAGCATTTTTATTGTCTCACAGTCCTGATGGTTTTTGACAGATTTCATATTCCAAATCTCATTATTCCAAATGGGTTCATTAAACAACTTCCCAACATAAAAAAAAATAAAGTAAAATCATAAAAAAAAAAAACATTTAAGTCCTGTTTCTGCTCATTGGCATCTGAGTGACATCTCCCACACTTCCAGTTCTTGGGTCTACAGATGCTACAAATGCGGGTGCACAT